>NC_084847.1:12338650-12642775 GCF_033115175.1 Lepus europaeus
CCCGCCAGCACCCCACTTTCCACTTTGCCCCTGGCCCTCCACACAGTCTCTAGCCCCTGTGGTCCGTGGGTGGGGCCGCCTCTTACTTAACAATGCCCATTCTTCTCCAGGGTCACCCTATCCCTCCAGAACCTCAGAATTCAGAACACTGCTGCAGAGGCTGCCCCAGCCTCACGGTGCCCAGTGCCCAGGGAGGGACTTGACTTCCACCTCTGCGTTTCTTTAGAAAACCAGGTCCTGCTCTGGTCACAAAGGGAAGCCAGGAGCCTGCTCTGCAGGCCACCACTGTCCTCCTGACGTGCTGCCCAACCCCAGCCAGCTTAGGAGTGAGCCGGCTTCCCACAGGTATAAAAATGGCTACATCGTAAAATCAGCTTGGAGGGGGAGATTAAAACATGGTGCCCTGATTCACCCCAATCCCAGACCGGTGAAATTGCAGCCTGTTGGCTTTGGCCCTGAGACCCTTCCAAAGAAGCTCTTTGTAATTTGTTAAAAGTTTATTTCTTGTGCTTTTGGTTGAAAAGCAGAGAGGGAGGGAGGAAGGAGAGAGAGAGAGATCGATCTTCCATCCACTGGTTGGCTCACTCTCCTAATACTGTGCCAGGATGAAGTCAGCTACAACTCCATCTGGATCTCCCACATGGGTGGCAGGGACCCAAGTGCTTGAGGCATCACCTGCTGCCTGCCAGGGTGTGCAGGAAGCTGGATCGAACCAGTGCAAGCTCTGCGTTGTGTGTGGCAGCAGAGCCACTGGCGCCTTTAAGAGGAGCAGTGTGATCCGATTTGTGTTGAAAGAACAAGCCTCTAATTGCTGTGTGAGGAAAGGGTTGGGGGAAAGCAGAGAGCAGACGCAGAAGGAAGAGCAAGGAGGTAACAGCACCATCTGGACAAGAGATGTTGGCTCCCAGGACCCGAATGGTGGGGGAGTGTAGGTGGACAGAACGCTGGCTGGTACGCACCCCCGGTGTTAACTATTCCTGGTCATAAAACTTTCCCATCATAGACACTCTCATTTGAGCTGGGGCATCATCAGAGCTGCACGTGGAGTTTGTGGGGCTGGATGGAGGGTACATAGAGGGGTCACAGGGATGACAGAGCAGAGGAGCAGGTGCAGGCAGCCCAGAGAACAAGGGGCAGATGAGGGGCTGGCTGGCTGAGGGTGCAATGCCAGTACTGAGCCAGAAAAGGGTCCAGTTTTGCGGGAAGCCCTCTGAGGATGCAGAGCCGGGGGGAGGGTCTCTAGAGGAAGAGCCAAGGGGTTAGGGAGCTTACTTCTCATCTGCCCCCAGAAATGCACTCCTCTCCTGGAGATGAACCTCCCCAGGGCCACCCTATTTATAATGCCAACACTCGGGTGGGCACTGGGGTATAGGGGTGAAGATGCCACTTGGAATGCCCGCATTCCCTATGGGAGTGCCTGAGTGTGGGTCCCCACTCCACTTCCAATCCAGCTTCCTGCTAGTGCTCACCCTGGGAGGCAGTGAGTGGTGCCTCCAGCTCTTGGGTCCTTGCCACCTACGTGGGAGTTTTGGGCTCTTGGCTTTGGCCTAGCCCAGCCCTGGCTCTTGGTGGCATTTGGGGAGTAAACCAGGGGATGGAAAAATCTTTCTCTCCATCTCTCTTTCTCTGCTTTCAAATGAATAAATAAAAATGTAAAATGGTAACACTACCCCCCCCCCCATCTACATTCTCTTCTCAATACTCATCTCCATCTGGGAGCCCTGTGTCATTGACTGGATTTCCCATTCCTGGAAGGCAGGGGATGTCACGTTTGATGTGCCTTTGTACCCCTAGCATCCAGAACTGTACTTAGCATGTGCCAAGATGTCAAAAGCACGCAACGAGTGGGCAGATGAGAGTGGGCAGGAGCTGTGGCTGCTTCTGTGAGGCCAGTGAAGGCTGACCGGGCAAGGCTTTGCTCACCAACCCTTAGGGCCCCATCCCATTCTCTATCCCTTCTAGCCTCATGATCAGCCTGCCCCAGTGGATCAGGACTCCCTGGCATTTGATGAGATAAGGTTGGTCTCGGCAGTAACTGAAGCTGAGGAATGGATACCTTGGCCATCCATGGCATCATTCTCTTTTTTTTTTTGTATGTTTCAAATTTCCCAAATAAAAAGTTCAAACAAACAAGAAACCATCAGAGGAACATTTGAAACATGCTGATATGTCCACACCATGCTGAGTGTTTCTGAATTAACTGGTCATGGGTGAGATAGAGCAGCAACATTTTTCCTAAAATCTCCCCAAGGGTTTTTCATGTGTATCCAGGGTTAAGAAGAAAAATCAAGCACCAAACAAGATGCATGTATGATGGTGTGATGTCATGTATGCTTTAAAACATGCATCTGAGGGTATGTTTACACAGGCATTTTCAAAATGTGCAAGTTTCATTCCAAACAGTTCCTCCACAGTGGGTTAATGTGGGAGGTTTTAATTTTCTAATTGGTACTGTTTTTATTGTGTTGTCTGCAACTTTTTGAAGTGTGTGTTTCAGTCACGAATTTTAAAAAGCAAATATTTACACCTGAGAAAATCTGTTCAAAAATCAAACGGGGTACACAGCAAGGTAGTGAGCTTCCCGTCCCAGGGGGCATTCTAGCTGGAGGAACACAGTACAGAGGCACTGTTGGCAGAGGGACTCCTGTGAGACTGTGATGGGGGAGGTAACCAGTCATCTCGAAACTCAAGGCTCACCCTAAGGCTCTGGAATGGGACTGCCTCTCTGCAGACATCTCCGGGAAACCAAGGGCCCATGTGGCCTGTGGGATTCTGCGTCCTGTGGCTCCAAGGGGGCCCTGCTGCTCTGAACTCTCACCCCACACGGTCAGGCCTGGGTCTGAGGTCTAGCCAAAGCCACGTGTCTGTTCCTGCTCTGCTGCCCAGCTCGGGCACTGCTGGGAGGCAGTGGGAGGGGACAGCGTGGGGCCCCTGCCAGCTGTGTCCACCAGGACTCTCTTCCTTCTCCTGCCCCTGCAGGACAGCCATGGAGCAACTCTGGATGCCCGTTCTGTTGGTGGCCTCTTGTGTCTCTGCTGTCCACAGCTCATTGGAGGAGGAGTCCGATTTCTCCAGCATCAACATAACTAAGCCCTTGCACATCCTGGAGGAAGGCAACCTGATGGTGTTAACGCCTGCAGGCTTGGCTCAGATGTTGAACCAGACTCGCTTCCTCATGGTGCTCTTCCGTGAGTGTCTCTCTCGGGTGGGGAGTGATGAGTGGGCTGAGGCCCGCCGCCTTGTCCCTGTGAATGTGTAACGTCACCCCCAAATTCCAGATGAGACTATGGAGGCTCAGAGAGGTTAAGCAAATTGCAAGCTATACCATGATGTCGCTTTAGCCTTGGGTTTGTGTGTAGCTTCTCTGTCCCATTGAAGGAAAGGAGCCAGGATCCTTTAAGTGTGGCTGAAATCCACAAGGACGCTGGGCCAGAGCAGCCAACAGTAGGCCGGAGCCTGCTGGTGATGCTAGATGGGGGGTGATGAAGGCAGGGCGATAAAGCACGGGGTGGAGAAGCATTGAACTGTGAGGGAGGTGTCTGCTGATGGGGAGTTTAATGAATACGATCGCTTGCATTTGGGTTCCATCATGGGAGCACGTGTGACCACTGGCAGGTGCAGGCTGTGCCCAGGTGTCCCAGGGCCTGGCCTTCTGGGTTGTGATGGACAAAGCACAGCAGGTGTTCCTGCACGAGAGGGAATAAATGGTCCCTGCCTTGGCTTGGTCCACCTGCTGCAGGCGTGGGCCTGCCATCTCACAAGGTTCCCCGAGGGGAGAAAGACAAACCAGGGTGCCTTTTAGTGCCCCGCTGTTTAGGCTGGAATGGCCTCTCCCATTGCCAAGATTGTATGCCTGTTCTCAAAGACTGTTTCTAGAAAAGGGGATGCCTCCTGCTCCTCCCTTCCCACTTGCACCCCACCGTGAAAAGCAAGGAGACCAGAGCATCAGATCTCTTTCCTGAGAGTGTCATGTCCTTGGAGTGGGCTCAGAAAGGGTCAGGGAGCGTCGTAACCCACCCCCCCAACACAAACACACCTGGCTTTCCTTCTGTGCCAGAGTCCCCTGCAACTGCAGGGCCCCACTTTGGCCTGTTAGCTCCAGAACATTCCACCAGATGGCACTCATGAAGCCTCTCTCATTCTCCATCTTTCCCTCTCTCCCCCAGTTTCTATTCACAGAAATTTTGTAATAGTAATGGGTTTTGTACTGACCACATGCTAAGTGTTCTGTGTGTACAGCGGAGGTCAGGGAGCAGGAACTCTGCGTCCAGAATGAATGGGTTCAGATTCTAGCATAGCTCCCACTGTCATACGGCCTTGGGCATGTAGTTAATTTTGTTGTGCCTCATTTTCCCCACCTATAAAATTGAAGAGATAATAATAATACCTATCCCGTGGGGTCACTGGGAGATGTAAATGACTTGAAACATACGAAGCTCTTAAAAATTAATAAGCATTATATAACTGAGGCTCAATAAATTTCATTTTTTGAAAGATTTTATTTATTTATTTGAGAGACAGAGTTACAAGCAGTGAGAGGGGGAGACAGAGAGAGAAGTCTTCCATTTGTTGTTTCACTCCTCAAATGGCCAAAATGGCCAGAGCTGTGCTGATCCGAAGCCAGGAGCTTCTTCTGCTCTCCCACATGGGTACAGGGGCCCAAGTGCTTGGGCCATCTTCCACTAGCAGTGGAAGGTCATAGCCAGGAGCTGGATCAGAAGAGGAGTAGCTGGGACTAGAACCGGTGCCCATATGGGATGCAGGTGCCTCAGGTAGAGGACTAATGTACTGCACCACAGCACCAGCCCCAGTACATTTGATTTTGTGGGTAGGTGTTTGGTATAGTAGTTGAGGTGCTGGTTGCAACACCCGCATCCCATGTTGGTGGGCCCAGGTTCAAGTTCTGGCTCTGCTCTTGATTCCAGCTTCCGCTAGTACACTCCCTGGGAAGCAGCCGGTGATGGCTCAAGTACTTGAGTTCCTCCACCCACCTGAGTTCCCAGCTCCTGGCTTTGGCCTGGCCTAGTCCTGGCTGTTGCAGGCATTTGCAGATTGAACCAGCAGATGGAAGCTTGCTCTTTCGCTCTGACCTTCTGCTTTTCAAACAAATAAACTAAAATCTTTGAAATCTCTCATTTCACTTTGGCAGCTCCATGAAGTAGCTGCTATTATTTTTCCCATGAGAAAAATGGAGATTAGAGTGATTAAGTTGAATTGTTTCCAGTGTCAGTGACCCAAAATCCCCTGATGTTGTCTCCCAAACGGTCTGCTTTCATGATGTTTTGTTACATCCCCACATCTCATTTATTCATTGGCAACTGAGCACACGGCCCAGGAGCTATCAGGTCAGATAAAGAAGTAACCTAAGGAGATGGGGGTAGCGTGGGGCTGGGCAGAGGCTCTCCCAAGTTGTGTCTCCACACTGCCTCTTTCAGATAACCCATCCTCAAAGCAGTCCAGGAACTTGGCTGAGGAGCTGGGCAAAGCTGTGGACATCATGGGCAAAGGCAAGAACGGGGTTGGCTTTGGCAAAGTGGACATCACCGTAGAAAAGGAGCTTCAGCAGGAGTTTGGTGTTAAGAAGGGGCCGTCCCTGAAGCTGTTTTTTGAGGGCAACAGGTCGGAGCCCATCCGCTGTAAAGGTAAGGGTGTCTGTGCGCCACGTTTATCGCAAGTTCATGTCAAACCAGCATGGCAGCCAGAAGGTGAAGGGGGGGAGGCTCTGCTCCACTTGGCCTCATGGGGACCCAGGCTCCTTCCTGCCGTGGCCGCACTCATCTCTAGGGTCATTTCATGCGCTACTTGTCCTTTTCTTGGTCTCTGGCCAGTAGCTGGCATGAGAAGGCAGAAGTTTGCCATGAGTGACATTCATGGATTTGACCTGACCTAAAGTGGTAACCATCACTTCTACCCAAGTGCAAGAAGGGCCAAGAAAGATGGTTTTACTTTGTGTCCATAGGAGAATTTTGGTGAACACGTAGCTGCTTCTACCACAGCTTGCATCTCAGCTAATGGGGCCCAGAGAAACCAAGAGGTGGGAGGCTGGGGTCCATGGCTTCTACATCCACCGGCTCTTCTCCCAGTCTTCTACTTTAAAATGAAGTTGACAGAGTCCCAGGACAGAGAAGTAGCAGTTAGCCAGAAGGAAGACTGGGTTGGCATGAGGTGTCTACCAGACGCTTTAACTTCTATCATTCATTTATTCAACACCCAATTATTGCAAACCTATGACCTGTCAAGCTTTGTCTTAATATCGAGATTTGGAGAATTATATGTCTCAGTGTAGCATATAGCAGGTCCTAATTTTGGATGGATGCATGGGTGTAATAAAACTGATAGACACGGAAGGGAACAGCACGGCCTCTACAGTGCTAGTAGAATGTTCCCATCATATATGTGTTGAATGATTTTCAGGACACTGAGGCTGTGGATCATGGGGTCTGGCATATAGCTGGCTTCCAACAAGCCAGGTTGAAGATTGTTGCAGGGACAATTGGGCTTGGGGGTGTCACCACAAGCAGGACCGACAGGCTATGCCTTGCGGTTTTCAGAATGTACACAAGGGGGCATAGGAGATGCAGGCTTGTCTTGGCTAGGACATGCTGGGGAAGAAATGTACAGCACTTACGTAAGAGACAGAGTGAGTTGTGGCTCCCAGCAGGCTGAGGGCTGGCTGAGAGGAGGGAGGGCAGCAGAGCGAGGGAAGTGCCAGAGACTGCTGCTTCCCATGGGCCCTTTGAATCCTCTGTGATGTGCCAGCACGGGGGAGGGCTGCAAACGGGAGAAGCCCAAAGCCACTTCACCCACATGCAGTCTGCTCGGGAAGCAGCTCTGGTGCTGGCTTGCTTCCCTCCTGCAGGGCGGATCCCAGCTGACTCAATCAGGGCCAGGGGCTGACCTCACTTCCATTCCTGGGCCCTCTAAGGGGACTACTGGAATTGGCAACCAACCCTTCTGGATCTAAATCCTCAGTCTCTGCGGGAGGAACAACTGCTCCCTCTTGCTGACCCTCAGTTTCTTCATCTGTAAAATGGGGATGGTGGACACAACCACCTCCTAGGGTTGCTGGGACGATGCAAGAGTGTTTGCGAGGTGCAGGGCCTGACCTGCACCTGCAGCACTGACTATGTCCCAGGCATGGTACTGGGCCTTTGTAAAAATGTTCAGCACTCAGTTCAGTGCATACTTCTTCAAGTAGAGAAACTGAGGGACAAAAAAGTGGAGCAGCTTCCTCTGAGTTCCCCAGCTAATAGGTGGTAGAGTCAGCAACATTTTCTGTAGAGGGCCACATGATGAACATATTTTGGCCTAATGGGAAAGACGATAATTGTCATAACTGCTCAATACTATTGATTCATTGTGAAAGAAGCCATATGCCAACACATGGGCATGGCAGTGTTTAATAAAACTTTATTCATAACATCAAACAGAGGGCCAGATATGGCCTACCAATTACAGTTTGTTGAACCCTGCTCTACATTATGGTATAATCTCAGTAAATGGCAGATGTGTATATTGTGAGTACCAAACTCTAATCTAAGGCCTGGAACAATTAGGTTCTTAGCTTTTACATTTGAATGGGATGGAATTTCAAGGGTCTGCCACAGAAGGCATGGAGCAAGGAGCTGACTCCCATTTCCACCGGGCTTGCCCATCCCCCCTTGTCCTCAGTGAGGCAGTGGGGTGCTGGGATGGAGTCTGGGTTGGGACACAGGATGTCTGGATTTTAGGAGAAGCTCTGGCTATGGGAATTTGAGCAAGCCTTTCAGACCCCAGCTGCCAATTTCCTATTTTCAAAACAGGAGTCTGAGCTAAGACAGGAGACAGTGCTTTAATATCTGCAATATGACTTTTATGGAAAGGCAGGTGAGATTTACCCTTGCTGGGTCAAAGCTCCAAGTCCGCATTCACCTCTAATCTCCAAGGATTGGTGGTGGGAGACTTGGCCTTGACCATTTCCCTGGAGGGAGGAGACTCACGTTGCCTCCAGGGCCTCTATTAATGATGCATTCACAGCTTGTGCTTGGAAATATTCAGCAGAGTGCTGGCCCCAGTCAATGATTGACCGAGCATTCATACCTCAATTGTCACCGTGTCCTCTGGCTCAGAGCCAGTGCCAGAGGAGGCACAGTGCCCAAGGAGGGCAGTGCCCAAGCTGCAAGTTCCTATATTAAAGTGTTTGACAAGTTCATAGCTACCTCAGTCCAATAGGGTGCAGAGGGGCCCAGGCAAGTCACATATCCCATAGAAGATGGCCCAAGATCAAGTTCCTTAGTGATTCATGTACTGCATTCATTCATCCTACAGCGATTTCTTGAGTACTAAGTATGTGACAGGAATTATAGGAGCTATGGGGCACACATGGAATGCATTAGAAAAAATAATCAATAATTTCAGAAAGTGCTAGACTCAGCAAAGGAAGCAGAAAGTGTCTGTCATAAGACCAAGAATGACTGGACAGTTGGGGGGTTGTGGAGAAGACCAAACTGAGACAAGGATAAGCAGCCACACTTAGAGATTGGAGGCAAGAGACGGGCGGGTGGAGGGGCCCGGCTGGGACCAGAGCCTGGTGTGCGAGGAGACGACTCAAGGGAGGACGAGGCTAAAGGGTGAGGGTGACACAAAGTGAGGTTGGCACAATGACTCTGATGACCTGAAATTTCAACTCCTCTGGAGGGCTTTTGGTCACCTTTTAAATTTATTTTTAGTATATTTTCAGAGTTTTTAAAGCAATTCTTTCTAGGGTACTTACAGCAAAATTTTGCCAAAAAACTTCCTATTTTTTTTTTTTTATGTGTGCCTATTTTTTCCTGAAAGATGAGTAGGACCACTGTGGAAACAAAATCTAGCAAACTTGAGGGCTGAAACCTCAGAAGGAGGGGTAATGGCAGGGAATGGGGGCAAAGTTCTGAGGATGGCTCAGCCCCACTCCCCCACCCCCCATCTCTTGAAGCCACCACATCATCCTCATGGGAACTTCTGTTGACCTGACGCAGTCGTGGCTCTTAAAATGGCCTTTTCTGTTGAACATGGCACCTGTTGAACATGTCATATTCCGTTCAGCTGCACATACAGCATGCCCCTAGGGACCCACCCCAGTGTTTATTCCCAGTATCCCCAAACTGGAAACAAAGCAATGCCCATGAGCAGGGAACAGATCAATGGACTGTGGGATGGCACACAGTGGGACACTACGCAGCCATGGGCATAGACCACTGAGTGTGTGGCAGCAAGGATGAATCCATTGAACAAAGCAAAGCCAGCCCCGAAGGCACACACTGTGTGAAGTCCAGGCACAGGCAGGCTCACGCCCGCCCTTTGGAGCTAGAACAGTGATTACCCTTGAGGGAGGAGGGAGGGGACTGCGAAGGGGGCACACAGGGACTCCTGCAGGGCTGCTGGTGCTCTAAATCTTGATCTCAGTGGCAGTCACACACGAGTGTTCATTTGTGAAAAATCATCAAACTATGCATTGTAATGCGTGTACCTTTCTGTGTAGAAATGCACTTACTTGGAAATGTAATCAAAGATGCTGAAAGTCAAGTCCTCTGCAGTTGATTTAGCAATCCAGAGTGCATCCATCAAGTGCATGAAGCAGTTTGTCCTGCTTAGGGCCTTTGTCCAGGCTGCTTGCTGTTGTGAAGCCTTTTCTTTGCCCCTCTGGCCCTGGTTAAGTCCTATGCATCCTTAAGTTTTCGGATCATACATGGTTTGCTCCAGGGAGACCTCCTTGACTTCACAGGCTCTTAGAGCTTTCCTTCTGAACACTTCCTCTGGGCGTGATCTTATACCGGTTTGTGTAGTTATTCACTGACTATCCTCTAACAGAATGAGAGCTGCACAACAGTGGCAGTGGTAAGGCATTTGATTCCCCTCACCATCATAACCTCAAGACCACATATGGCACTGGATAACATAACAGGCACACAGTCCTCAGTGTTTGTCAAATGACTGAATGAGAGAAGGAATAAAGAGTGAGTGAGTGAAAAGCTCTGTGGATAAAGACCAAAGTTCCTTGCAACAAACACTGCTTTATCTCAATAACTCACTTAAAATGTTCCATTCTATCCTATAGCAGACATTAATAAAAATCATATTTTGAATTACTCTCTGTCATGTGAAACTGATGATCCTAGGATAGCACATGCCCATCTGTATATAGCCTTGTGTGCATTGCAGTGCACTGTTCTATTTTCCCAGACATGGTGTACGTGTCCTAATTTGGGAGATGAAGACTTCTGAGTACTTGGAACCTCCTATAGGATAGCTGAGAAGTGGAAGTCAGGATTCTATGACCTTAGAGGGCATTCGAGTCTCAGCTGAGGAACTGGAGGCACAGAGGGAGCATGAAATTTTTCCCAAGGTTGCATAGCTAGCTGGTATTATTTATTTTTATTTATGTATTTTAAATAATGCATCTTTCCATCACCTTGGAGGGTGCATGAGAAAAAGAGCCTGGAATATTTCCTCCTGGATCCGACCTTAGGTTCATTTGTTGGCTGACTACAAGTTGAATTTTGGTTTCTTCACCTGCAAAATGCGGAGAGTAAGGCTATCTGTCCTATAGGATTGTTGTGAAGACTTAACACTTGTAAAACACTCAGCAGAGGGTCTGGCCTTTGTTTAGTAGCCAAGGCCAGTTAGCTGCTGTTAATGTTCACACCTTGGAACTTGAGGGGGAAGGGAATGGAGGAACTGAACTTGATCCTCAAGAACAGGAGCTCAAGACAAGGTGCTTCTGTGCTTCTATTCGTGAAACTTGGCGAAGACAGACCTTGCTCCAGTTCAGCAGGAAGCTTCTTTGGGATCCATTTCACTGTATCTCTCTCCAGGAGTGGCTGAATCGACTGCCTTGGTCGTTTGGTTGAGAAGACAGATTAGCCAGAAAGCATTTTTGTTCAACAACAGCCAGCAGGTGGCAGATTTTGTGAGCTCCAGACCCTTGGTTATCATCGGCTTCTTTGAGGTACTGGGGTCAGGAGGCGGGAGGAAGCTTTTGGACTGCTGAGAAGTACTGGGCTTGGGAGGAGGTGTAGGGAAAAAGACTTCCCCTCTGGGGCGCTCTCATACCCAGTAATTTGGTTTTCTTGGAGAGCCCCACAGTTGAAATGGAAACTGAAGTGATCGGAGAAGCTATCTAGAAAGATGGACAGAAATGAAGAGAGAGGAGGGAGGGCGTTTGGTGCAGCAGTTAAGATGTTGCTTGGAACGCCTGTATGCCATCTCAGGCTACCTAGGGTTGAGTTCTGGCTGTGTTTCTGATTCTAGATCTGTGCTAATGCATACCCTGGGGACAGAAGGTGATGGCTCAAGTACTTAGGGGCCCTGACTTTCACACAAGAGACTCACATTGAGTTCCACACTCCTAGTTGTCTAATGATAACTTTTTATTGATTTCATTTTGTGTATTTGCAAATTACTTTTAGAAAAAATTCTCATGTATCTTAATTCACTTACTGTAAACTGATGACACTCCTTTCCCCAGTGAAAACCAGAATTTTTACATCATATTTCCACATGGGGGGAGTATGTGGCCCCCGTTTCTTTATTATTTATTATATTTATTTATTTGAGAGGCTGAGAGACAGAGAGAGACAGCTCCCGTCTGCTTGTTCACTACCCAAATGCCCACAGTAGCTGAGACTGGGCTGGGGGGCTAACAGCAGGATGTGGGAACTCAATGCAGGTCTTCCACATGGGTGGCAGGAACTCAATTACAGGAGCCATCCCCACCTTATCCCAGGATCTGCATCAGCAGGAACCAAGAGTCAGGAGCCTGATCTAGGAATCAAACCCAGGGACTTGGTGTGAGACAAAACCATCTTAAGTGGTGTCTTAACTGATAGGCCAAACTCCTGCCTGCTCTGCCCCATTGTCCCCCTTTTTTGAGAGTATTTTTAGTCCCAATTTTCTTTCAAGCTAAAGGATGAAGGCTGAAACTATAGCCACATCTTAATATAATGTTCACATTTAGTTACCTGTGGTCAAATCAGCCCCCTCTTCTGAAGGCAGTTAAGGAATAAATGCTAAAAACGCTCAATCCCCAAATTAGAACAACCTATACTCTGATCATTGGGAAAAGCCAAGCTTATCAATTTTCTCCATTAATTTCAGAGGATTTGCCTTTATGGCTTTAGTCACAGTCAGAGAAGAGTTTTGGGTATGAAATATCCATGTGTGAAAATTTAGGTTACTTAGCAAAACCTCAGAACTTGGAAAGTGAAGAGAGCAATTGGCCCCCATTTCCATCTTTCCATTTTTTTTTTTTTCTTCTTGGTTTTTGGTTTTCTACACAACTCTACCAAACATCTTGTCCCAAACAGGATTTGGAAGAAGAGGTAGCAGAGCTGTTCTACGATGTGATCAAAGACTTCCCAGAGCTGACTTTCGGGGTGATAAAAATCAAGAATGCCCTTGGGCGCTTCCACGTCATCCTGGACAGTGTCCTTGTGTTCAAAAAGGTAGCATTTGGTGTCTGTTGTAGGGAGGGCGCATCTGGTTCAATGTAGGGGAAAATGCAGGAGCTTTAGGTGCAAAGTTCCCTCACCTGTGAGCTAAGCGGCTTTGGGCTGTAGTGCTGGCATCTGAAATCACAGTGTCCTGGTGCTTCTCTGGCTCTTTAAGCCACTGCCATTCTTCTTTCCTTAACCAGTGATTGTCATTCGTCAAGGCTCCCAGCCCCATGCTTCCCCATTCTGCCCTGCACCAGCAATCACCATCTAGACACTGAGACTTGTGGATACCCATCTCCAGAGACATCACTCCTTGGGGCCCAGCACCTAGACACTGACTTATAGATACCCATGTCCAGAGACCTCTCCACTCTCCACTTCTTGGGGCCCAGCACCAGATGTCTTAGTGTGGCTGAGGCCAAAGTCATGATCTCCTCTCCAAGGCCCCTTATGTGTTTTCTCTGTCTCAGTAAATTGTGCCACCATCTATCCCATCCAGTTAAGCAAACAGAAAGCTCAGGCATCAGTATAATTCTTACCTCTTCCCTATTGATACTAGCCAATCAGTCACACCAGTCCTATTGATTTCATACCCAAAGTATCCCTTGGATCTATCCACTTCTCCTTATGTCTACTAATACATTCTGAATCAAGTGACTTTCATCTCCCATAGGTGATCCTACTGATCCGCTCTTGTCCTCTACAAAACCAGCTTTCTGGAACTCACTTACCATAGCTGACCATCACCTCTCCCCTGCTCTCTGAATCTCACTAAGGGCCTCCTCAACACTCAAACCTTAATGAGGCCCCTGGGACCTTTCAGGTCTCAGTTCATGGAATACCACCTTTCCTTCCCTCTTTGGGATCTAGACCTGAGCTGTCCAATATGGCAGCATTAGTCACATGTGACTGTAGACTAGAAACTATACTATTTGACATCACAGATTTGTAGAGTATTTCCTTCATCACAGAAAATTCTATTGCGTAGTACCACCCTGAATCTGGTGATCTGGTCTTGGAACATGCCTTCCTTCTCTTCCACACAAAGCCAAACATTTACAATAGCCATACTACTTACAGAGAATGCTGATAGAGGTTAGGTTCCTCACACAAGGCCACACGTGAGGCAGGTGCAATGACGCCCAGGTGTGCCTGACTTTCAGAGAAGGTTCTGAGTCACTTTTTGTTTTTCTTGGACCCATGGAAATCATTGAAAGGTCTTAAGCAATAAAACAATCTGATTTGTATTTTCAAATGGGCCTGCATAGAGTCCAGAAATAGAGCCAAATACAAGTGGAAATTTAGTATATGAGAAAGGTGGTAGTTTAGATGAGTGGAGAAAATATGTGTTACTGAGTGAGTAGTGTTGAGACAATTGTGTAGCCACATGGAAGAAAACCTGAAGCCGGATCCATACACCAAATTAAGTTCTTTTACACCAAATTAAATTCCTTTACACCAAATTAAATTCCAAGTAAAAATTTAGAATTTCTGCTGAATAAACCCCATGGCAAAATCAAAATCTCAATAGCAGACTTGAAAAACATATCTGAGAGAGGTTTTGTGCTTTCCAGTGGGTAGGACTGTGAGCACTAGAGTCATTGCCTGGGTTGCAATCCTGGCTAACCTTGGGCAAGTTACTTCACTTCTCTAAGATAAGTTTATTTGAAAAATGAAGAAAATAATAATATAAAGCTCAGTGAGACGTGCTGAGGCATAAACCAGTGCATAGAACATGCCTAGAACCATGGCGTAACAAAGCTCTTCAGTTAAAACTATTACTAGATCATTGTTGGGTATTTATCCAGAGAACAACTAGGGCTAAGAAGTGTTGAAGCAAGAAAATGCAAAAAGACATGATCATATTTCGGCTCCAACGCTGTCACTCTGACTGACGTGAGGAGGGTGGACTGGAAGGGGGCAAGGGCAGAGGTTGGAAGGCCATAGAAGACCCCTGAAGGAGTGCAGGTTTGTGCCAGGGTGGGCTTAGTGGAAATGAAGTGCAGGAGAAGGAAGAGGAAATAGGTGATGGTCACTTGTTTCTCTTTCCCCACCGACTTTGATCCTGTGCACAGAGAACGACATCATTCCTTGTACTAGCTCAGTTCCTCCTGAGAGGCCATTGGCAAGCAAGACTAGAAATGCAAAATATGTCTTAGGAAAAATGCCTCAGCAGGAAAACAGGAATCCAGGGGAGAACTTGAGAGCCACCAGGGCCTGATGAAGGTCAGACTCTTTGGAAGGAAGGCAGGTTGGTGGAGGTGGCTTTGACTGCAATGGAGTTCTAAGAAACTTATCCAAGTCCCTACCTCCCAAGCATGGACTCCCCTGAATACCACCCTGAGCCATTGACTGACAGCTCGGGCCCAGCACACATATTTTTGAGGGAGTTCAGAACACAACAGCTTAGGCTGTCAGTTGTACTCCTTGTCATTGTAGATCTAGATTTTCATAGCCACATTCTACCCATAGGTTAATCTGTCCGGCTGTTTGTATTTATTAAGTACCTGGGTTATGGATTACACCTGCCACCATTCCTCAGTGTTATTCTTTTATCCAGTGGGAAAACTGTGCTATGCATATTTGTTAAGTGCCTGTGTAATGGAAGCTACCTCCCTCCAGTTTTTCTCTTCTTATGTCCAAGGGGAAAGTCGTGAACCGCCAAGAGCTTATTAATGATAGTACCAACAAATATGACCTCAATCAAGTCATCAAACAGCACCTTACAGATTTGGTGATTGAATACAACACGGAGGTCAGTGAGCCAGGGATCCCCTTGGAGAGGGGAGCTGGGACAGCTGTGTGTATCTAAAATGACGAGTCTTCCTTGCCATTTCAGAATAAGGACTTGATTTATGAATTGCACATCCTGAATCACATGCTGCTCTTTGCCTCCAAAAGTGCTGAGTCATTTGGTCTCATCATCCAGCACTATAAACTGGCATCAAAGGAGTTCCAAAACAAGGTTTGTAGAACACGCCGTTGTTCTTTGGGGCTCCTGGGTGGGAAACCAAGTCTTGCAGACTCTGAGGCCATTTGCCTGTCCTGCTTATTATAAATGAAGTTAGGAAATATTTGCATACCAAGTTCCTAATTTGCATACCATGGCCATATTATTTACTACTTAATTTTAAATCAGATTCCTCTATTCTTTCTGCACAATCTCTCTCTCTCTCTCTCTCTCTCTCTCTCTCTCTCTCTCTCTCTCTCTCTCTCTCTCTGCCAAACCTGTGATCCTTCTTTCTTTTTTAATACGCCTGCTGTGGGAACGAGATGGTTTTGCTGCTTCTCTGATGGCTCTTGCTCCACTCCCCGTGGGTGAGTGCAGTGTGGTTGCCTTTGGCTTGGAAGTTAGGGCAGGAAAGGTCACGCCTGCTTGAGGTCATGGAGGAGCCCAAAAATGTGCTCCAGCGTGGATTGTCTGGCAAGTAATTGATGAGACTGTGGTCTTTTAAAGAAAGTTATTTAAAAAAAAATTGTATGAGGAACAGGGAGTGTGGAGGAGAGAGAAAGGGAGAGCACTTCCACCTGTTGATTGACTCAAATGCCTGCAGCAGCTGAGGGTGGGCTGGGGTCAAACCTGGAAACCAGGAACTTAATCCACGCCCCCCTCACGCAGAACAGGAACTCAGTCATTTGAGCCATCACCTGCTGCCTCTCAGGAGTCAGAGCCCAGATGGGGCCCCACGCACTCTGATATGGAGTGCAGGCATCTCAACCACTGGGCCAAACACCTGCCCCAGTTTCTGGGCTTCGCCATGGCAGAGACCTGACTTTGAATTCTCTGCCTCTTACAAGCTGTGTTATCTTGGTGAACTTCTTAATCTAATCCTATCTCTTCGTGTGCAAAACAGAGAGTTATAGTAAGAATTAGAAAACCTCTAATGTGGCCATGAGCAAAAGTACAGTAAACTTTGCCTCTTCTTATTGAAGTTGCCATTGCTGTCATTAGAAATAAAATGGTTTTTCCTAAGTTCTACCAATCTTTAATGCAGTTACCACCAACTGGGCCATAGAGACTATATACCCATTTTCCTTTATTTTTATGAGAAATATAATAATGACAGGTTTTTGTCTTTTGAAGAAAATTATTCTGAAATTAAACAAAAACAATTAGAAACTTTGAACCCTAAAAGAAACATAGGGTAAAGCCACTCAAAAATGAACATATTTCGTGTCTATGTGGCATTCCAAACACATTACTTTCCAAGAAGATGCTTCCAAACCACAGAAATACCTCTTGTAAATATATTGTCTGGTTTTTTTTTCAACTTTACACTTTAATATTTTGGATATAATTAAATCAATTTCAATCTGGCTGCTTTCTCTCCATTTCTCCTATGGTATAGTAGTCAATATGTAACCATATTTCCTTCCAGGTTTTTTTTTAATGCTTTGATTTAGCTGGAATTTATTCTGGCATTGACTGAGAGATGAGGTTAAAATCCTGTTTCCTCTAATGTGTGAGCTTCTCAATGCTTCCCTTTATTGATTATGATCCATTTTAGCGCCAAAGATAAAAACAGCTGGACTGATACTGTTCCAGTAGGATACACCCCATAGCTTTTCTTGTTCACTTCTGTGCTCCAGGGCACAGCAGGTCAGAGAGAGCCAGATATTTCTCGAAAGCCTACAAAGATGGTTTAATGGGACCACCTCATTTTTCAGTCTCCCTGGCACCTGCAGGAGCACTTTGTGGGGCCTTTATCTGTTGATGAAAGAATGACCTGCAAGAACGTGACACCAGGTGTCTCCAGTGGCCTCCGCCTCCTCTGCCTTCTTCCGCTCTTGCTGCCATCAGATTGACATTTCTAAATCAGCATCGCGTCCTTCTCTGGCTTGCTTTCCTCCAGTGACCTTCCATTGTGTTCACACTGAACCCAAGCCCCTTGCTGGACTTGGACCTCACTGTCGTAGTCTCCAACCTCCCAGTACGCACACTGGCCTTTATTCGTAGAACATTCTAAGCTCTTTCTGTTTGGCCTCCCACCCCCACCCCCACCACGCCTTTGCATGGACAGCTTCTACTGCCTGGATCATGGCTCCTTGACTTGTGACCTCATCACCCAGGTCCCAGCAAAACGTCACCTCCTCAGATTCTCCTCCTGACCCCTCAATGTAATTTTGAGCCCCTCCCCTCTCCTTCTCTGTGCATTACTCTCTGTTACATCACCTTGTCTTATTGTCCAACTGGCACTCACTGCCATATGAATTTATTAGCTTATTTACTTGTTTGTTGTCTGCTTTTTCTACTAGAATAATAAACTCAGTGTGGCATGGAATTTGTGTGCTTTGGGCAGTGTTGTATCCCCAGTGCTTAGTAAAATGGCTAACACGTGGCAGGCACTCCATGAGTACTTGTTGACTGAAGGAGTGAGCAGAGTCATGAATTTCCTTGATGGAATCATTTTGAAGGGTAGGAAGCATTGGCACGTGTTGAATGTTTCCTACCAGTCAGAAACTGAGCTAAGCTTTTACATGCCCTGTCTTATCTAATTCTCACAGCAACCCCACAAGGTTGCTTTTACAGTCACCCTTTTACAGATCTGAGGCACAGGTGAACGTTCAGGACCCTCTGAGGTCCTCGAGTTGTACTGATGGTTCATGTCACAAGGATGAGGAATCCTGGCTGGTGGCTGCAGCCTGACTTTGTATTTGGGGACAGGTGTGCACCTGCCCAAAGGAAAGCAGTTTTTATTCGATCTTTGTTTCAGAAGTGCTCCATAGACCTGCCCTTTGCATTCTGTCAGCCCTCAGCTTCCCAGCAGTTTCTCCCCCTTGGTAAAGAATCCGGAGAGATAAAGATTTTGTTTGATCTGGCAGATCCTTTTCATCTTTGTGGATGCTGATGAACGTAGAAACAGACGTGTGTTAGAGTACTTCCAGCTCTCAGAAGTCAATATCCCGTGTGTTCACATCCTCAACTTAAGCTCGGATGCCAGATACAAAATGCCTTCGGATGACATAACCTACCAAAACCTCAAGAAATTTGGCCGCAACTTCCTGAACAAAAATGCCAAGGTGAGTTTGTTCTTGGACAAGTTTGATTCCGAACCTCAGTAGCATCACTTTCTTAGAATTTTTGGCTTTGGCCACCTGAATGGAGAGGCAGAACAAAGTTTAGCTTCGTGTTTTAGCATGAGGGATTCCCTCCATTTCCTCATCTCAAATCAATCCAATTTTTTACCCATTCTGGGCCTCTAATTCTGCCATTAATTCTTTAGTTGCAAAATACAGGTATTTGCAAGAATTTCCAACTGAAATGCAGGCTCTCAGGAGAGCTAATTTATCCTTTGAAAGAAGGCTCTTTTAAGCCTCTGATGTGAAAGATCTGCTTGTCCAAGGGTAGATAGGTACCTGCATTAGGGAGGAGGAAGGAGTAGAACACAAGACAGGATTTAGCCTCAAAGGCTTTAGGGACATTTGGGTGAGTGGGGTGAGTAAGGAGAGGCTCAAGAAAGATAACCACACAACACATCATCACACACTGGTCAGCTCCTGCTGTAGCCTCAGCTACCCTGATGAGTAAGTGGAACACGTTTTTCATTTTCCAAACTAGAATGATTTGGGAAGGAAAAGGGGACATTCTTGGGGCCGGCGCCGTGGCTCACTTGGTTAATCCTCCACCTGTGGCGCTGGTATTCTGTATGGGCGCCAGGTTCTAGTCCCGGCTGCTCCTCTTCCAGTCCAGCTCTCTGCTGTGGCCTGGGAGGGCAGTGGAGGATGGCCCAAGTGCTTGGGCCCCTGCACCTGCATGGGAGACCAGGAAGAAGCACCTGGCTCCTGGCTTCGGATCAGCGCAGCGCGGGCCATAGCAGCCATTTGGGGAGTGAACCAACAGAAGGAAGACCTTTCTCTCTGTCTCTCAACTGTCTGTAACTCTACCTGTCAAATAAATAAAAGAAGAAAAAAATGGGACATTCTTTAAAAGTATCCTGGGACAACAGGAGTAGGTAGAGACTCTCCAGGCAAGCCACAATCTGAGATCCCCTTACCTCCAAGTGCTTCTATTGCCTTCTGTCCATTCCCAGAAACACAGTATTTTTTTTTAAGATTTATTTTATTTATTTGGAAGAGTTATGGAGAGAGGTAGAGACAGAGAAAGAGGTCTTCCATCCACTGGTTCACTCCCCAGATGGCCACAACGGCCGGAGCTGAGCTGATTCGAAGTCAGGAGCCAGGAGCTTCTGCCAGGTCTCCCAAGTGGGTGCAGGGGCCCAAGGACTTGAGCCATCTTCTGCCACTTTCCCAGCCATAGCAGAGAGCTGGATCAGAAGAGGAGCAGCCGGGACTAGGACCAGCACCCATATGGGATGCCAGTGCTTCAGGTCAGGGCTTTAACCTGCTGTGCCACAGCATCAGACCCATGCAACACAGTATTCCCTGCAGCCTTCTCAAACACAGGCTGTTGTTTTCTTAGGCACAAGATGAGTGTCCTTCACCAGAGAAAGAAGGGAGAATAAGAATCAGGAGTGGGGGAGACCTTCTAGGCAGAGAGGTCTGCATAAACAAAGGCCCCAGCAGGGAGGGATTTTAGCTCTTTGGGTAAACTGAAGACTGGTGTGTGGCTGAAGGAAGGAAGTGGTAGGATGGGAATGGGTATGGGAAGACTGAAAGGAACTAGAGTGTATTAAAGATTTTATAGGTCATAGAAGTGACCTTGGTCTTGATTCCCAGATTAATTGGAGGCAGCATTAAAAAAAAATAATTAAGATGCTAATGACATGAATCCCACTCTCATCTGAGAATCCCAGGAACCATGGTCTCCACCTTAGCCCTCTGATCCCACCCTGCCCTAGCCCATCCAAAGTTGCCATAGAGCCCATGTTTCTCAGCATTTCAAACTCTGCCCCAAGGCTCTTGTGGATGAACAAGAGGAAACCTGTCATTTCTTCCCGTCAGAATGGAACATCCCAAATTTGAACCCATTTCTGCCAGCTATTAGAACTCTCGAATTTTCTTCCTAGAAACATCTATCCAGTGAAGAGATTCCAAAATACTGGGACCAAGGGCCAGTTAAGCAGCTCGTGGGGAAGAACTTCAACTTGGTCGTCTTTGACAAGGAAAGGGACGTGTTTGTGATGTTCTGTAAGTACCTCATGGAGGTAACAGGAGGCTGTGGGCTCCAACACTACTTTGCAAGAGTTGCTTGTGAATTCCTGGTCACTGTAATCTCCAAAACCCATCAATGCACCATGCAAAACTGGTCTTCACACACCTGAAGAGATCAGACCAAGATGCCTTATAACTCTGTCCCCGGAAATCTAACTCTTGGAATATACAGAATGTCTTTCATACAATCAGGGCCTATCTCTATTTCTAACAATAATCTGGTTATTGATTAATAATGTTTGATCAGATGCTGCATCATGTTAGGCTTCATCTGAGCCACTACTACCTTATCTCATGTAATTCTCACAACATTCTTATTGCTCCCACTTGAGAGATGACTAAATAGAGTATCAAGGAGCTGAAGAAAACCTTCCCAGGAATACACAGCCCAAAGGTGCCAAACTGGGGTTTGAACCTGGCAGTATGACTATTGCACCTTCATTTGTAGCTGCTTCCGAGTGTTGTGACTTAGCAACAGCCCATATGAGGTGGGGACTCAAATCCTTCATGTCAGGGACCTAGCACAGTGTCTGGTATATTATAAGCACTTGATAAATGACAACGCTTATTGCTGCTATTATTACTAACATTGTAATTATTGTCAGAGCTCACCTAAGTATTATTGCCCCTTTCCCACTGTTTCTGATTTATGTGTGAGAGCCAAGGCCAGAGGCATTCTCGCTCACCCTGAGACAGAGGAAGGAGACAGAACAGTACTTCAGATCACTCTGATTTTATCAGGCAGAGCTGCCTTTTCATGAGTACTTTTGATGAGCCAGGCATGAGTTTGCTGTTTATGCACCTGCTGTCTTGAGTTGTGTAACAAGCCCAGGAGGAAGTTATAAGCGGCTCTCGCCATGATACAGATTAGGGAAACCAGCCTCAGAGAGGTCATTTACCTTACCTGGGGTCACACAGTTACTGCAAGGCAAAAGTTCAAAGCGAGCTCTGTGCTATCACTGGATTGCATCATGTGGGTCTTTGAAAATCTTACAGAAATGGACTTTTGTCCACAGAACGAGGTGTTGGCTGAATCACTGCAATCTGCTGGCCCTGAATGAGAGACCTGGAGTGGCCTTTCTGTACTCCCCTGACACCAGAGTTCTGAGAATGCCTCTGTGGTCCTGAGAAAGGCAAATGCAACCTCATTTTCTTGGAAGCAGGGCTGTCAGATGGGCCCCCTGGGGCTGCTGCCATTATGTCCCCCTATGCACCCGCCCCTGCTCATACCAAGGGCCTGCTGGGCTCCAGGAGGGCTGCCGAGGGTGCTGGCAGCAGGTTTGGCCAAGAAGCCCTCGGTCTTTAAGTGCGACATGATCATCCAAAGGCAGAGTGTTGCGGGCCTCGGAGGCCATTCCTCTCTGAGAAAGAAACATGGGGCTCTGAGCTTAATGGAAGGGTGAGCCAACAAGGTGTGATTTGGAGCTCATCTCTGGTTTCTCTCCAGAAGGCCAAGTGCCTGGGACAGACTCAGATCTCAAAGAACTTTCTGCAAGGAAGTCAGGCATCCCCTATCTAGGGGTACTTGAACTTGTCACATTTCTTGAGCTCACCTTTTCACTTCTGGGTGTGTTCTCCTCCACAGGTTAAAAGATGTTTATTTTGGTAAGAAAAGGCTGAGATCTATTTACAGTTTTTCATGGTATGCATTTTTCAAGAACTTTGGAAGACCCCTCATATGCATGGATTTCAAACTTGTACCAAAATAAACTCCTTTGATTGATTTGTTTGTTTAAGAGAGGCAAAGGCAGAGAGAGAGGTCTTCCATTCACTGGTTCACTCCCCAGATAGCTGCAACAGCCCAAGCTGGGTTGATCCAAAGTCAGGAGCTTTTTCTGGGTCTCCCACACAGGTACAGGGGCTGAAGGACCTGGGCCATCTTCTACTGCTTTCTCAGGCCATAGCAGAGAGTTAGATTGGAAGTGGAGCAGCCAGGACTGGAACCAATGCCCAAATGGGACGCAGGCACTGCAAGTGGCAGCTTTACTTGCTACACCACAGTGCCAGCCCGCAAAGTAAACTTCTCTTTAACATTTTAAAAATATGTATTTATTTGAGAGACAGAGGAGGAGAGAGAGAGACAGACAGAGCGCTCCTGCCTGCTGGCCCACATCCAGAATGCTCACAACAGCCTTGGGGTCTGAAGCTGGGAGCTGGGAACTCAGTGCAAGTATCCCGTGTGGGTGGCAGGTGCAAACTCCTTGGGTCCACACCAGCAAGAAGCTGAAGTCAGGAATCTGAGGTGAGCATGGAACTCAGGCACTCTGTAATGAATGGGAGTAGGTATCCTGATCAATGGCCTACCCACCAGGCCAAACACCCAACCCCACACCAAAGCAAATCTGCCTTTTGGTTCTTTTGATTCTGTTTTTTTGTGATCTTTCTGAAGTTACATTTATTGTATTGTATTGGTAGTACAGTGGTCACAAGTCAAAGCAAATCACCCTTCCTCTGACCTTGAGTGAGTAGCTTTAACCTTTGGTGGAACACCCCTGTGAGTAACACACATGCATACACACGCACGGTTTTTGGCAGAACATGAAGAATCCATTTATCATACTTTTTTTATGGTTTTCTTCAACTAAAGTGGAACACTATGTTCAAAGAAGGGAATGACTAATAGAAGAAAATGTTAACATCCTAAAAGTGTTAGTGGCTGAGTGTCAGGGGACCCAGGCCAAGTTAAAAAAGTGTATTTAATAATGATAAGGTACTATGGCTGAAATGTCAAAATAACGTATGATTAAAAGAAAGATGGGGTGCAGCCTGCCAAGCAACAGTGCCGTGAGTAGCCCGTGGTATTAGCATGGGCCTGAGCAATGGTCTTTTTCCTGCAGACGCCCCCTGGTCGGAGAAGTGTAGGGCGCTGTTTCCCCTGCTGGAGGAGCTCGGCATCAAATATCAAAACCACTCCACAATCACCATTGCCAAGCTCGACATCACAGCCAACGACATTCAGCTGACGCCCATGGACCGGTACCCATTCTTCCGGCTTTTCCCTACTGACTCTGAACAGGTGAGCAGCTCCTGGGGGGTACATAGCTGAACCTGCTGTTGTGTTATCATCAGGGACTCAATTTCTCCCTACCTTCAGTCAAACCAGTTTCATTCTCAATCCCAACCCTGTTATCCTCTCGTATTCAAGTCCAAAGGTATTTTTCAACCAGCTTCCACCAAAGTTCTAAGATTTCTATAATTGGGTACCCTTGCTCATCATTCACCCAATCACTGTGGCCAAGTGGATGTGGGTGTTTTGAAAGGTCAGAAATGGGTTCAATGGTTTCCTCTAGGACTGGCATTAAGCTCCATACTCATGGAATAAGGGTAGGGATGCTATGGAACAAGGTTGGGGAAATTTCCACATGTATGTTGTGGGTAGGGCATTTTAGAAGGCAGATGGATGTGTAAGAGAGACAAAGGGTGTTGTCACACACTGGGATGGTAGTCATCAACCACCAGCAGCAATGATGGAATACTTTGCCATATGAAGAGTGTCAGTCAAGGAAGTGTGATCCGGGTCCCTGCACCGAGTGTGGGGAGCCGTCATCCTGGGTAAGTCCCCCTCTGAATGCAGCTGTCATTGGGAAAAGGCAGGTTCCAGAGGACAGATATAGATGGGGGTCTTCCTGCAGACAGGGGACTCTGTGGTGCTGGGACTTCAGTCAGATGGCAGAAGGGTGGGTAGAGGGATGACCCAAGCACTGCAAGGGAGACGCCATTCTCCTGGTGCATCGGAAAATGAGGCTGGACTGGGAGGATGAAGCTGAGTCATTGTCCTTAAGTTACCTGAAAAGGAGTTTAGATAACCCCTGGGCAGGAAGCAGCCTCGTATCCTTCCAAAAGACTAAAGTAGGAAAGGGAACGAGTGGTGATGGAAACGCTGAGCCTGTGCAAGATGCTGGGCGAGATTACAGCTATTCTTCTAGTCATTATATGAAAATAATCGCAAATGCATATAGTACTTGCTGTGAGCCACGTTTTAAATGCTCTGCGGATAATAAGTCAGTCCTGGAAACACGATGAGATACTGTTGTCTCCATGTCAGAAGTGGGGAAACAGTATCAGAAAAGTAAAGCAGCTGCACCCCACTGCTAAGTAATGCAACTGGGGACAAGGGCTTGGTAGTGTGACTCCATCATGCATGCTACATTCCAGCCATACAATGAAGGAATTTTTATTATCCTTCTCCTAGAGCCATGGCAGTGGAGGCTCAGAGAGGTGAAGGAATCTTCTCAATAGACCCAGGTTGCTGGGAATTTGATGCTCAGTTTCCCAATGCAGCCATTCACAAGTGTCTGGCAGGAGAAGGCTCTTGTCCTGACCCCGTTCCACTTTCTTCCTAGGCTGTTAAGTATGATGGAGAACACACCATGAAAGGCTTTTCTGCCTTCCTGGAAAGCCAAGTGAAGACCAGGGCTGAAGAGGAAGTGGAGGAGGTAAGAGCCAGCAGCCCCGGGATTATTCTGTCTCAGACAGAATGACCAGGAACTCAGTGGACTAGAACAGAGAGAGCCAAGAGTTCCAGCATCTCATGCTTTCTAGAGCTTGCCGGTCCAGTTTGGGTGCTCTTACTGGCCATTGCTGTCTCAAGTGCACTCACCACAAGGAGGCAGAAATGGTAGACACGTTGGGAAGGGCACAGCCTCTGAAGGGGCACAGCTGCGAAGGCTGCTTCCCTGATGTAGAAACCAGAGGTCTCGGCGAGATTCCACTGTCCTACTGATTCCATTGTCCTACTGATGGGTGAAGCCAGTCTCCATTTTCCCCTAGCCACGCCTCGGTGCTGCCATCTGCTGGAAGGTGCATTTGTATTGCTTAGGACCCTGTATTGCAACTATTAGATACTACTCTTCAGTGGGCATAAGTAATGGGAACTGATCCCTCTTAATTGGTAGAATAGCAGAGCACTAGTGGATCCAGGAGCTCTGGCCAACTTTGTATCTACCCATCTAAGTTTCCTTCCCTGTTGGCATCATTCCCTAGGAGTTACAGTAGTTACTTACCCCCATACAGATAAAGTTTACCCCCATAGCTCCGAAGTAACATCTTCCCAACTGAGAAAAAAGCACCTACTTCTTAGTAGTCTAAGCACATGTCCTGCACACAGGTCTCAGTAGCTAAGCCTGGGTTCCCTGCCCAGTTGTGCGGCTGGGAGGGAGACAGCCATGTCTGTGGATTTAGAGTAGGAAAAGGGTGATTTCTTCCTCTTAGAAGGGCCAATCCACACTTTGGCACTTCACCACCCAAGCCAAATGGATTTTTAGAAATTTTAACTTATTTGCTCAACAGGCTAATCCTCCACCTTGTGGCGCCGGCACACCAGGTTCTAGTCCCGGTCGGGGCACCGATCCTGTCCCGGTTGCCCCTCTTCCAGGCCAGCTCTCTGCTGTGGCCAGGGAGTGCAGTGGAGGATGGCCCAAGTGCTTGGGCTCTGCACCCCATGGGAGACCAGGATAAGCACCTGGCTCCTGCCATCGGAACAGCGCGGTGTGCCGGCCGCAGCGCGCTACCGCGGCGGCCATTGGAGGGTGAACCAACGGCAAAAGGAAGACCTTTCTCTCTGTCTCTCTCTCACTGTCCACTCTGCCTGTCAAAAATAATTAAAAAAAAAAAAAAGAAATTTTAACTTATTTGAAAAACAGACTGGTTGGTTCTCTCTGGGCACCAGAGAGAAAAAGTAGAAAAAGGCCTTGACAATGACAATCACAGTTATCACATATTTTGTCTCCTTTATTTATTATTCATGTATTAGACTCCTTATCTCTTCCTTCCTTCTCTTCTTCCCACGTTTACTTTTCTAGCTGTTGCCTGTTGATCAGAATGAAGTGATAGAAGAGGAGGCATTGGCTAAGGAGGTGGGGGTGCCTTTGGTGGAGGCAGAGTTGCCGGAGCAGCAATTGCGTGAGCTGCAGAACATGACTACGCTGGAAGAGCCAGCTGGGCAGAAGGAAACAACTGAGGTAGAGGAGGAAGTCGCCGTGCCAGAGGGACCTCCAAGCCAAGAGAAGAAACCGGCAGTCAAGGAAGAACTTTAGCTTCTCCGAAGCTAGGGAGGAAGGTACCCAGAGTATATCTTCTCCAATAAACTATATACCGTTGTGCTGGGGTGGGAGGGGGTTGGATAATAAAAACCCTGAAAGTCCTTGAGCCTGGTTGAGTCGTTCCCTCTGTTTCCCAATTGGTGATGCCTTAGGAGGGTTGTGTGTCCTTAGTGGCATTTATCCCACAGCATGGCTGGAGGCCATAGTTTAGATCCCAGGCACTCTCACTGCAGGGGCTGTGCACTGAACCACTGTGCTGCCACCTCCTAACCAAGTTGGGAATGCTAGAGTTTGGCTAAAACTTTCCAACGAGGCGGATTGACTTGTTTAAGGTGCATTTTGGCACAGCAAGAAAAGAGATCTGCCCCATACCTACCGCCAGACTACTTTTACATCTCAGCAAGTAACTCTCTTCTTTCCTTCCTCTATCATAAAAATGATTTACGGATCTGTGACTCTACCCACTTCCATCCCAGTGACTCCACCCACTGCAGCCCCTCTCCACCAAATGGCCCACCACTCCTCAGCTGCACAAGTCTTATAATTGATCTCTTTGCAGCCTCTCTAGACTCTCGCCACCCCGGTACTCTATTCACAGAACATCTGGGATGATCTTTTAAAAACCCATAGCCATGAGTACTTGCAACTCTACCTCATTTTAATCCTGTGTTGGTGTTTTTTCTGCTCTTGGAATAAAATCCAGTCAGCGTCCCATGCCTCCAAGGTCCTGAAAGGTCCAGGCCTGGGGGTCTCTTCTCCTCCCTCCCTCCCTCCCTCCCTTTTGCTGTCTAGACTCCAGTATCACTTCCGGTCTATTCTCGGAACAACCAGCTTACTTTCTCCCCACACCTGTGGTTATTCCTCTAAATGCCTTCCCCAGATCTTTGTGCAGCCGTGTCCTTTTCATTGTTCAAATCTCAACTATTCTCGGAGAGACCTTCTGGATTTTAGTATTTCGAAGGATCTTACTATTTCATCATTCTGTGCATGTTGCGTGAAATCCCCATGAGAGTGGCCATTTCTGTTTTCTTCCTTGCTGTATTCTCAATGTCTAGAACTCTTCTTTGCACGTGTGTGATGCTTAGTAAATGTCTGTGGATCAAGTGGAAAATTCCACATCTGACAGCACCCTACCCTTCAGAGATTTATGATGTCACAGTCATTCCCACATGGAGAAGCGCTGTCAATGGCCCCTGACACACATGGGACTTTCTGTTCATTTCCCGTTGATGCTCTGACAAATGAACACAAACTTAATGGCTCAAAATAACACACATTTATTCTCTTAGAGTTTTGGAGGCCAGCAATCAGAAGTCAGTTTTGCTGAGCTAAAGTCAAGGTGTTGTCAGGTTTGGTCCCTTCTGGAAGAATCCCTTTCCTCCTCTTTGCTAGTTTCTGGGGGCTGCCTATACTCCTTGGCCTGTGGTTCTGTCATGGAATCACTTCGGCTTTTTGTTTGATCCTCACATTTCCCACTTCCTGTGACTGCTTACTCCCAGAAGCACCCTGGTGATTGCATCCAGCCAGCACAGGTAGCACATCAAGCCCTTAGCTTGATGACACCTACATAGCCCCCTTTGCCATGTGAGGCAACATTCACAGGTTCCAGGTGGACATAGTTGTGGGTCTTTATTCAGCCTACCTCACACTCACACCCCTGATTTGTACCTTGCACCTCAGCCGGGCAGCAAGGCTACTTCTCTGGAGAGAAGGAGAGGGGTCTTATTGCAGGGACTGAGGGCCACACACCACCCAGGTCTTTCCGCTTCCCACCTGTCATGTTCAACAAATCCCTGGAGCCAGTTCCCACACACCATGCCTCCCCCTCTCCCCCGCCCCGCCCCAACCTGGACTGTCCACAGCCAGATGAAGCAGGGAACAGCCTGGGGCCCTGGAACTTGCCAGAGCCAGACGCCCCAACAGGAGCAGGTGTTAGTATTCAGGACACGGCGCGAGCCTCCCCCGAAGGCCATGTGGTCCGGTTGAAGGAGAGGTCCACAGGGCCTGCTGAGACTAAATCACGTGGAACAGAGCCCCTGACAGGCTGAGTATGAGTCAGAGGACGCGTGTGCCTCCTGCAGGTCCCCCTCTTGGAACCGGAGCCTCGGGAGGTGGAGGTTCACACCGGGGAAGGCAGTCGGGTGGGTGGGCCAGGCCATACCTCTTTACTGGGAGTCTTCTCTCTGGGTTCATTTTTTTTGCCCCTTCTCACACAGACAGAGAGAGCTCTCATTTTAACCGTTGGTATACAGTTTGATGAATTTTCCAAAATTCTGTACCCCTTAGATTCCTTCATTCAAAAAAGACCTAAAACCGCCCGTCACTCCAAGTGCTTCTCATGGTTGAACATGGGACATTCTCTACCCTTCCCAAAGGAAGGCAGTATTTCAGAGGGGTAAATGGGAATTAGATCTGGGCTTTAGTCTGCAGTTGCTGGCTGGCTGTGTATTCTTAGAGAAGTTACTCAACCTCTCTGAACTTCTTCCCTGCACCATGGGTTTCATTGCTGGAGACAATAAATATAAAAGCACAGAGAAATGTCTGATACAACAGGGATACTCAGTAAGTGATAGCTGTCAAGATTATTAGGGCCACGTCTCCTATTCACAGTTCAAGAAGGCTGAAAGGTTGGAGAGGTTGAGTAGGGTTTGTTTAAAAGCACATATTTGCTGCCCTGGAAGTAAGAGGGAGAACTGTTGATTAAACTTGGCAGTGGAGACCTTCCTTGGTGATCTTGATAAGCCATGTCCATGGAGTTGGCCATCCAAGGAGCACACCAGTGTGGGTTGCAAAGTGTAAACATCTGTTGAAACATGAAGCTATGAAAAGACAAAATGAAATGGTGGGGTGCAAGAGCCAAGAAAGGTCTTTGTAGGAGGGATTGATGGGAGAGATTGGCCCAGGGCTAAGAAAAGAGTGAAGGCGGGAACGAAAGGTCACCAGGGCACAGGGGGAAAGGACGCTGCCTCCATCACAACGGGAGTAGACATGTGGGAGATACTTCCAGATCCCGGTCAACCAAGAGTATGAGAGGCGTTGCTGATGGCTCCAGGTAGTGACCACGAGGATTCAGTGTGTGGGGCTGGCGAAGAGGGCAGGATAAAAGGCCAACTAGGGAGGCCACAGGGCGATCCAGTTGTGTCGAAGAAACAGTGATTATTTATTTGGATTTATTTTATTTTGGAAGGCAGAGTGACTAAGGCAAGAGGAGGAGGAGAAGGGGGAGGAAGAAGAGGAGTAAAGAGGAACGGGGGTGGGGGGAGGTATCTTTCTTATGGCCGGTTCACTCCCCACGTGTCCACAACAGCCCAGGATGGGTCATACTGAAGCCAGGAGTCAGGAACTTCATCCTGGTCTCCCACACTGGTGGCAGGGACCCAAGGACTTGGGCCATCTTCCACTGCTTTCCCAGGAGCATTAGCAGGAAGCTGGATTGGAAGCAGAGCAGCTGGGGTCCATACTGCTGCTCAGATATGGACACTGGTGTGGCAAGTAGCAGCCTAATCCATTGCACCACAATTCTGCCCTAGGGCCTATTGTTTTAAAAGGTAGGTTTTTTTATTATTCAGGTTTGAGGACAGAGCAAGAGACAATTGCCACAGAAAAGATAGCTTGTTATATTCACAGATCCCGAGGGAATAGGGCAGGTCATTGCACAGTGGAGGGCGAAGAGGCACTCAGGAAGCAGAGAGGACAAGAGGGAAAGGTGAGAGAAGGCCTGGTTTTTTGTGGGGAGGTCTGGGAGAGGCAGGGTGGTAGGTTTGGGATGAGCGAGTTTCAGTTTCTGTGTCCATAGGTTCTGGCTCCAGGCTGGCCCCTGGGGTGATTAGAACAGGGCAGTAGTGGCCTGGAGTGAGAAGGCCACACACCTTTGGTCACAGAGCCAGGACTCACAAGTTCAGGATCCAAGGGGTGCAAACAAAAGTAACTCCAATACTATCACCACTAGTGACCTCTTAGCAAATTGTCTTATTTGGTAGGGTGGGTTCCCTTTGGTTGCTTTGCACAGGAAAAGGCACATTCACAGGTAAATTGTTTGCTGTCTCCAGTAATTAGCTGGCTCCAAGAGGGGCATCCCCCCGAGATCAACAAGGCCCAAGAAAGCATCAAATACAGAAATTAGAAAGCAGACTCCAAGCCAGAGTCCTCTTTTCCTTGCAGGGTCTTGGGCCCAGACAACTCCAGAAGGGGTCCAGAGGCGTCACCTTGCAATCCTTCAGGGACGACCAGACCAGGGCTTAGATGGCCTCGTGAAACGCACATGGCATTTAAACAACTGGTTCATAAAGAAACGAATGATAAGTCAGCAAGCGAGGAGATGACAACGTCCCTTTTCATCAAAGAACTGCGAAAGCGAGCAAGATGTTTCCAACATGTTTTTGGAAAAGAACAAAGTTTGGGAAGATGAAAATGGAGCAAAGAGAAGAGAAAGTTCAGCAAAGATAAGCAACCCTCAGGGTTGGTGAGTGCTATAGTTGGGATTGTAAAGTGATTAAAAAAAATCCCTGTAGGGTGAAATCATCTTCAGGAGATACGTGCACCAGTGCCAGTGGTTACGCTACCACTGGATGAGACAGATTGAAAAGTCCTGAAAACATCACAGCCATGGTCATAGCTCTATTTCCTGCTCAGCCCAAGTTCACACACATTCAATTTTTCTCCACAGGACAACATCCACTCTTTTATCGATTTTTCTATGGCCACCCACATGGGCCTGGGTCAGGCTCTGTTGTTTTCTGCCTAAGTGACTGTCCAGTGGCAAGGTAGCATGTGCAAGACTTGTGTGCATCGAATCTTTACTGTGTGTCTTTACTTGCATTGGCTGCTTTAACCATTAAAACTCCAGAAAGTGGGCATTCTCCATTTACAGATGAGGAAAACGATGTCAGGAAGTTAAGAAAGAAACCTGGCACACAGCCAGTGACCGATCCAGGATTCAGACGAACTCACAACTTCCTACACTCAGAGGAACCCAGATAGCTTGTTTCACAAAGTGCATCAGGCCCAGGGATGTCTGGATTATCTTTTGGCTTTGACCTTCAGCCATTCTCAGCTGATGGATCCCTTGAGGACTGGGAGCACACCCCAGCAGATGCAATGAGTCCCTCTTCCATTGCTGGGCTTCAGATCCTAGGTCTCCTTACACCTACTCTGTCCTTGCCAGTGACCAAGAAAAAGCCCAGCACCTTGGCACTGCTTTGCCAGTTAATGTCTAACTATGGAATCTCTTGCTGCTAAAATGGACAAAACAAAGGTCCTGAAATTCCAGGCACAGGTGTGACCCCCCCCCACCAATGTCAATCATTTGGGGTCTCCAGCCATTAGGAGAAAAAACAACAACCTCCTAGCCTGAAAAGGCAATATTATGCCAAAGGCAAACAAATATCCCACCCCCAAGGAAATAGTCTCAAGAAACGGAACCAGAGAATAATTGGAGGGGGGCACACCTGCCAAGGGCAGATGTGCGTATATATAACAGGCCTGTGCTTGTGAATCGGCCACTTCGATCCTGCTGGCTCCAGGTAAGCATCTCCAGCTGTCTTCTCCTCCATCTAACCTTCCGTTGGTTTTCACTCTGAGAGAGGGGAAAGGGGACGGTAAGTGTTTGCCCCTAGGGTGCAGCCTGGATTGAGTGTTACTCTGCTGATCACCTTGGTGCTCTCTGGTAAGTCAGTCTCCCTCCCTGCCACCCAGCCTAAGCCTTCCTCATCACGATGACTACTCTTTTCCATGTAATCAATGAATATTATTAGTCAAGTAGCTATTCCATAGCAGGCGTTGGGCCTACTACAACTGGCAGAAGCATCTGGTATGTGCTGGGTCCTTCTTTTTTTTTTTTTTTTTTTTTTTTTTTTTTTTTTTTTTGACAGGCAGAGTGGACAGTGAGAGAGAGAGACAGAGAGAAAGGTCCTCCTTTACTGTTGGGTCACCCTCCAATGGCTGCTGCGGCTGGCGCACCGCGCTGATCAGAAGCCAGGAGCCAGGTGCTTCTGGTCTCCCATGCGGGTGCAGGGCCCAAGGACTTGGGCCATCCTCCACTGCACTCCCGGGCCACAGCAGAGAGCTGGACAGGAAGAGGAGCGACCAGGACAGAATCCGGTGCCCCGACTGGGACTAGAACCTGGGGTGCCGGTGCCGCAGGCAGAGGATTAGCCTAGTGAGCCACGGTGCCGGCCCAATGCTGGGTCCTTCTTTACCGGTGTTGTTTTAGTGAGTCTCAGCGACAGTAATCTGCATTCAGTTACTACCTAACGGCTTTTCAAACTACAGGTTGTATCTCATTAGTGGTTCTTGCACTCTTTCCATTTGTGGGTTATATCCAGAATTTTGCTTTTAATGAAATAGAATAGAATAGGGCAGCAAGCAAGATACACACTAAGGACAAGCATCGTTTTGTAAAACTTGTATTTCACAGGCATATGTGTCTATGTGAGTGTGTGCACACACATGTCTAAGAATGACTGCACTGGATTGTGATGCAAAATATTCTTTTAGTACATGATGGCCACAAAGATCTTGGAAACGGTGCTCTAGAGCATGAGTTCTTTGAGTCCAGGGACCTCTCTGAACTGAGTCTAACGTATTATGGACACAAAACTTGTGGCAGCAATGATCCCCATTTCGTAGATCAGAAAACTGAGTCTTGATGAACTGAAATGTCTTACCAAATGTCATACTGCTAATATTAGTAGAATATAAATTTGAATCCTGGTTACAAGCTCCAGTTCCTACACACTTACCCACCCTACTAACTTATTTTTGCTGCTATAAAAATTAGGCTAAAACTAGCATCCACTTACGATTGCTGATAGGGTGAAATACCATTAGAAATGTTAACACGCACTGTGGAAGTTAATTACTTTCCAGTTGCTCATCTCAAGCGATTGCTTTATAATATCTGAGTTGCATGTGGGCAGGGACTTTGTGGGCCAGCTGTCTGCTTTGCACAAAGTAACTACTCAACAAATCATTGCTGAATAGATCAAAGAATCTGAGCAAGTGGAGTTTCCAGGCAGGGGATTGGGACTTGGCTGTTAAAACCCAAGCTGCCTCCTAACGTTACCACATCCTGGTGCTTCCTGCTTGAAATGAAAGACTCAGTTCTTCAGAATCTGCACTGTGGTGAGGTTTGGGGAGCCAAGCTAGGATGTGGGTGGGAGCAAGAATGGGCCCACCAAAGCCTGGGCTGCACCATTGCAGTTTCTGTGGTTCATGTAAGTGGCATCTGGTAGAGTTGTGCAGTGTGAACCCCGCCGCATGTGGGGAAGAGAGTGTGATCCTATATTTGTCCCACCCATCTCTGTTTCCAGGGCTTCAGAGGATGGCCAAGCGCTTCCGGAAAGAAACAGCTAGGATGGAATGGCTGTTTTCTCTGACCCGGATGCTCATGATGGCAATGGTGACCTCTTGGTTCATGAGTGCCACTGCTGATAGCTCGGAAGCAAGTAAGTGTGTGTGTGTGTGTGCGCGCGTGCACAAGTGCCAGAGCACTGCTGCCCTTAGCAGAAGTAGTCTCGGTCCCTTTCCTATCACATCTGAGATTTGCATGCTCTTTATTCTAAATCCATTTCTTAGACTTGAATGTGTGCAGGACTCACCTGGAAATTCTGCTAGAATGCAGATTCTGGTGCAGTGGGCCCAGGCTGTGGCCTGAGAATGAATTTCTGACAAGTTCCCAGGTGATGCCGATGCCACCTCTTGGGAGACAAGGGCTGGAACACTGCTCAGGCCAGCTGGCACTTCACGAAAGGCCAGCAGCAGCCTCAGTCACCCAGCAGTTTCGAACACACATGACAGGTGGTTCCAGACACCTCCCCTTTCAGCTTTCCGAGCTCATTGCTTCGGGCCGAGCATTGCCCTCACCCAGCAGGACCCTGGGGCACACGGAATACCACCACAGTGTCACACACTTCGTGTTCCTGCCAGCTGGGCATGGGTCCTGGCTCTGCCGCTGACCAAGGCAGCCAGTGGCTAACTCCTTCCAAACCTCCATCTCTTCAGCTTTAAAATAAGGAGATAAATTTTGGGAACGGCCCCATGGGATCCCTGGGAAGTATTCAGTGAGAAGTGCCTATCGCATTGTCCAGCACACACTCAGCGATAAGCAGCAGCTCACTTTCCACTGGTGTTTTTGTTGGAGAGGAACAAAGTTGGACTGCTGTGCTGGGGGAGCTGGGGGAGGCTTCTGAGCAGAGGTGGCAGGAGCAGGAGCTCGAAGTTCTCCAGGTGTGGAAGGGATCCTGGCAGAAGACACAGAAGTACGCAAAGGCTGCAAAGGGGAAGCAGGTTCACCATCAGTCCTACCAAAGTACAGGAATTCTGCGCTCTATCCCTTTGGATGTGGGGATGTGGATATTTTAGGAGACACAGCTTGAAGGCAATGCCTAACACGAAGGAAGGAAAGGTGGGAGCACAGACATAGGGTGGGGTGGGGTGGGGTTCTTTGTTTTGGAGAGGGACAGCTAAGAAATAAATCTTAAGGCACAGGAGGAGAGACTCAGTCAAGTGGTTAAGACACTGCTTGGGACACCTGCATCTCATGTCAGAGTGCCTGGCTTGTTTCTGGATTCTTCTTCTTCTTCTTCTTCTTTTTTTTTTTTTTTTTTTTTTTTTTTTTTTTTTTTTTGACAGGCAGAGTTAGACAGTGAGAGAGAGAGTTATGACAGTGAGAGAGAGAGACAGATCTTCCTTCCGTTGGTTCACTCCCCTAATGGCCGCTACAGCCAGCACTGTGCCGATCCGAAGCCGGGAGCCAGGTGCTTCCTCCCAGTCTCCCATGCGGGTGCAGGGGCCCAAGCACTTGGGCCAGCCTCCACTGCCTTCCCGGGCCACAGCAGAGAGCTGGCCTGGAAGAGGAGCAACCGGGACTAGTACCCAGCGCCCCAACCACACTAGAACCCAGGGTGCCGGCGCTGCAGGCGGAGGATTAGCCAAGTGAGCCGCGGCGCCGGCCCTGTTTCTGCATCCAGTCTCTTGCCAGTGTGTACCATGGAGAAGCAGCAGGTGATGGCTCAGGTCGTTGGGTTCCTTGCAGGAGATCTGGATTGGATTCCTGGTTCCTGGCTTTGGCTTGGCCCAGCCATGGCTGTTGTGGGCCTTTGAGGAGTGAACCAGTGGTTGAGAAATTTCTCTGTCTTTCTCTCTTTCAAATAAGATGAAAATAAATTTAAAAAGTGTTAAAAACAACCTGAGCTGCGGTGGGGTGAGTGCTTTCTCTGAGGCTGGTCTCTGTCCCCAGGGGAGTGCTCTGAGTGTCACAGCAATGCCACCTGCCTGGAGGACGGCGTGGTCACCACCTGCTCCTGCCTGGAGGGCTTCACCGGCAACGGCCTCCAGTGCACGGACCTGGATGAATGCGCCACCCCTGGCGGGCACAACTGCTCGGCCAATAGCAGCTGCGTGAACACGCTGGGCTCCTACACGTGCGTCTGCCTGGACGGCTTCCAGCTGACGCCCGGGCTCGGCTGCACGGATGTGGACGAGTGCAAGGACCCAGGGCTCCACCAGTGCCACGCCCTGGCCACCTGTATCAACCTGGAGGGCAACTACTCCTGCGCCTGCTCCGCTGGCTACCTGGGGGACGGTCGCCACTGCGAGTGTACCCCGGAATCCTGCGGGCCGGAGCTGACCTGCGTGAACCAGGGCGGCTCGTTCGTGTGCGTTGATCCGTGCCAGACCTACAGCACCCTGGACCAGTACTGGCGCAGCTCTGAGTACGGGACCGGCTACTCCTGTGACAGTAGCCTGAACGGCTGGTTCCGCTTCGTGGGCCATGGTGGCGTGCGCCTGGCGGAGACCTGCGTGCCCACACTGCGCTGCAACACTGCGGCGCCCATGTGGCTCAACGGCACGCACCCCTCCAGCGATGAGGGCATCGTGAGCCGCACAGCCTGCGCGCACTGGAGTGGCAACTGCTGCCTATGGGACGCGCCCGTGCAGGTGAAGGCCTGTACTGGTGGCTACTATGTCTACCACCTGTCACCGACCCCTGAGTGTCACCTGGCGTACTGCACAGGTGAGCCCGGCGCCTTCCTTCTCACGCCCTCCCCCACCCGGCTTGGGCACGGCATGGGGTTGGGGCGCGCCCTTGTTGACTGCCCATCTGTCCCCGTGGCCCTGCAGACCCTACCTCCGTGGAGGGAACCTGTGAGGAGTGCGGAATAGATGAGGACTGCAAATCGGACAATGGCAGGTGGCACTGTCAGTGCAAACAGGACAACATCACTGGTGAGGCCTATGCGGGGAACGTGGGGGCGGTGGGGGGGAGCCGAGGCTGGGGGGAGGCACGGGGCCACGTTCCTGTGTGTAAATGGGGGTCGTGAGGGTATGTACCCAGAGAGGGTGCATATCCAGTCTACGAGTGCCCTGTTAAACAGACAAGAAGCTCTCTGGGGCTCCCCTAAGCTGGGCTAGCCAACCCCCATAGAGCTAGGGGCGCTCCCCAAACCCCATCCTTCTTTCTGGGGCCGCCACAGGTCAGGGAATGGTCAGAGAGCTGCCACCAGGTAACCAGGAGCCACCCGAGTCACATGCCTACCAGCACCCGAACACAGGCCTGGCGGCCGATCGCCTGACCAGCTTGGACCCTGGATGTCAGTGTTCTCACACATTCAGGGTTGAAACTGACTGGTATTTCCCAGGTGTCAGTCGCCATTGGAGTTAGGCACAAAGGCCAGTTTTACAGCTGTGCTGTAGCCGAGTACCACCTGCAAAGCGCGTTCTGTTGTTAACTTGCTTTTCTTCAAACGGAGTATTTTCTTTTTCAAAGTAAGTTTGGCATGCTGATGGCCACTACTCTAGGCAAGGTTAACTAGAAAACTCTAAAGAAAAATAAAGGTATTAAATCCCAGCAGCAGTCTGAAACTTCAGTAAAATTATTTTGAAAAAGAAATACTCAAAATAAAAAAACACTTCCTTTAAAAACTAGTTTAGGAACTTCTAGCTGGATGTTGTAGGCTGCCCCAGACTCTGAGCCTGAGGCCTGCTTTCTGTTGAAAAGGGAAATGAACCAGTAAATGGTATCAAAGACTTGACAGAAAGTGAGGAGCACGTCCTTGAGGTAGACAAGATGCCACGTCTTCCTTGTTTTTGCAGAACGGAGAGCCGGTGTTACGTAATGCTGGCACGGTGTTCGGGGAAGCTGGGGGCTGGTGGTGCCGTGAGACCCATGCAGTGATGCCCAATCCCAGTCTTTTGTCCTTATGCCTCCAGGCCAAGGCACTCACAGCACCCCAGCCAGTGGCCGGCCCAGCCAGCTCTGCCTGGCCCCTGGGGAGGTGTGCTGGACCCTTGAGCTATAGACACGGGCCCCCCCAATCCTGTCCCCTGACCGTTTCAGATGTCACGCAGCTGGAGCGCAGGCTGCAGTGTGGGGGTCACTGAAATCAAGGTGTCCCTGAGCAAGTGCCAGCTGAGGAGCCTGGGGTTCCAGAAGGTCTTCATGTACCTGCACGACAGCCAGTGCTCGGGCTTCAACGAGAGGGGCATCAAGGACTGGGTGTCCATCGTGACCCCCACCCGGGAGGGTCCCTGTGGCACGGTGATGACGGTACGTCCTGGAATGCCCCTGGTCGCTCCAGTCTGCAGTGGGAGCACCGCCTGGTTCAAGCCCGGGCTCCTGCTCCTACAGCGGTGTAAGCTTGGGGAGGTATTTAGCCTGACTGTAAGAGGGGAAGTTGATAAGACCTACTCTACAGGGGTGTTGAGACTGTGTCTGAAGTGCTCAGGGCAGGGTGGTGCACAGAGTCCTCAACAAATGTTAGTATCAGATAAAGAGACCCATGGTGGCAGTCGCCCATTTTACAGATGGGGCAAGTAGAGCTAGGATGGCAGTGATGGCTCCCAGCCAGTACGTATCAACACTGGGTTCAGAAGCAGGTCTGTTCATTTCCGGTGGCCCTGGGAGGCAGTGTCTGCGTCTCTGGTATTTGGAGGAGCGGGGCCTCACTTCCACAGACCTTTTCCAGTGTTTGCGTGAGTGAAGCAGTGCTTCCTCCTGTTTTTCCCATCCCCTGAATGAAAAAGCAAAGGACTCAAAGAAAGGAAGAAAGAAATGAGTCATCTGTCACTTGCCGAGGACCGTGTTTGCCATGTCATCCATGACAACATGCGACAATGGACAGAGCCGGGGCGTGTTACAGTCCCCATTCTGTGGGCAGTTACACAGTTACTGTGAACCCCACTGTGCAGGGATGAGGCAGCTCTGCCACTTAGGGTCATTGAGGGCTCCAGGGCAGTGACACAGAAGGAGCATTTAGCTCAGGGTCTGGCATGGGACATGTCATAGTGGCTGCCGCTACCCTAACTTCTTATCACCATGGCTAGGAGAGCAGCTTAGAGGTGAGAGAGACAGACTGCTTTGCTGTTGAAATCCTGCTCCAATTCTCACACCCCTTTCTCCTACCCCCTGCCCCAACACAGAGGAATGAAACTCATGCCACCTACAGCAACACCTTGTACCTGTCGGATGAGATCATCATCCGTGACGTCAACATCAAAATCAACTTCGCCTGCTCCTATCCACTGGACATGAAAGTCAGCCTTCAGACCTCATTGCAGCCGGTGGTCAGGTGTGGATGGAGAGAGTCCCCTGCGCCCCTGGATGGCGCCCCCAACACCCCCTTAACCATGACGCTTTTGCTTCCCTGTCCACTGCCACCCATAGGACACTGGAGGTCGGGCCTGGGAGTCAGGGTTGGCCGGTGCAGGAGCCCAGCTGGCAATCCTAGAGCCTGGTTCAGATCCACGCTGTGTGGTGCACTTGCCAGATGGCTTTGGAGAGCTTGTAGTTCTGGGTGTGGGTCCTTCCAGCTGTGAAATTTGTTTAATGATACTTGCACTGCTTTTCCTAGGAGAACAGCCATGATCTGCCAATCGGATCTTAGGGTGCTGGCTTTTCAGAGGGGGGAGAGGGGTGGCTTTGGAGGGAAGCAGGAGATCTCAGTTCCACCCTGCTCAGGGACTTGCGGCAAATCTCATCCCATAGTTGGACCTCAGCTTTCCTCCTTCTCTGTAAATCGAAGGAGTTTGATTAAAGAGGTGTTTGCAAACTATGTTGCTTTGAGGTGCCTTGTTGGGGGCAGTGACTTTCGGGAATGAACCAGAGACGTTCCACCCTCAGCGAGTGCCACAAGAGGCGATATTATCTTTTTTAAAAAAGATGAACCTCTTTGGTAATTAAAATTCCATCTTTGAATACAGTGAATCCGAGGCCGCTGTTGGAAACAAGTAATCGTGGCAACAGCTGGCACTTGCTGGGAGCTGCTGTGTGTCAGGCCTTGCTCTACACAGAACACCCAATTACCCTCTTAGGGCACCCTAGGGGCTGCAGGTGATGGTTATTTATCTGGAAACGGAGAAGGTTGCGTCACTTGTCCAAAGTTGTGGCGTTTAGTAAGTGGCAGAGCTGGACGTCACACTAGCTAGTGTCCGCTCTACCGTGAGCTTCACTTTGAAACTTGCCCACAGTTTTACGTTCTTGGCACCAATCTGGATTGCGTTGGGAATTGTGCCCCCATCGCAACTGACAACCCGGCTCTCACCTGTTAAGTGATGTCCGTATGGCTGAGTCTTTCTCACGAGCCCTATTTCATGCAGCGTCAGGCTGACAGTGTCCGCACCAGGGTGGAAGTGTTCAGTGTTGTCAGAAATAAGCCTTCCTAAACCCAGGCTGGGGGTGGGGTGGGGGTGTTAGTGCATCAAGCTGGAGCCAGGACGCAGGTCTGGAAACTCCTGATCACTCATCCCTCTTCACCTGTTCCAGGTGAGCCCGAAGAAGGAATCTGGCTGATTCCATCAGGCCTTTGCTTGCTCGCTCTTAAAGGTTACCACGGTAGCCATGGCCGCTAGTGTTCCCCTGGCTGGGGGTCAGTGGCACCCAGGAGCTGGTTAGCAGTGCAGAGCTTCAGCCCCACCCCCACCCGCTGAACCAGAGCCTGCATTTTCACGAGACCCTGTGGTGACCCATGTGTGCACACTGCAGCGTGCAAAGCACTGGTTGGTGGGGTCCAGTCCTGCTGCTGACTCAAAGTGCAAACAACTGCAAGTCGCTGTCCAGGAATGCAGACCGGAAAGGGTGGCCCCTCTATGGCTGTCCCCTGCCTGTCCCCCCACCAACTCCTCTTCCCCTGCAGTTCTCTGAACATCAGCGTGGGAGGGACAGGCATGTTCACCGTGAGGATGGCGCTCTTCCAGAATCCTGCCTACACACAGCCCTTCCAAGGCTCCTCGGTGACCCTGTCCACTGATTCCTTTCTCTACGTGGGCACCATACTGGATGGGGGTGACTTGTCCCGGTTTGCACTGGTGATGACCAACTGCTATGCCACGCCCAGCAGCAACGCCACAGACCCCATCAAGTACTTCATGATCCAGGACAGGTGAGGCAAAGGTTCCTACAGGGGAGGTCTTTGGGTCAGAATGAGGGCGAAGTAGATTGTTATACTCCTTTAGCTGACATTCCACCCACTGTGAATACAGGCATGGAACCACACAGGGTTCATACAGGGAAACATTTTGCTCACTACTGCTTTTTAGTGATCCCAGGGAGAGTATGTCCACTAGTTCTTATTATTTAATGTGTGACCATATATATGTGTAAATATATTTACGTGGAATACTTGTATATGAGCGTATGCACATACATATGTGGAGATCAAATGTTTTAGCGTTTTAAGAATTGTGCTTCAATTTACTTGGTTTCCTTTAAAATCCTTTACATATGTATGCATTGACAGCATTACTTTAAGAAAAGGTTTATGTATTTGTTTGAAAGAATTACTGGAAAAAAAAAGAATTACTGAGAGATGGGGTGAGATAGAGAAACAGAGGGGGAGGGGAAAGAGAGATCTTTCACATCCATCCATCCATCCATCCATCAACTGACTCACTGCCCAAATGCCTGCAACAGCCAGGTCTGGGTCAAGCTGAAGCCAGGAGCAAGGAATTCCATCCGGGTCTCCCACAGGGTGGCAGAGGAAGCAAGCAAGTAAAGGGGCCATGATCTTCCGCCTTCCCAGGAACATTAGTAGGAAGCTGGACTGGAAACGGAGGAGCCGAAACTTGAAGTAGACACTCGGATATGACATATGGGCATGCCTAGCTGTGGTTTAGCCCATTGTACCACAGAGCCCGCCCCTGCAAACATTACTTGTGAGGAGGAGTACACAGCCTTCACCAGTGGACAGAGGGTCCCACGACTCAGAAAATGCCCAGAGCACCAGGGCACCCAGCACCTGGTTAGGAGAGGGCTGGGCATGGCTAGCCACGGGCCAAGTGGAACCACACCGTGAGAAAGTAGCTTGTCTGCACTAGTGAGTTGGACAGATATTTGGAGAGCTTGCTGTGTGTCAGGCTCCCGGGATGCCACAGGGAATGAAAGAGACAGACGCACTGCCCTCCTAGGCTGACAGTGAAGTGCTCAGGACGTGAGTGACAGGACGCAGCGGAATGGGGGAGAGGAAGGAGAAGAGCACTCGCCATGGCCATGCACAGTCTGAGAAAGCATCCCTGGGGGACTGGGACCGGTCCCGTTCCAGATCTCCTGGGATCAAGGGGCAGCTTCAGTTGGCTGCTAATCCGATGTTCCTCTCTCTCTGCTGCGTGGCATCTCACTCTGCAGTAAAAAGACTGAAGTGCGTTTCAGGGCCTTTGGCAATTAACAGTGCCTGGGATTTAGCAGCACCCTTTATTTATTTATTTATTTATTTATTTTATTTTTTGACAGGCAGAGTGGACAGTGAGAGAGAGAGAAAGGTCTTCCTTTTGCCGTTGGTTCACCCTCCAATGGCCACCGCAGCTGGCGCACTGTGGCTGGCGCATTGCGCTGATCCGAAGCCAGGAGCCAGGTGTTTCTCCTGGTCTCCCATGCAGGTGCAGGGCCCAAGGACTTGGGCCATCCTCCACTGCCTTCCCGGGCCACAGCAGAGAGCTGGCCTAGAAGAGGGGCAACCGGGACTAGAACCCGCTGTGCCGGCGCCGCAGGCGGAGGATTATCTTATTGAGCTGCGGCGCCGGCCTAGCAGCTCCCTTTAGTCTACCTTTACTTTTCATACGGCTGTGTTTTATTTATGGCAAGTGATTCTGATTTTCCATGTGTCGTTATGATCTAGAAGTTCTTCTAGAAAATAACTCTTTCGGTACAGATTATAAGTGGACTTAAAGAAAAATAGTCCAGGTAGTAAGAGCCCAGGGGTTGGGACTTGCAGGAGAAGCAATCAGAATGGTGGTGTCTGGGTATGGAAAAACATAGTGATAGCGTGGAAGACATAGGCATGGCCCTGCCTACGGTTTCCCAGAGATGCAATCCAGGTCTTGGCTTTGGCATTCTTAGTTCCGAGACACAAGTCAGCTTATCTCTCCAGCCATTGCTTTTTCCCATCTGTGAAATGGGGATAAGTAATACCTGATCTTTAAAAATCTCCGGGGGTTTTTAAACTTGTTTTTCTTGAGATGAAACTGCAGCAGATACATTGTAGAAAACTTGGGAAGTTTTGAGAAAGAAGCAGGAAGAATCATAGGGTGTGTCTGTGTATCTTGGCCTGGCTGTGTGCGTGTGAGCGGGGTTGGGTTGAGAATTACCGGGCTTGGAGAGATGCCAAGACCGTTACACGACATGAAGAGAAAGGGCAGGTCCAGAGCATGGTGAGGGGGGCTGGGTGTGGGGCTTGGAAGTCTTGCTCTGGGTGAGAGCATGGGACTGCCTCTGGTCAGGCCAGACACCACGCCCGTCTGCTTCTCAGCAGGTGGGTCCGCTTAACCTCCCTGCTTTTATTTGGCCAAGCGGGAGTTTGCACTTCAGGGATCAGATCTGAACGGGGGGGGGGGGGGGGCACAGAACAGAGAGGGAGAGTTCCCTTCTCAGTGCTCAGAGCTGGCCTTCAGTCTGTCTTCTGAATCAGCCTGGAGTGTGCAACGGCAGAGGGGGTGTCCAGCTGGCCCCCCCGGAGGGCTTGACTCCCGCCCCCGCCAGCCCAGGTGCAGGTCTCTGCCTGTGCCGTCTTGACTTCCTCCTCTGGAGCGTGTTGGGGTGCAGCCATGTCTGCTCCCGTGTGGTCAGAGCTCCTCAGAGCCCTCCCCTGTCATAGGTAGTCCGGGGCCGCAGACAGAAGATGGTAGCTGAGGATGCCTGACAACCATTTCCTGGGAAATCAGACAGCGCTGGCATGTGGATGGCTTCACGCCCATGTGTGGGTGATGTTCCTTCCTTAGATACAGATACAGGCTGTTCTAAGGCCTTTGAAGCATCAGGCCACTTAATCTTGGCAAGCATCTTAGGATATGGGCTACAGTGACCATCCCTTGATCCTGTGTGTTTAGCTGGGAAATTGAGGCACAGAGAGGTTAAGAAAGTTGGTGGCGGGGCAGTGTGCGTACCCGGGGAGTCTGCTCAGCCTGCTGCATGCTGTAACATTGCCCCTGCCCTCTGTCCCCCAGGTGCCCACACACAAGGGACTCAACCATCCAAGTGGTGGAGAACGGGCTATCTCCTCAGGCCCGATTTTCCGTCCAGATGTTCCGCTTTGCAGGAAACCACGACCTGGTCTACCTGCACTGTGAGGTGTATCTCTGCGACACCCTGAGCGAGAAGTGCACGCCTGTGAGTCGCTGCCCCGCCCTCAGCCTGCAGGCCACACCCTCTCCCTCTCCCTCTCCCAGCGTCCCCTCCCTTCCCCCCCAGCCTGCCCTAAAAGAGCAGCACTGCCCCTCTTAGAACTGGGGTGGGAGGGGCCGGCAGACGGGGTGGGTGTGGCCAGAGGGGTGCCTGCACTGCTGGGGAATCAGGTGGGCTCCGTGGAGTGCCTTGGTCTGGGGAGCTTCAGACTTGACTTCTGATAGAAGCTGATGGCTTACACGCGTCGTGTGTCTGAACTGTTAAAGGCCTCACAGCAACCCTTTAAGGAAGGTAGCACTTGCCTCATTTCCTGCGTGGGAAGAGAAGGTCAGAGAACGTAAGCAAGGGCCTGAGGTGGAAAAACTGAGACGCAAACGCAGGTGTCCAGGTCGAGCAGTTCCTGCCTTGGCTTGCTCCAAGGCGCAGGCTACAGTTTGTGCACCTGCCGCGGTCACAGTTTCTCTCCCTCATGGAAGGTTTTCTCCATCACTGTCTCCCTGCAGACCTGTTCTGGAACCAGAGTCCGAAGTGGGGGCTCCATAGACCAATCTCGGGTCCTGAACTTGGGTCCCATCACCCGACAAAGTAAGCGCCCTTCCTGGCTGGGTGGCAGTGATCCCCGGAGTGTGTGTGTGTGTGTGTGTACACGCGCCAGAGCCTGGGATCCTCTTGGGATCTGAAGAATTGAGAGCAGGTGGATCCCTTGGGGCCTACCTTTTATACCAGTTCCTGTTCATTCATTCATTCATTCACTGCCCAAGTCTAATTTTGTGCTTGTTGCAAGCCAGGCCCTGTGCGATGGCTGGGGGGATCTCGAGATGGAAACAGAGGCAGCACTGCTCACGTGGAGTGGGTGGAACCTTGTGGCAGATGTGGTTCCGACACTCCCACTTGGATGGTTATAAGGCTGTTGCCATCAGTGCAATGAAGAAAACTGCTTATACAGCAGGGGACACCAGACCCGGTCTAGGCGATTGGGCAGAATGAAGCTGACATTTAGAAACCGAGGTGGCATTGACTGGGAGGGGTCAGGGAAAGTGGGTAGTGGAAGGGGCTCCCAGGCAGGAGTAGAGCATGGGCAAAGGCCGTGTGGTGAGAGGGAGCCCAGGCTGTCAGAGGAACTGAGAAGGCCAGGAAGGTGGTGTGGGATGAGCTGATGCAGGCAGAGCTAGGAGAGCTGGGACCTTGTGGTTCTTGCTCAAGTTCTAGGTCTTCCTCCTGAAAGCAGTGAGGAGACCCTGCAGGGAGTGAAGCAGAGGAGTTCACACCACTGGACTTGGGGTTCAGAAAAGACACTCTGGCTGCAAGGAGCAGAGCAGATTCAAGGGACCTCTGGCCACCTGCTGCCTTCTCTTCATTGCTCCCTCTGTTTCCCCCCACAGGTGTCCAGGCCGCCGTCTCGGGGGCTGCTTCCTACAACCTGGGTAAGTTCAGCTTCTCTCTGTGGAGGGACCTGCTCCAGAGCCCTCTGGGGCTTCTCTCTGCGGGCCCCCTGGCCCGTGCTCTGCAGAGGCGACTGTATCCACGGAAACACCCAGGCCTGGGGTGCACACCTGCCCGGGCTGTCTCACAGCAGTGCCCCAGGCCCACGGACACAGGCACAGGACACTGGGATCCAGGCCCCTTTGCACACACGCAGGAGGTCACAAGCAGTTGCCTGCACACTCGTATCCGCGTACACAGGTGTAGCTGCCGGCACACACACTTGCGCATGCGCACACACAGACCTGAGCCCAAAGAGCAGGCACAGCCTCTCGATCTGCAACGTGGTATTTCCTGGAGTGCCACAGCTCATCTCCAGCCCCCTTTTTCAGGGTTCATTCAACAAATAGGTGTTGGGTGCTGCTCTGTGCCAAGAACCACAGGTAGTGCTGGGCTGAACACAGGCACCGGTGGTGTTTCTGTGGCCCTTGGTTTTTCACGGTCGCTGAATTGTCTGAAAATCGATATGGAAAGCCAGCCTGGGCAACTGTGGCCCTTCTTGTCTCCCAGCACCTGGATGCGAGGTGGTGTTACATCAGCTTGTTGTTTGACCTGAGCTCATTCAGCCTGGGTCCTGGACTCCGAGCTGAAGAGTCAGGTGTTCCTGTGATTCTTTGCTCTCAGAATGGTTGCGTAGGTTGGGCACTGCACAAGTGTGACCATTGTGGGGATCCTGAGCTTTGGGCCAGAAGAAAGACTAAATTAATCCATCTGGGAGGGCACCTGTTTCTTTTTTTTTCCCACTGAGAGTGGGCACCTTTTTCTAACTGCTCAGAGAAGGAGGAAACTTTGTTTTCTCTCTCTCTCTTTTTTTTTTTTATTGGAAAGGCAGAGTTACAAAGAGGAAGAGAGAGAGAGAGAGAGAGAGAGGTGTCTTCCATCCACTGGTTCACTCCCCAAATGGCCACAAAGGCCAGAGCTGGGCTGATCCAAAGCCAGGAGCTTCTTCCAGGTCTCCCACACAGGTGCAGGGGCCCAAGGACTTGGGCCATCTTCCACTGCTTTCCCAGGCCACAGCAGAGAGCTGGATCGGAAGTGGAGCAGCTGGGACTCAAATTGGCACCCATAAGGGATGCCAGTACTGCAGGCAGTGGCCTTAACTGCTATGCCACAGCACTGGCCCCTCTTTTCTTTTTAAAATAAGATTTGTTTAATACATTTAAAAAGTAGAGAGAGGGAAAGGGAGAGACAGAGAGAGAAACAGATCTTCCATCTGTTAGTTCCCTCCATAAATGGCCAGGGCTAGGCCAGGCTGAAGCCAGGAGTCTGGAACTCCACCTGGGGGCCCATGTGGGTGGCAGGGGCCCAAGCACTTGGGCCATCTTTCATTGCCTTCCCAGGCACATGAGCAGGGAGCCGGGTCGGAAGCATGAGCAGCCGGGACTCACTGGCGCTCTGCTATGGGATGCCGGCATTGCAGGCAGAGGCTTGCCCCGCTGCACCACGGCACCGGCTGGCCGCAGGAGCTCCCTTTCTCTGCCTGACAGTCCAGAGAGGGTGTGCCTTCCCTGCTGGTCTCTCAGCGGTGTCACGAGGCCCTGGCCCTGAGCCTCTCCCCGCTTCCCTTTCAGGACTCCTGAAAGTGTGGCTGCCTCTGCTGCTCTCAGCCATCTTGTCCTTGATGGTCCAGTGATGGGTGGCGGTGAAGACCCCTGTGCCCTGTGGCCACCAGCTCACCTCCTGCTGGCCAGGAGGGCGATCAGGCTGCTGCCCCAGCCACAGGGAAGGAGCCCGCACTTCAGTCGGCCTCTTCCTCTCTGTCCACCCTGCCAACAACCTGCCCGTGGCTTATAGTACTGCTCCTCTCCACATGCGCCTTGTGACAGTCTGCTCACGAGACCCCTGTCTCCTTCCAGAGTGTGGCAGAATAAATGCTTCCAAAGTTCCGTCTCTGAAGTCATTCATTTGTTCGCCAAGTACTTACTGAGCACCTACTAGATGCAGGCACTGCCCACGTGCAGAGGATCCAGGGTCGGGAAGAAGCAGACCCAGCCCTGTCTGTGTGGAGTCCACGGTCCACTCAGAGAGCCTGGGGTCAGCCCAGGTTCTGCCGTGGGACCTTCAGTAAGAGACCCGAAGTCTCTGAGCTTCGGGCACTCATTCATTCATTCATTCTTTTCAAGAAATACTTGTTGCGCAGCCGCCGTGTGCCAGCCAGTGTGCCAGGTGTTAGGGATATAGCAGTGACCGTGATGCAGTGACAGAGCCAGAAACAGTCCCCCCTGTCTGGCTGGTGGGAGAACTTAAACAAGAAATTCCAAGGTCAGGTGCATAGACATGAGGCTGTGGCAGGGAGCTGCTGCTTCTGTGAGCTGGGTATGACCGTGATGCCGTCTTGGGTCTCTCTCTGCTTATGAGAAACATGTTTGAGTGCCTCTAGGTGGCAGGTGCTGTGTTAGGTGCTGGGGAAGCCTTAGTGGGTATGACAGACACCGTCCCTGGAGGCAGTGCTGCCAGGCCCCTGGGACACCCTTGGGATCCCCTCCACTGGCTGAACGTCTCCCTCCCAGTCCCGAGTACCTCGTGGCTCAGGAAGGCTATGCAGGGCCTGGGGCACACGCTCAGAAAGCCCAGGGCTGCTGGACACCGGATCCCCAGCTATCTCCAGTGTATTGGTCTTCTTTGCCAAGTGAGCCAGAGGACGCCGATGCTGATGGGAACTCTGTGCCCGGCTGCCAGCTGCTTCCCGGAGCTGCAGCTGCGATTTTCCAGGCGAGGCCAAGGCCCCGTTGTACCATTAGGGCCATATGACCCCAGGGAAAGCCACAAGTGTGTATCAGCAAACAGGGGGGTGCTAGGACGTTGTACCTTTTGGTAAGGGACATCTTATCACCTGCAGACTGCTAGATGCAATCGCCCGCTGCTTTTGTAGAACCGCCTGACGTAGAGACTGATCCCGGCCCCGTCGTTGGTCAGTCTGCGCTCAGTGGGGCCCAGCTGACCTTGTGCACACTCGTCGGTTCTTTGAGTCAGGTGCAATGGAACACAAAGGGAAGGTCTGGGCCAGGAAAAATAAAACCAAGGCCAAAGGCAAGAACTGGGGCAAAGAAGTGGCATCAGGACGAATCCTTGGGTTCCTTCCATTCCTTTCTTTTGTCCTTTCCTTTCTTGTTTTCCAGCAGTTATTCACTTCAACATACTCAACGGATATTTGGGGCACAAACTCAATGCCAGGCACTTGTATAGAGACCAAAGGAACAGCAAGGAAGCACAACAGAGCCCTTGCTCATGAGGGAAGTACACGGGAAAGGAGGAAACACTTGACAATGATACTTGGGGACAAGTTCAATGGAGAAAACAAAACAAGAGGAATAGAGCCAAGAGAGTGCTAATTTGCATAGGATGGTCTTGCATAGGACTGGTCTCTGAGAAGCAGAGGCTGAGAGACGTAAAGGAGTGAACCAGGGGGATCTCTGCAGAAGAACCATACAGGCTGTCAGAACTACAGTGCAAAGACCCTGAGGCACGCTCTTGTGTATTTCCACCTGGGCAGCCACACGGAGGGTCTGGAGCATGCACATGTGATTCTGTCCAGTTGTTTCCTCAACAAGTATTTACCAGGTCCAGTTAGAATTGCAGAGACAGGAGCCCTGTGCACAAGGGCCATATAGCCTTCAGAGGCTGACAGATAACTTAGCAGGAAATTGAATGGGATTAGAATCAGCCCCAGATGTCCAGGAGCTGAGACGTGCAGCACAAACAAGCCCATGGCATCAGGAAAGGCTTCCTGGAAGAGGGGATGGTTAGGAGGAGCCTGGCCATAGAGTGATCCAGACAGAGAGAACAGTGTACGCACATGTTTGGAGGTCGGGGAGCGTTCAGAGAACCCCAGATTGTCTGAAGCATAGAATGTGCGGTGTAGAAATTGTGGTTGAGGTAGAAACTGTGAACAGGGGCCAGGTCCCTGAAGCATAAGGTGAGAATGAGGGATAGTGCTGGGAATGGCTGGGTGGCATCTGGCCACAGGAGAGGTAACAGAAACCAAGAGGGCAAGGGTGGGGCCAGTGCTGTCGCGTAGCGGGTAAATCTGCCACCTGCAGTGCTGGCATCCCATATGGGCGTTGATTCAAGTGCCAGCTGCTCCACTTCCAATCCAGATCTCTGCTATGGCCTGGGAAAGCAGTGGAAGATGGCCCAAGTCCTTAGGTCGCTGCACCCACATGGGAGACCTGCAGGAAGCTCCTGGCTCCTGGCTTCAGATTGGCGCAGTTCCAGCAATTGCAGCCATCTGGGAAGTGAACCAGCAGATGGAAGACCTCTCTCTCTCTCTCTCTCTCTCTCTCTCTCTCTCTGCCTCTGCCTTTCTGTAACTCTGCCTCTCAAATAAATAAATACATCCTAAAAGGAGTGGGGGCAGCGCCATGGCTCACTTGGCTAATCCTCTGCCTGCGGCACCGGAATCCCATATGGGTGGCAGGTTCTGTCCCGGTTGCTCCTCTTCCGGTCCAGCTCTCTGCTGTGGCCCGGGAAGGCAGTGAAGGATGGCCCAAGAGCATGGACTCTGCAGCCGCATGGGAGACCAGGAGGAAGCACTTGGCTCCTGGCTTTGGATCAGCATAGCTCCGGCCATAGTGGCCATTTGAGGGGTGAACCAACGGAAGGAAGACCTCCCCCCCCCCCCGCCACTGTCTAATTCTATCTGTCAAATAAAAAAAAAAAAGGGTGAGAGTGAGAGGGAGGGACCGCAGTTAGCCTAGCAGTTAAGATGCCCACGACCCACAATGGAGTGTCTAGATTTGATTGCCAGCTCCAGCTCCAGCTCCAGCTCCTGGCTCTGGCTTCCTGCTAACATAAATCCTGGGAGGCAGCAATGATGGCTCAGGTAACTGAGTTCCTTCCACTTGTGTGGGAGACCTGGCCTGCATTTCTGGCTTCCAGCTCCAACCTCAGCCTAGCCCCAGCTATGCAAGTATTTGGGAGAACAGATGGAAGCTCACTCACTCTCATTCTCTCAAATAAATAAATAAATGTTGTTTTTTTTTTTTAAAAAGGATTGGATCAAGAAGACCCTTTAGGTAGTTGCTAGTGGCCTGAATTGGGATTGGCAGAAAATAGAGTCAAGAAATATTTGAAAAATTGAAAGGCAAGATTTGGTGATCATTGTAAAAGAAGGATAAAGGGACAAAGGAAGACTTCAGAAAGGATGGAGCCAAGCTTCCGTCTTGGAAAGCAGGGTGGGCCGGGTGCCTTTGAGGACGGTCGGTTATACAATGAAGAGAAGACTCCAGGGACTGATGGTTTCAGATTTGGACCTGCTGCTGAGTTTGAGGGGTGTCTGTATCTCAGCCCAGTAGGCAATAGGGGAGATGGATCTGAAGGTCAGGAGACGAGTCTGAGCCGGGGATGGCAATGGTCCTTGAGAGCATGAGGCGAGTTGACACCTCCTAGCAAGAGTACATGGAGTAACAAGAAAAATAGGACCTGCCAGCCTTCTTAGGAAGCACTGAAAGAAAAGGATCCTATAGCAATAGCACGTGGATCCCAGGTGGGGTGAGAGAATCAGGAAATATCACAGGGGAGCTAAGGAAATGAGGGTATCCAGAGGAAGCTGTGAACAACAGGAAAGCATGCCCACTGGACTTGACTATGAGATGACCTTGGCAGGGAGGTTTAGACGGGAATGGGGGTTCAGAAAGGAATGAAGGAGCTGACTTTGAAAAGGAGGAAGCTTTGACCAGCATCTCCACATCTCCTTCTCCACACTACCCCACCCTCTGGAAAGTACCTCTGTACCCTCTACTTCTAGGAAATTAATGTTTTTGGAGTCTACATAGGAGTGAGATCATGTGGTGTTTGTCTTTCTGTGCCTGGCTCATTTCACTTATCTGCTTGCCCTCCAGTTCACCTGTGCTGTTGCAAATGACATGATTTTCCCCCCTTTGATGGATGAATAAAATGCCATTGTGTATTGATACCACTATTTCTTCATCTAGTTATCCATTGATGGTAATCTAGGTTGATTCCGTATCTTGGCTATTGTGACTAATGCTACAATAAACACAGGAGTGTAGGTACCACTTCAACATGCTGATTTCGTTTTCTGTAGATACAGATCTAGTAATGGTATTTCTGGATCATATATATTCATTGTATTTTTAATTAGTTTGAGGAACCTCCGCACTATTTTCCATAATAGTCATACTAATTTATATTCCCCTAGAGGGCAAGGGTTCCTTTTTTTTCGTTTCCTCATCAACATTTTGATAGAAGCCATTCTAATTGAAGTGAGATCATATCATTGTTTTTTTTATTGTTTTTTTTTTTTAGATTTAAAAATATCATTTATTACCCTTTGCATACACAAAAAGTAACAATCCAAGTACACTGGTTCAGGTGTTCCCTACAACTTCTGGGCATGGGTTGGCTGACTGATGAATCGCACTCGGGTCCACAGTGACTCGTATCCGGTTCTCCACAGAGCATGGGGCTCTGCACCAACGTGAGCATGGGAGGCTGTCTTCCTTATTTTTCCCCAAAGAAACCTTTTATTTAAGGAATACAAATTTCATAAGTACAACTTTAGGAATATAGTGATTCTTCCCACCATACCCGCTCCCCCATACTCCCTCCCCTCCTCCTCCCTCTCCCATTCCCACTCCCATTCTCCATTAAGATTCATTTTCAATTAACTTTATACACAGAAGACCCAGTCTACACTCATAAAGATTTCAACGGTTTGCATACCCACACATGCACACACACACACAGGTGAGAACAAATTTTACAGTTAACTCTCATAACACTGAAAGCACTGTATTAATTCATATTTTTTCAACATAGCTGTACTACTTTATATTCCCACCAATAGCGTGCAAAAGTTAGCTTTTCTCCACATCCTCAGCAATATTTTTTATCCTTTGATGGTAGCCATCTAGGTGAGATGAGCTTATAGCTCATTGTTGGTCAAAGGATTCATAATTACTTTTAGAGAGGAGGAATAAATTTTAATAGATCTAGTATATGTCAAAGTGACTACAGTTATTGTTGATATAGTCTTGAAAATGCAAAGAAAGTGGGAATTAGGTGCACTCAGTACAAAAACTAACTCTGAGATTATGAGTTTGTTAACTAGCTAGGTAAACAATTCCACTATGTATATATACTTAAAATATCATGTTATACACAACAAAAAGCATATAATGTTAGCTGTCAACTTTTAGAACATTAAAAACAAGTATACACTGAAAAGGCCTAAAAATAACAAGAAAAGGAGGGTGACTTCCTCATCAGAAGTCGGGGTGTGAGGAGCAGTGAATACTGAATATTGCATGCAGCAGAGGCAGGAGCAAGGTCAGGTGTTGTGGCTTAAATGTTCTTGAGGTTAGGACACCTGTTAAGCGTGGTAGTAAGGTATGTGGATGAGGGCTACAGCAAAAACCAGTTAAGAGGACGGAGAAGGTTAACAGTGGCTAATGGAGAGAGGGGAGATGAGTTCCCGATCCATCTGAAGTGGATCAGTGGTCTATTTTGTGGTTCTGGTTATAAATTCCACATTTGGAGGATCTTCCTCCGACTGAACTGGGAGTAGAGAAGACAGTTGTAGTGCTTTTTCTCTGTTCAGAATGAGGATTTACTTCCAGGGGCTCCCAATGTAAAGGGCCCATGCCCCTTGTTCTCAGTGGTTGGGCCCCAGAGGAGTCCTAGAGAATCAGAGGAGAGGCAGTGCCCACCTCTTCTGTGCCAGTGTTGTCTCTTTCATTCATCCCGTGATTTCCACGATGCCACGAAAGCCCAGCCCAGCCTCAAGCTTAGAAGTCCAAGATCTTCCATAACCTCTTCTTGGTTCCATACCTTCGTGTCTCTAGGGTAGCTCCCCTGTCAAAACGTCTGGAAGAAAGGCTGTTCTGATGCTGATTGTGTCCAGAGGCCTTAGCTGTCCACTGCCGTTCTCTGACCAACCAGCCATTCCCAACTCGTCCACACTCAATATCTGACACCGGGTAGATTGTGAAGTCCATGAATGAGAAACATTTCTCCCCCTTCCCTTGTGCCTTCCTTTGCTCCTGCTGGCCCCACGTTGAGTGGCATCCAGACAGAAGGAAAAGCGCTCCAAAGTGACTAGTTGAGAACACAAGACACATTGGAAATCCATTGTGCAAACAAGTGTATGTTTGATTTCTCTCCACTTCCTTTGAGTATTAAGTTTCCTTTTGAGGAGTGTTTGATTTCTGGTAATAAATATGGCTTCATTGGTTTATTGTGAGGATTAAATGTGAGAGGTAATGTCTGCAAAGCACTCAACAATGCCCATTGTATTCAGTGCATATTGCTATTGTGTATAGAGAAGCATTTGCATGAAGGTGAGACCGCTGGAAGGGTTATACTGAGTGTAGGTAGGGCAAAGGGCCCCCTTCTTTCCACCATGCTTTATGGTAAATCACTTATCTCACCCACACTCAACAAACCTTGTGTGTGCCTGGGAGATTAACTCCAATCACACCTCAGCACCAATCATGGAGAGCCACGTGGGTAGAAAATTGCAATAAAAAGCCAGCCCATAGCAGGTTGCCTTCCCATGGCTGGCCAAAGGAGGAAAGCTGTGCCTTGTTCTCAAAGGTGAGTCCTGCTCTGACCCCAGCAAACTTTCTGCTAATCTTCGGGTTTCCCACTTTTGAGCGCCTGGCATTGCATGCTTCTGGAAACTTGCAGGACCCAGCAAGGAGTGTGGACTCTGGCCATTGTCAAGTGCTGCAGATGTCACTCTGTGTTGGAGTGGTCCCAGCCACCTGCTGGCTGCTCCTGGCCTAGAGATGCCACCCTCCCCCTAGCCTTAGACCCCTGACCAGGAATAAAGGCTCTCCTTGGATTCATCTCTAAGAGCTTCCAGTCCTGGGTGCCCACCTCTTTCTGTTCTCTCACACCATGACCATCATATGCCTTCCAGAACCAGATCTCTGTCTTCAGTGGGAGTCCTCCAGAGACTTCCAAAGATTTGTCTTTTTGGGGAAAGAGGTTCCCAGAGGAGTAAATACCATTTGAGGGCTAGCAGGCTTTGCACAGTGTATTTATCTGTTCATCCTTTTTATTGTTTACTGGGTGCTCCTTGTGTACCAGAATCTGTCCGGGGCAAGGGACATGGGACTCAATCTGATGGGATGCTACATGGATAAAGGACGCTTTAGGGCTCTTAACAGAATCTGATGCTTAAAACTAAGAAAGGGCAGCTGGGACTAGTTCCTGTGGGCATTTATTAGCACAACAGTCCTCTTCCTCCATCCAGTCTCCACAGAGCCACTTCCTCCACCTGAGCAGGAGCCAGCCCCTTCTAGAACATTCCACAGTACATACCAGCTCTAAGCTTGTCCAGTTTTCCTGCTGTCAACTTCATCCCCCTTTCCTGCTCTTATCACTTCATTCCATTTCTACAAGTCACATCTGCTTCGAAACAGTAGGAGGGGTCTTCCACATTGTCATAGAAAATGAGTAGCATGAAATGAACTCTGAGTGAATTTCAAATTTGTTTTGCACCAGAATAAACGCATCTTTTTTTTGACAGGCAGAGTTAGAGAAAGAGAGACAGAGAGAAAGGTCTTTCTTTTCCGTTGGTTCACCTCTCAATGGCCGCTGCGGCCAGCGCACTGCGGGTGCAGGGCCCAAGGACCTGGGCCATCCTCCACTGCACTCCCGGACCACAGGAGAGAACTGGACTGGAAGAGGAGCAACTGGGACAGAATCCGGCGCCCCAACCGGGACTAGAACCTGGGGTGCCAGTGCCGCAGGCGGGGGATTAGCCTATTGAGCTGCAGCGCCGGCCAACACATCTTTTAATTCCTTTTTTATTTGAGCATTTTCAAGTGCCTTCATAAAGCTCTTAGTGAAGAAAGCCAACAATCCCTTTCTGAGACCATGGGCCTGTGGTTATTAGCAAGCAATTTTGCTTCCAGCACATTGCTTGCACATATGAGGGGCTCACTAAATATTTTTTGAACTAGCATACCCTGAGTTTTAACTGCCTTATCTATAGAATGGGAGTAATAGTTCTTTTCCTGTAGGTTGGATCAGAGCCTTAAATGAGATAATGTGTGTGAAGGGGTCGCCTACAAGTTGAGTTGTATCATAAATACTGAACTGAAGTGTGTTTCTCTATTATTTGGCAGCAAAGATGAACACCTGAACTTACCGAAGTCTTTGCTTTCTGTTTCTGCAGGTGCATGGAGAGTCTGCACGCTGCAGAGTGACCTGCACGATGCACCCGAGGGGAAAGATGGTGGGCTCTGACCTCCTGTGGTTGGCCTTGGCTTCCTGCACCCTGACCCTGGCCTGTGCATTGCAGCAAGGTGAGTCTTCTGCTCACCCAGGATCTCAGATGCCCAGGGAGATGTGGGGCAGAGAGCAGGAAAGTGCAGAGATGCTGGTTCGGGTCAGTAAGAGGAATGAGTGGGCCTAAAGCAAAGGCCCAGAGACAGGGCAAAGGGAAGCATGAAGAAAAGGGAATGGAGTCAGTCTCTCAAAGAACCAGATGGGCCACGGCCCTGGAAGAGCAGCAGGAGCCGGTGAACTTGACTTCCCATGCCTTTCCGTGCAAGAGCAGAGAGCCCGGAGCGGGACAGAGGAGGACATCCATCACTCAGTCACCTGTTTTTGGCAAAAGCCCCCTCCATCATCTGTGTCAGTTTGCTCATCTACATAAAAGGGAGGGTGAGATTTAGTGGTGTCACCCAAAGACACGTGAATTGGGCAACTTGGATACTTGGAGAAAGGCTCAAGATCAGGATGTAGATTTCAACCTGCAGAAGGGGGGTAGGTTGGGAATCTGAGTCAGTGGCCTCTGATGGGAAAGCAGGGGGCGTGCAGGAAATAATCCCAGAATCACAAACGGAGCCATTCCATTCATACAGGCGTGAGCAAGGCTTGCAAATCTTTTTCCTAAAAAGCCCCTCTGGCCTGAATGGTAAGAAGGCCATCCTGTGAGTGTACCTAGTCATTCAGGCACTCACACTATTGGACAATGGGAAGCAAAGAGAACTAGCTTAGGATCGGTGCTGCACTTGGTGTTTTGTATACATTTTCTCATTCAACAGTCTACCAACCAGATCTTTTAGGCTTTACCTCCAAGATGAGACATACGTATCCCAAGTTGATTCTGGGAGTACCTGGCAAGGTCTGGAACATTTTAGTGATTACATATCTATTTTCATGCATGTGAAAAATATTAATAGTACATCTATGTTATCAATGGTATCAGTCCTTTTATAAAACGGTTTTGTGAAGGGAATTGTTGCGAGAAACATTGAGTCGATAAGAAGCCAGGTGGATGCAGGTGTGGAAACATGACCCAGTGTGTGGGAAATGTTTTTGGGAACCATTAGCTCGCAGGGGGGTTTTACAGGTGAGCTTCAAGAGAGTGAAATCACTTGCCATGGTCACCTGGCCAGCAGGTGTGGTGCTAGGCGTAAACTCAGCCTGTCCAGCCTGTGGTCTCCCCTCTTCACTTCTCTGCTTCGTCCACCATGGTCCCTGAAAATGTCAAAATCCAAACAACACAGGAAAGGTCGCCAACCAGCAATGGTCCTGTTGGAGAGGAGCTTCTCCATTGGAGGTGATTTTGCTCTCCAGGGGGACATTTGATGATACTTGGAGATGCTCTGCGGGGTACGACTGGCATCGAGTGGGCAGGGACCAGGGATTCTCCCAAACACCCTACAAAGCACAGGATGGCATCCACAAAGGATGATCCAGCCAAAATGTCAACCATGACCAAGAGGCGAAATCCTGTGCAAGGCTGATGTGGCAAAGTATCTGTGTGATTTTAACAGGCTAGGGTCCTTAGCATATCCAAAGTGGAGTGTGGAGACAGACGGAAATAATGGAGGCTGGGGGGTTGCTCAGCAACCCTAATCCCGCTCTGCTGCTTCTCCAGGTAACAGAAGCCCTCGCGAAATCCATTCCCCAGTGCAGTACTTGTCATGCGGAGACCCTGGCACCCCAGAGGCTGATGCCTGCTTTGACCCCTGCGAGAATTACGAAGAAATAAATGACACGACCCGAAGCACGGAGTTCAAAGCAGGAACCAAAAAAAACGTGGCATGTGACAACGACTTGAGTGGCTGGTATCGCTTTGTGGGTGGCGGAGGAGTTCAGATGCCAATCAGTTGTGTGCCTATGTTCCGATGCCAAGCAGACGCCCCCGTGTGGATGTATGGGGACCACCCCAACGTCGAGGATGGCATTGTCAATCGCACTGCCTGTGCCCACTGGGCTGAGAACTGCTGTTTCTGGCAGTTGGTGGTGCAGGTGAAGGCCTGCCCGGGTGGGTACTACGTGTACCAGCTGGAGGGCACCCCCACCTGCAATCTGAGATACTGCTCAGGTGAGTGGCAGAGGCCCCACACAGTTGTAAGGTGCCCAGGGTACAGGAGTGTGGGGGAGCAGGGGAGGAGACCACACAGGACAGCCGGGATGCAGCCCCCACCCACCACTCTCCACTGAGAATGTAGCCCAAGGGTGGCTGGCCTTTCACCCTTTCAAGTAAAGCCAGACATTCTGATGCAAGGGTGAAACCTCCCCATCTATAAATGTATGTAGCATACCGTCAAGACCCCAGGTGTGTTCTGATCCTCGTTCCATTAAGAAGTTCAGTTTACCTCTGTGAGCCTTTGGTTTTCTGATCTGAGAAATAATTAATAAGAAAGATAACAGCTGACACAGTGCTCCCAATACACCTGCTGGTAATCTAAGCTCATTTAACCCTCTCACCAGCTGCATGAGATAGGTGCTATTTAATTACCCCCAAGAGCGGTCAGGGCCACAGAGAGATTAGGGAGCTCTCCCAATGGCACAGAGCAGGAAGAGCTGCGGTTTGAACCCAGGCACTCTAGCCCCAGACCCCATGTATTTAACCACTGTGCTGTCCTGGCTCTCATGACCATGAGGACTCAAGGAGCTAACTCAGGGAGAGAGCTTGCAACAGTGCCTTGCCTGTAGCGAGTGTTTAGACAGAAGCTCTGGGGCCCTCACTCTGCTGGACTGGGAGTCAGGAAGTCTGAGTTGGAGGCTTGATCCTTCGACCAAGTGTCATACAACCTTGGCAAGACTCCTGTGTCCTGGTGGCATGAGAGGGTTGGACCTGGGGGCCTTGGATCCATCTTGTTCTGCACCCTGATTTGCTGCTTCCATGCCCCATTTACTAGAACATTGTGAGAAAACCTGCCTCCCCGGAGAGGAATGCCAGTATCGGGATGGTGCCTGGGGCTGCTTCTGCACACGGAACCTCAGCGACTCTGGTGAGTGGCTCACAGGGCTGATGGCTGCCACCTGCGGTGGGCAGAACAGGAGGGGCAGAGCATCAGAGGGTCAGGACCAGGAATGGACCAGAGTCAGGGGCATTTGAATTGAAGTTGGAGGAGTGCAGTCCCTTGGAAAGCTGGGCTGTGGTGTGCACCGTGGGGTGTGGGTATGATGGGAAGGAGCAGCTGGGGGCTGTGGAGTAGGAAGCGCCTCGGCTCCCCTTGGAGACTGCTCAATGGATGGATGAGGCCCCGGGGGGTCAGGGCTGTTTTCTGGGGAGCAGGCCCATCTCAGAGCCAGACACTGGGCTTTGAGGGTGCCCTCCCTGTTCTTGGAGGGGCTCCAAGGGCATCCTCAGCTTCCTCAGTGGCCTGCAGAATGGTGGGTCCCCCTTGCTTGCCTCTGTGGTTGGGCTCCCATGAGCTTCTGCACCTCTCCACCTCTACTCCTCCTGACCTGAGTACCTGTACCTTGGAACGTTGTACTTCTGCGAATTCACCATCCATTCTTTTCCATTTCGACACTTTTGCCTTTGCTGTTCTCTTAGCCAGGAATGTCCTCATTTGCTTAATTCACCTGCAAAACTCCTAGCTTCCTGTCAAGCCCCAGCCCAGTGTGAATCTTTTTCTCACCTAGAACATACTTCTTTGTAAAATTGTATTGATTTGAAATGGGGGAAGGAGGGAGGATGGAGACAGAGAGAGAGACAGAGAGAGAGAGACAGAGAATATCTCCCATGTACTGATTAATTTCCCAAATGCCCATAACAGCCAAGGCTGGTCCAGGAATCTGGAACTCAATCTGGATCTCCCACATGGATGGCAGGAACCCAACTACTTGTGCACTGCCCCACGGTGCCCATCACCTGCCATCTCCTGGAGTGAGCACTAGCAGGAAGCTAGAATGGAGAGTGGAGCTGGGACTTTAACCCAGGAGCTCCAATATGGGATGTATGTGTCCCAAGTGGTATCTTAGTTGCTGCCCCTAATACCTACTCCTGGAACATGCTTCTGTCAGCAGCTTCATCACATTGGATTGTGATATATTGTTGCTATTTTATGCTGATGTTTATACAAGCCCAAGGACTCCTCAGGGGCCAAGTCAGTGTTTCATTAAATTTTGTGTTGATTGTACCTAGTACCTGGAGAAGTGCTTGGTAGATACATACTCAGAGCATTCGTGAATACAATAACAATTGTATTTCTACTTGTTTACTACCTGTCTCCCCTATTAGACAGTCAGCTCTAAAAGGGTGAGGATTTTGTTAGTTTCATGACTGTTGTGTCCCCAGTGCTTAGAGGATAGGAGATGCTCAAGAAGTATTTGCTGAATGAATGAGATGGCTGAGAACCAGATCCAATGTGTTGGCTTCACAAGCTAGTGCATGTCTACCTTTGATTCTAGTCTGGAAGGCATGGGCAGCCTGCTCCCTCTAGGATCCTAACCCCAGAAGAACTAGACAGGAAAATCTTAGCCGAACCTACAGATAGGATGCTTGGAAATCTTGGACCAGGGCCCTCTTTGAACCCTCACCTATTGCCAGCCTGAGTGTGACTTCCATCTGGGTCCCAGGAGCTTTCCCATCCTCCCAGCCTCCCAGCAGGCATGGTGGCTTTGCCAAAGTCCAGGAAATGTGACTCTGCCTACTTTTTCAAGACCCCTGACCATTCCACCTACCTTCCTCTTGGCTTTCCAGATATTGAGAAGCTGAAACCAGAACTGGAGTGTGGGGTCACCGAGATCACATTGAGTACTAGAAAGTCTTTGCTGGAAGGTCTATGTTTGGGGGAAAATGTCACTGGCTACCTTCTAGACCGGGACTGCAGCAGCATTCAGCAAAAAGAGGATAGTGACTGGATAAATGTGACTGTTCCTCTCCAGGCTAGTGACTGTGGGTTCACTGTGGAGGTAAGTGACCTTCACACCTGGACTGCCAGAGGTGGGGAGTTGGGCTGGTGGGACCCAACACAATTGCTGTGAGATCTTGGGCAAGTTACAGCCTCCTTGGGTCTCCAGGATTAGTCCATGTGCTTAGAACTTAGAGCTTAGAACAGGTTTACCATGCGAGCTTAATAAATGTACCTTATGGTTATGATGATTGTGGGAGAGAGATGCAGAGGAGTGAATATGATGGTTCCTGCCTCTTCTGGAGAGTCAATCGTTCATAGTTCCAGTATTAATTCTGGGGTCCTCATTCCCCCTTCCACAAAGTGTCAGTGCCACGGGGAGGAGGAGGTCGCTTTACCTCCTTGAGATCAGAGGGCAGGGCAGCTGCGCAGTTGAGAACATTGACTCTGGGATCAGACAGCTCTGCATGTGAGGCACACCCACACATAGACATGTAAGATGTATGTGGTTTTGTTTTTATGCCAAAGGGAAATGACACCCGTGTCATCTACAAAAACACTCTCTCCTTTGTCAACGATTTAACCAACAGTGACACCACCCTCATCATCAACTTCCAGTGTACCTACTTAATTCACATCAATGCCAGCCTCCCGATTGCTCTGAAGCCCATTGAAAGGTATGGCTCTGATCCTTGATCCTTGATCCATAACCTTGGCATTGCTTACATGCACTTGAAGCACAGCTCATGATGTCTGCGTGATGCTACCCACACCATTTGGGTGCTTCCACTCATTCAATTATTCGTTCCACAAGAACTGGTTGATCTTAGTTGAAGTTATTCATTATGAGCAATGCACACATATAATATTTTGTGTGGATATTAAAGATGATTGTTATGAAGAAATGAAGCAACATGACAGTGCTTATAAATGTGTTAGAGAATACAAATACAGAACAGGTTTATTCATCTTGAGGATGGAAGTGGAGCAGCCAGGACTCTAACCGGCGCCCATATGGGATGCCGGCACTGCAGGCAGTGGCTTTACCCACTATGCCACAGCACCAGCCCCTATTTATTTGAAAGGCAGAGTTACAGAGAAGTAGAGGCAAAGAGAGAGAGGTCTTTCATCTGTTGGTTCACTCCCCAGACGGCCGCAATGGCTGGAACTGCACTGATCTGGAACCAGGAGCTTCTTCTGGGTCTCTCAGGTGCAGGGCCCCTAGGACCTGGGCCATCTTCTACTGCTTTCCCAGGCCACACCAGACATCTGCATTGGAAGTGAAGCAGTCAAGACTCAAACCCATGCCCATAGAGGATGCTGGCACTGCAGGTGGCGGTTTTACCTGCTATGACACAGTGCCAGCCCCACCTTGTTCAATCTTTTGGAATAGTTTGAAGAGTATTAGAGTTACTTTCTCTTTGAAAGTTTTGTAGAATTCAGTAATAAAATCATCAGGTTCCAGACTTTTCCTTGATGGAAGACTTTTGATTACTGCTTCAATCTCATTGCTTTTTATGGGTCTGTTTAGATTGCCCATATCTTCTTGATTTAATCTTGGTAGATTATAAGAATCCATGAATTTATCCATCTCTGAGCTTTCTCAGTTTGTTAGCATACAGTTCTACACAATAGTTTCTCATGATCCTTTGTATTTTAGTGGGGTTAGTTGTAATGTTTCCATTTCTGTCTCTAATTTTATTTATTTGAGTTTTTCCTCTTTTTTTCTTTGTTAGATTGGCTAGTCTAACAACTCTTTGTTTTGTCGACCTTTTGTATTTTTTCCTAGTTTCAATTTCATTTATTTCTGCTCTGATCCTTATTGTTCCTCACCTCCTACTGATTTTGAGTTTGATTTGTTCTTATTGATCTAATTCTTCAAGATGCATTATTAGATCTTTAGTTTGAGACTTTTTTTTAAATGTAAGTATATAATGCTATAGACTTCCCTCTTAATACTGCTTTTGCTGCATCTCAAAGGTTTTGATATGTTGTGTTTTCATTTCATTTATTTCCAGAAAGTTTTTTGATTTCTTTCTTTCTTTCTTTTTTTTTTTTTTTTTTTTGGCAGGCAGAGTGGATAGTGAGAGAGAGAGAGACAGAGAGAAAGGTCTTCCTTTTTGCCGTTGGTTCACCCTCCAATGGCCGCTGCGGCCAGCGCATCGCGCTGATCCAAAGCCAGGAGCCAGGTGCTTCTCCTGGTCTCCCATGCGGGTGCAGGGCCCAAGGACTTGGGCCATCCTCCACTGCCTTCCTGGGCCATAGCAGAGAGCTGGCCTGGAAGAGGGGCAACCGGGATAGAATCCGGTGCCCCAACCAGGACTAGAACCCGGTGTGCCGGCGCCGCAAGGCAGAGGATTAGCCTGTTAAGCCACGGCGCCAGCCTTGATTTCCTTTTTAATTTCTTCAATGACCCTTTGATCATTCCATAGCATGTTGCTTAATATCCAAGTATTTATGAGTGTTCTATTGTTCTTCTTGTTGTTGATTTCTAGTTTTATTCCTTTATGGTCTGAGAAGATACATGGTATGATGTCAGTCTTTTAAAATTTACTGAGATTGATTTGTGGTCTAATATGTGGTCTATCCTAGAAATGTTCCATGTGCTGATGAGAAGGTGTGTTCTGTAGCTATTGGGTGAAATGTCCTGTAAATGTCTCTTAGGTCCATTTGCTCAATATCGTGTTTCAACTCTGATGTATCTTCATTGATTTTTTGTCTGGATGATCTGTCCATTGATGTGAGTGGGGTGTTGAATTCACCCACTATTATTGTATTGGATCCCTTTAGATCTAATAATATTTTCTGTATATATCTGGGTGATATTGTGTTATGTGCATATATATTTATGATTGTTACATCTTCTTGCTGAATTGAACCTTTTATCAAAATAAGATGTCCTTTTTAATCTCTTTTTAGAGTTTTTGACTTAAAGTCTGTTTTATCTGATATCAGGATAGCTATGCCTGCTTGCTTTTAGTTTCCATTAGCCTGGTGTATCTTTTTCCAATCCTTCACTTTCAGTCTGTGTGTGTCTTTGTGAGTGAAGTGAGTTTCTTGTAGGCAGCATATAGTGTGGTCATGGGTTTTTGTCCATTCAGCCAACCTAAGTCTTTTGGTTGGTGAATTTAATCCATTTACATTCAAGGTTAGTATTGAAAGATAAGAAGTAAGACCTGTCATTTTGTTGATTGGATAATTACTCCACCTACTCTGTTCATAAGTTTGGTGGTGTCATGCATTTTCATGATGTTTATTTCTTTTTTTTAAGATTTATTTTATTAATTTGAAAGACAAAGTTATAGAGAGAGGTAGAGACAGAGAGGTCTTCCATCCGCTGGTTCACTCCCCAGATGGCTGCAACGGCCAGAGCTGCGCTAATCTGAAGCCAGGAGCCAGGAGCTTCTTCCGGGTCTCCCATGCAGGTGCAAGGGCCTAAGGACTTGGGCCATCTTCTACTGCTATCCCAGGCCACAGCAGAGAGCTGGACTAGAAGAGGAGCTGCTGGGATTAGAACTGGTGCCCATAGTGGCTTTAATCTGCTGCGCCACAGCAACGGCCCCATGATGTTTACTTCTAATGCAGGATGCCCTTCAGAATTTCTTGTAAGGCTTTTCTGGTACTGGTGAATTCTGTTTTTGCTTCTCTGGAAAATACAGTATTTCTCCTTCACTTTTAAAGGATAGCTAGATATAATATTCTTGGTTGGATGTTTTGTTCTTTTAAGATCTTGAATATATCATTGCACTCTTTTGAGCCTATAGAGTTTCCACTGAGAAGTCTGTTATTAATCCAATATGTATCCTTAATATGTAACTTGATGCTTTTCTCTTACTGTAATTAGAATTATCTTCTTGTCTTTAACTTTTTTACAAAAAGATTTATTTATTTGAAATGCAGAGTAACAGAGAGGCAGAGAGAGAGAGAGAGAGAGAGAGAGAGAGAGAGAGAGAGAATGAATCTTCCATTTGCTGGTTCACTCCCCAGATGACCACAATAGCCGGAGCTGAGCCAATCCTAAACCAGGAACCAGGAGCTTCCCCCAAGTCTCCCATGCGGGTGCAGGGGCCCAAGCACTTGGGCCATCTTCTGCTTTCCCAGACTATAGCAGAGAGCTGGATCAGAAGTGGAGCAGCCAGGACTCAAACTGGCACCCAAATGGGATGCCGGCACTGCAGGCAGTGGCTTTACCTGCTATGCCAGAGCACCAGCCCCACTCTTTTTTTTTTTTTCTCTCTTTTTGACAGGCAGAGTGGATAGTGAGAGAGAGAGAGAGACAGAGAGAAAGGTCTTCCTTTTTGCCGTTGGTTCACTCTCCAATGGCTGCTGCGGCTGGCGCATCACGCTGATCCGAAGCCAGGAGCCAGGTGCTTCTCCTGGTCTCCCATGTGGGTGCAGGGCCCAAGGACTTGGGCCATCCTCCACTGCACTCCCGGGCCACAGCAGAGAGCTGGCCTGGAAGAGGGGCAACCGGAATAGAATCCGGTGCCCCGACCGGGATAGAACCCAGTGTGCCGGCACCGCAAGGTGGAGGATTAGCCTGTTGAGCCACGGCGCCAGCCCAGCCCCACTCTTTAACTTTTGAAATCTGACGACAATATGCCTTAGAGAAGACCTTTTCTGGTTGATCTGCTTGGGGTTCTTTGAGCTTCTTGTATATGAATGTCCATGTCTCTTTCAAGACCTGGGAAATTTCCAACTATTATTTCATTTAGCAGGCTCTCAATGCCTTTTTCCTTTTCTTCTCATTCAGGAAAACCTATAATATGCATATTTGGTTGTTTAATGATATCCTATATTTTGTGTAGACTTTGTCCATTCTTTTTAATTATTTTCTGTTTATTTTGTCCGATGGGGTTATTTCAAAATTCTTGTCCTCAAGGTCAGAAATTCTTTCCTCCACTTGCTCTATTCTGCTGTTAAAGCTCTCAATCTTTTTTAATTTCACCAATGAAGATTTCATCTCAAATATTTCCATGTGGTTCTTGTTAATGAGTTCTATTTCCTTGGTAATATTTTCATTCATGTCCCTCATTGATTTCCTCATTTCATTAATCTGTCTATCTGAATTCTCATACATCTCATTGAGTTTCCTTACAGGCATTATTTTGATTTCTATATATCGTCATGTAATAGATTCCCTTCAGTTAAGGATCTGATTCTGGAGGAGTATTGTGTTCTTTTGAAGGTGTCATGCTACCTTGCTTCTTCATGACTCCTGTGTTCCTATGTTGACATCTGCCCATCTGGTATATTCGTCCCTTCTTCATGAAGTAGGTTTTATTGTAAAAGAGTTGATGGTTTAGCTGGAATGCAGGATATCACTTGACTTGTTTCTTTGATTTTGGATCTAAGTGAGCCCAGGTGTGTAGTCCCTGAGTGATTTCTTTCATCTTTTTTTTTTTTTTTTTTTGACAGGCAGAGTAGACAGTGAGAGAGAGAGAGAGAGAGAAAGGTCTTCCTTTACTGTTGGTTCACCCTCCAATGGCCGCCGTGGCTGGCACGCTGCGGCCGGCGCACCGCGTTGATCCGAAGCCAGGAGCCAGGTGCTTCTCCTGGTCTCCCATGGGGTGCAGGGCCCAAGGACTTTGGCCATCCTCCTCTGCACTCATGGGCCACAGCAGAGAGCTGGACTGGAAGAGGGGCAACCGGGACAGACTCCGGTGCCCCAACCGGGACTAGAACTCGGAGTCCCAGTGCCACAGGTGGAGTATTAGCCTATTGAGCCGTGGCACCAGCCAATTTCTTTCATCTGTGTCTATAAGTGACATAGTGGACTTGTCTGCTGCAGTTCATGAGGACAGAAGTGAGGCTTTGAGATGGGTTTCGCTGGATGTGTATCTTTGGTGCACAGAGAAGTGAATGTGATAGCCGGGACCTTACTCTTGGTGCTGAGGGAGACAGCGTTGGCTTCCCTCTTGTCCTATTGGCAAGCCTGAGTGTCCTGGCTTGTGGCACCAGTTGCTGTGGCTCTAGGACTGTGTAATATGGATGGACCCCTCCTCAGGTCCTGCTAGAGTGTCCAACTGGTGCTGTAGCTATAATACCAACAGCCCTGGTCCTAAGCCTACAGGTCATGAACTGGGCCCTGTTCAGTCCTATGGGGTGACCACAAGGTGCACAGGAGATTTTACTCTGGAAGGTATGAGTCCAGAGAGGTCGAGTGCAGGTAGGTTCTTCCCTGTGTCCACTGGGTAGATTCCGTTGGCACTGAGAAATTTAGAATGAATTGTTACAGTCCTGGTCCAATATGGGCTTCCCAGTGGTGGCTTAACTTGCTGCGCCACAACACCTGCCCCCTTACCTTCATTTTTGAAAGATATTTTGCAGGGTATGGAATTATAGGCATTTTAAGTCCTTTTAGGAAAGAGGATAAATCCAATTCATGTAGTCCAGCTTAGCTGGAAGAAGTCCCCAGGTTGCAGGGTGTAATGGTGGTCATTATCCAGATCTCCCAGGGTGGGAGCAGATATTTTTATGGGCTGCTTCTGGTGTTAGCCCCCAGAAGCTAAGGTGAATTCCCCTTACCCATGCAGAGTGCCTGAGTGTAGCTCTGAGCCTAATTCTCAAACTCCCACAACTGCGGGATACAGGGGATCTGTCCTTGGTTCCTCGCGTGGCCCTGGCTCTGACTGTGATGCTGGTAGGGGGACAGAGGCGCACGGTGTGACTTTTTGCTGCTGAGTGTGGCACTCTGTGAGAATGGGGGAGGGGAAGAAGCAAAGTGGCTGTTCTGCTCTGAGCCCAGCAGTTGCTGAGACCCTCGTCAGCTCTCCAGGCTGAAGTAAGCCAGTGGGTAACTGAGGAATTCTGTCTCAGATAAAACTGAGTGGGGGGGCATGCGGCAACTTCTTCCCACCTTCACATGGTAAGATGGCTGCTGGCTGTAACCTCTTGCCCCGTGGAGTCTTTTTTTTTTTTTCTAATTCGTGGAAATTTTTCATCATCAGCCCCTGGGAACGTCATCCTTCCCTTGTTGTCTTCATGTCCCAGAGCAGCCTAAGTTGTGGCCTATACCCTATTCAGCCATCTTGGCTCTCCTGGCTGCTTTCATATTCTTCACTATAGCTCTGTGCTTAGACTGGGGCCCCGCTGAAGCAGTTCCTTAGCTTCTCTAGACTCACCAGGGGGCTTCCAGGGGCACCAGAAACCCAGAAATCTGGAGAGACTTCTCACTCCTTCATCATCTCCCAGGCTCACAGAGTGGTAGGATCTGAAGGACTAGGAATGTTTTAGTTCAGACTGTATTTTGTTAGGAACCATGGTTCCTAAAAAATCAAAAGGAAAGGCACTTATCTTGTCTTTTTTTTTGAAGATTTGTTTATTTTTCTCCAAAGTCGAACTTATAGCAAGCAAGGAACAGAAGGAGAGAGATCTTCCATCTACTGGTTCACCCCCCAGATGGATGCAACAGCCAATGCTGGGCCAGGCCGAGGCCAGGAGCCAGGAGCTTCATCTGCATCTCCCATGTGGGTGACAGGGGTCCGGGTACTTGGGCCGTCGTCTTCTGCTTTGCCCATCCCAGTAGGAGTGAGCTGGAGAGGAAGTGGAGCAGCTGGGACACAAACAGGCAGCCCTATGGGAAACAGGCCTCGCAGGTGCGTACCCACTATGCCACAATGCCAACCCCACTTCTCTTGTTAAGATTGGCATTTCACTGAAGATTGTGGGGTGGGGGAGAGAGATCTGCTGCTGGAGATTGTGAAACCACAGAACTGGTCCCAAGCCCCATCTTCTAGGTGAGGAGATGCAGGAGTGCACTAACCATCGCTTGGGTGACAGAGCTATGTCATGCAGGGAGGACTGGTGGATGCCCTGCAGAAGACTCTCCTGTGTGTCACGCTTACTGTTGGGAAGCCAGTGAACGCACAGTTTAAATGAATGATAGAGGAGCTAACTGAGAGAGCAAACTTGTGCCTCTGGCTTCATAAGCTCGTACACAGGGCTTGACTTATAGTGTTCTCTCTGGTCAAAGCCTGATGCTTCTACTCTTGTGGTTTCCTTGTCTCAGTTCCACAACCATCTATGTGGAAGGGGAAGGAGTGACTGGGAAAGAAGAATTCAGTGTCGTCATGGCCCTCTTCAAAGACGAGGACTATACGGATCCCTATGTAGGGGATGTGATTGAGCTGCCAGTCGACACCATACTCTACGTGAGCATCAAGTTGGTGGAAAGAGACCATCCTTACCTGCTGTTGTGGAGCTGCCATGCCACCCCGACTGCAGACAGAGACGATGATTGGCATTATTTCTTCATCGAAGAAGGGTATCTGGATTTATTAATTTTTTTTGTTTGAACAGTTTAGGGGGAAATGTTCATCTCTGTCATGCCTGGGAGTTGTGTAAGTTGGTTCACTTCTTTTGGAAATAATTTGATATTACCTATGGTAACCATGCCCTTGTCTCAGGTATCTCACATCTGAGATTCTAAAGTACTAAGACAAAATAGGTGGGAAAAGAAAAGAAATGACAACTATTCTGTACTTCATTACTCTCGATTACTTTGGTATTAGGTTCATTGTTCAAATATGGGAGATCAGTTAGGTAGTGATGGACTATTAGATGCTAACAGTGAGTAACATGAAAAAGGACAAATTATTATCAGAAAAAATATTATTGAAATTCATTAAATGACAAAGGGAAGTGCATATCTGTAGATTGTGATTCAAATCATAGTAACAACGCTAGTGAATATGTATCATTGAGCTTAGCTATTGCATCAAGCACGTGCTAAGTAATAGACATGTGCTCCTCATTAAGTGCTCACATGAGATGGGTATTGCTGTGTCACTTGGCAGACAAGGAAATTGGGGTTCAGGAACATGAAATAACCTGCCCACGATCACTTAGTTGGAAAGCAGGTTGGGCCAGAATTCAACATCATCCTGCCTCATTCTAGAGGTAGTTTCCATGTTTCTCCAGTACCATCGACCCTATGGATTGCATCTTGGAGGAAACAGAGGACTAGAAAAACTCCATGTTGTCACGATGGAGGACACCTGGGGGGCTCTTTTATTTTTCTGTTGTTTTAGAGGTTACATCTTTGCTCTTGTCACCCTCACAGCTGTGAACAAGAACATTATGTCCACATAGAGAAGAGTGGGGTGTCCTCAGAAGCCCGGTTCTCACTTCAGTTGTTCACACTCCGTACACCCCTAGTTTACCTGCATTGTGAGACTGAACTCTGTGATGGACCGTGTGAGCCAGTGAGTGCCTCTATGGACTGAACCATTCAGAGTCTGGCAGGGGGCCTGGTACCTGACAGACTCTTCATATATATTTATTGGAATGCGAGGTGGGTGGATGGATGGTTGATTGGATGTCCAGATGAGGGGGGTGGGTGGAGAATGCCTGAGGATGGATGCATGAAGAGCTGGAAAGACTCATGTGAGTGGGTGGATGGATGGTTGATTGGATGTGTGGATGGGGTGGGGGGGGTGAGTGAGTGGGTGGATGTGAGGGAGGGAGAGAGGATGAGTAGATGGACTTCAGGCCTTCTAACATTCCATCTGGAGGCAATTGTGTCCCTGGAAGGCAGGGCATATGTGAACTATGCACTTGGTTTCCATGGGACCAGCCCTATTTTAAATGATTGCAGTAATAGTTGGCTTCCTCTGTGTCAAGCACCAGGCTGAAACTCTCTCAGGCTTTATCTGATTTAACACTCATGAGAACCCTTTTTTTAAAAAAAAGATTTATTGCCAGCGCTGCCGCTCAATAGGCTAATCTTCTGCCAGGAGAAGCACCTGGCTCCTGGCTTCAGATCAGCACGATGCGCCGGCCGCAGTGCGCTGGCCGTGACCGCCATTGGAGGGTGAACCAATGGCAAAAGGAAGACCTTTCTCTCTGTCTCTCTCTCTCTCACTGTCCACTCTGCCTGTCAAAAAAATAAAAAGATTTATTTATTTACTTGAAAGTCAGAGTTATACAGAGAGACAAGGAGAAGCAGAGAGGGAGAGAGAGAGGTTTTCCATCCGCTGGTTCACTCCCCAGTTGGCCACAACAGCCGAGCTGTACTGATCTGAAGCCAGGAGCCAGGAGCTTCTTCCAGGTCTCCCATGTGAAGGCAGGGGCCCAAGGACTTGGGCCATCTTCTACTGCTTTCCCAGGCCATAGCAGAGAGCTAGATCAGAAATGAAGCAGCCACGACACAAACTGACCCCCATTTGGGATTCCGGCACTGCAGGCAGTGGCTTTACTCACTACGCACCGGCCCCGTGAGAACCCTTTAAATGGGTTCTTTTGATCAACTCCATTGTACAGATTAGGGAATAGAGGCTCATAGAAGCCCCTTGCCTAAGGGTCACACACAACCAGAGATGATCAAATCCAATTCCCATGCCTTTCACACATTTGGCACTGCATGTGAATAGTTGTCACTGTTGAGTGCTGACTTTGTGGCTTTGTGTGGCAGTCATGCCTCATTCTAACCTTCACACCTGGGTTAGTGCTATTTAATCATCATAAAGAAAAGAAGTCGTTGGCCCCAAATTACACAGCTGCAGAGAGTGTAAAGGAGAAAAAATTCAACCCCTCCCCCCCCCCATTTTTTTTTTTTTTTGACATATCAGTGAGAATTCCTTAGCCTGAGCTAGTCACAGCATCAGATTTAGGGCCATATACTAGATGGGGCCAAGTAATTAGGCCAGGGTTACCTTTAAATGCATTTCAATTTTGATTTGATGAGAATTCTCCATCCCTGCAGACTTGCCCAGCTAGTCAATATCGCAGTGAAAAACCAGCCATCAGCTCGACCCAGGTGGAACATTTGGGACCCAGCACTCTGCGAGGTAAGTGGCTAAGTGAGCCCAGCTGGCCAAGCGCTAACCGTTACCCACAATGCCTGGGGTCACAGGCCACCTACTCAGGGCTTTTCTGTCTCCTCCATCTGGCCCCCACTGGTGAATCTTGGGGTAACGATAGCAGTTGTTTGTAGTGGGCCTCCCTCTGCTAGGGATCAGGCTAAGCTCTTGCATCCATGGATTCACTTATGCGACTTAATGACTCAAATGACCGTGTCCATTTTACAAGACCCAAAGACTCACTCAAGATCACCCAGCTCAGGAGTGCTGGGATTAGGATTGAACCTGGCTCCTTCCAATTCCAAAGCACATGGTCTCCTTGTTTCCCTGTAATTCAGTCCCTTTTGGGTGCAGTGTAAGTCTTAACTCCCATTTAAATGCAGCTTTGCTTTCAGTTACAGTATTCTGCAGTATAGACTAGGGGAAGCTTTCCAACTGCTCCTCAAATTTTTATCCTCCTATGCTTGGGTTAACAATCCTGTTATGGCTTTTATTTCCACTGGGGTGGAGGAACCAAGAAACCCAAAAGAATGAAAGCAATTTTTTTTTTTGCCCTAAAGAAATTAAGATGCAATAATGTTAATAGTAGTAGGAGTAGTACCATGTTCTTCGTGCCTGGAACCATGCCAAATACCTTTGTGTCTGTGAGTGACCACTCTGAAGGCTCACACAGCCCAGGGAGGTAAGCACTGGCTACCGCTCCACGTCCAGATAAGTAAACGGAGGCTGTTTGGTAAGAAGGCTCCACTCTGTGTCCATTGATCAAGCCCTCAGCAGGTGATGTCACAGGGTAACTACCAGCGGCAGTGGTTAGGAACTTCCTCTTTGGAACCGGAAAGACTAGAGTATGAATCCCAGCTCTGCTACTGACTGCGAGGTCAACTTGGCACACGCCTTGACACTGCTGAGCCTCCGTATTGTCATCTGTCAAGCAAGGGCGAGAATGCTGTTGGATGAATTTGTTGGGAGGATTAAGTTTCAAATGCAAGAAAATGTGTCTAGAAAGGTGATGCTTCCACCATGTGGATTGTCAGTGGTTGTGCCGCCCAGGTCCAGGAGGACTTAGAGCAGCTATGGCCACCGTGCTGTGGTCACCAGGGCATGACTGAGGAGACCCTCACCACCTTCTCTTGTTCACAGGAGCCCAGGCTCTCCCTGTCGTGAGCGGAACTCCCAGCACTGCAGGTACATCCTTTCTCACGCCTCTCCCACAGCCCTCCCAATACTCTCCCCTTCTGGTAGTCAATTCACTGAGCCTGTATCCACCCCTCCTCTGTTCAGGCCCTTTGGGAGGGACTTTGAGGACCGAAATGAGTCAGATCTGAGACTGGCACCCAAGATGCTCGCTGCCTACCAGAGAAGGCAGCCGTTTAACAAAAACACCTGTCAAGTGTCCACCGTGTGCCAGCCATTGTTCTAGCACTGGAGAGAGGAGGGTGAACAAGACAGGCCAAGTACCCTATGTTCCAGTACAGGAAATAAATAATAAACAAAAAACCCCAAAAGGTAATCTACAAATAAAAGAAGGCAGTATGATATAAAGTAACTGGCACAAGTCACAATGCCTTAAATAGTATAGAAGTTTATTTTCACACATGTAAAGTCTGGAGACAAGCAGTCTAAGGCTTGTCTAAGGGTGGAACTATGACGTCATCAAAGAGCCTGGCTCCTTCCAGCTCAATCCTCTACCATACTTAAGACATGATCATCATCTGTATGGTTCAAGGTGGCACCCAGCGCTCCAGCCTTCATATATAGGCAGCAGGACTGGGGGAACATGGAAGTCAATGAATGCTAACGAACATTCCCAGAAGCTGGTACCTTACACCCCCACTTGCACCTCATTGGCCAGTGCTTAGTCACGTGGCCATGCCCGGCTGCAAAAGAAGCTGGGAAATGAACTCTCTAGCCAGCCATGTGGCTAGCCATCATTTGATGCCTTTCTTAGCAGACGGATAAGTGGTCAGAAACACTGCCAGAGAAGTGATGTTTGAACCAAATGGGAAAAAGAAGGTGGGTGGGTAGTTACCAGGAGAATGAGCTCTGTAGGCAGAGGGAACAATAGTTCATTGCACAAACAGGAACCAGCACATAAGCAAGTAAATGACAAGCAAATATATAGTACAGAGGGGATACAAGGCAGACTAACTAATTGCACTGGATGAGGTCTGAGGACAATTTAATCAGCAGCATTGGGCTAGAGTTTTGACAAATAGCTTGGAGTTCAACAGGAAAACAAATTGAAGAAATATATTTTGGACAAGTGCATGCATTGAGATTTTGCCACTCCCTTAAATGACCTATATTGATAAACCAACATAAACAAGTTCTTTCCACACCCAGTTCCCTGCCTAGACAGCAGCTGAAAAATTTTCCCAACAAGCCCAAGATGGCCTTTCTGTGCTTCATGTTAACATTCAGACAATACTGAGTAATGTGTATCGGAGAGCATGCTTGGAGCTCAGGGAACAAAGCAGCTTGAAGTCAGAAGTCAGGAAGCTCACGACTTGTTCCTTTCTGCCAGTCTTTTGGTGTCGTGCAATGCTTGGGGTAGGGTGGCTTCTCAGTGGAGTTTGCCGAATTGACTGATCTCTAGGATGGGTGGTGGATTGGGACTCCTGAGAGGACACAGCAGATCACCACGAGCTGTTGGTGTAGCCACAAGATGTTGAGGGAGCAGACCGCCACAAGAGGGCACTTGTGGTTTTCATCTCTCACAACCAATCAACCTACCTTGAACCCTTATTTCTGAAATCATGATATTTCTCCCCCGACTTCTAGGACATCGGCAAGTTACTTTGAAACTTGGGGCATGGAAGGGTGTTAGCATTTGGTGGTGTGAGGGGAGAGGGTACACATGGTTCTAGGTTGCCCATTATGAACACTAAGATACAATGACACGCAGAGAAATATGGTCCCAGCCCCCCAGTACCTTAGACTCTAACTTCCAAAACCAACATTGACGTTGGTGTTTCCCACGGGCTAGACACTGTTTTGAATGCTTGATGTGAATTCATCCACTTCAACCTTAAAAATCCAGTGAGGTCAGAGATGCTATTAATATTTCTATTTTGCACGCAGGGAAACTTGAGCACAGAGAGGTTGAGTAACTTGCATGGGACTGCCCAGCGTGGTATAGAGCTCAGATGCTAAGTTAAGTGGTCAGGCTTCAGAGGCAGTCTGTAGGAACTCAGGCTCCTTGTAGCATCTAGTAATTTCTGGCCAGTCCACAATCCCTGTGGGTCCTGTCGTGGATTCTTGGCATCTGGTCTCCTAGAAGGTTCTTGAGAGATCCCGCAGGATTGTGTAGGATATTCAATACAGCAGACCTAGAAATGGCCTAGATAACTTCTACTGTATTTTATCGGCCAGATTCAGTCACATGGTCCCCCTACCTGCAAAGGAGGCTGAGAAAAATTGCCTTCTATGTGCCCAGAAGAAAATGCAAAAAGAAGCACTTGACAATTAGGTAGCTTGGCTGCTCCCACATGACTCCAAGACACAAGACACGTTCTGCCTTTGCCATCTCTGTGTAGGAAAGATAAAGAGTTCAAAGCCCAGCTCTTGACAGGCGTGTCTCTTGTGTTTCAGGGTTCCTGGTGGCCTGGCCCGTGGTCCTCCTGCCTGTCGTCCTGGCTTGGCTGTTCTGAGCGCTCAGCTGGACATGTGGCCTTGAAGTTCACGTTCTTCCCCCTGGCAATAGCTTCGCCTCATCCTTCAGCGCTTCTGTCTCGCTTTCCAAATCGTGCAAACAGTCTTAGAATGAACAGACTCCAGCCCTAGCTAGGTCTGGGGAAAGAGGAGAGTGTTCACCTTTCACACCCTTACTGCCTTTGTGCTGCTCTTTCTGTCCTGGTGGGGGGGGGGGGGGGGAAGGAGGGGCGTCTGCCTGGCCTGGCCTGGCCTTCTTGTTCATGACTGAGACCGTGAAAGCGGGCTCGCTAGGCGCCCCTGTGGCTGCAGCCTTTTGGAACCCCAGGGAAGAGATGTCCTCTCGTTGGAGGGGGCGGGCGAGCGCATGAAAGGGGCGCCTCCCTCCACTGCTTCTCAAGCACCTGCTGTCCTGATTGCTGATCAATTAAACAGATTGACCCTTGTGTTCACTGCCGCCTCTGGTGTGTTTCTGTCTCGGGCTCAACAGTGGCCATGGCCACATGGGAAGGGGACACTTCTGTGCTCCAGGGATGGCTGGTCCCCACCGCTGCCCTGTCCCCACCCTCCTGCAGGCACGCTGTGACTTGCCCTAAATGACACGAACTCCTACCCTTGGGGTCTGCACGTTGGAGAAACTGCTTGGTTTGATGCTGACGCACCCTCGTCGCCACAAAACGCCTCTCGCTGTGAGGTGCGTGTGGTGTGACTGCTCCGCAGGGTTAATCTGGGTCCTGGCAGTCACGAATGCTCTGACCGCGCTGTGGGAATGCGGCACAGCCTGGGAGATGGGCCACAGCGCCTTCAGGAGCCCTCCAGTGAGCTCTCACAAAGCACTGCACAAAGGTGCCCCAGACAGAGAACGCTCCTCCCCCCCACAGCTACACACTAGGACTCTCCCCACTGCCCCCCACAGAAAATGTCAGGGGCCCTGACCCCACCCCTGGGGGTTGGGCCTGCTTATTTGCTGAGAGGCAACGTGCCCATGTGTTGCTTTGTTCAGAGGCAAGAAAGGAAAACCCACTCCAGCTAACTCGGTGGAAGGAGGACTCACAGCAAGGGGGCAGGAGCACAGGGTCCAAGGAAAGGAGACGCGTCCTGCGTGCACACAGGTGGGGGTGGGATCTGTAAAACCACAAGAAACCAATGTCCATTCGCCCTCCCACTTCCCAGGGCCTCACCGTCTTTCACCTGGGCTTCTCTGTGTTTCCTTCATTTCTCTCACTGAAGCCGGCTTTCCCTGCTCATTCATGCATTCCTAGGTTACAAAAGGGCATCCCATGCGCCGGCCACAGCGGCCACTGGGGGGTGAACCAACGGCAAAAAGGAAGATCTTTCTCTCTCTCTCTCTCTCTCTCTCTCTCACTGTCCACTCTGCCTGTCAAAAAAAGGGGGGGGGCACCCCAGCTTCATATCACTTTGTAATCAGCGGCCAATAGAGACCGATTAGCGTCCTGCTGTCTCACATCCAAATTGCATCCGGGGACCTGACTTGGCTGCTCAGGACAGAGTGCTGCTCTGGTCCCCTTGTCGGAGGCCAGGTGGGTGGGACTAGCTAGCACAGTAGCAAATGAGGCTCACCTGACAGGGCACGTGTCAAAGAAATGGTGCTGCTTCCTGGTTGGAGGGTTCATATCACAAGGATCCTCCAAAAAGTTCATGGACAATGGAATCAAAGGCCAAGTTTCTTCTGGTGCAAAAGTTTTTGAAATCCATGCATGCCATGGCAAGAGCCTCGGATGATCACTGACATCATAAAAAAAAAAGAGTGTTAATTATTAGAGGAACAAGAGTAGTCACTGTGCACTTGCTCCCCAGGTAGGACCTCTGTCCCTAATGAATTGTAATACGATAATTGACTGCAAATTCTTTCCCCAAACTGTCCTCTGTATGTTGTGTGTGTGTGCGTGTGTGTGTGTGTGAGTGCAAATTGTTGAAGTCTATGATTAACATGGGGTTGGTCCTCTGTATACAAACTCATACTAAAAATGAACCATAATGAAGGAGATAGGAGAGGGAGAGGGAGGTGGGATGGGAGCTGGAGGGAAGGTATATGGGGGAAAGAACCACTATATTCCTAAAGTTGTATCTATGTAAAAATGCATTCATTAAGTAAAAATTTAAAAAAAGAAATCCATGCATGGTATTTTCATAATACATATTTTCTGTGCACTTTTTGGAACTCCTCATAGTACATTCCAAGGGAGGTGGGATGGTAGGAACAGACCTGAAAGAGATGCCAAAGGGTCCTAACCTCCCCCTGCCATCCCCTCTGCACCAGGATACCAATAGCTATGCCCACCAGGAGCTGAGCGTCTACCTGGGAAAACAGGACGGGCAGATTCCAGCGGGCAAAGCTAAGAAACAGAAGAATGAGACAGACGCTGCTGCAGGGTTCCAAGAAGGGAGAACCCAGTGCAGCTGGGAGGAGAGAGGTGGGCGTGACCCCAGGGAGCTGAGTCCCTTCATTTTACAAGTGGAAACGGAAGCTTAGCCAAGAGAAGTGTCATGTCCACTCTCGGTCTCCTAGGAGATCGGCTACGACCAGGTGAGTGTGAGGGGTGGGGAGAAAGGAGGAGCTGGGGAATTTGGAAAGGGCACCCCAGAGGGCAGGTTCCACCAACCTAACTCACTTCATCAGCTCTCCTCCCCTCCTTCCTCTCCTCCGGCCTCTTCCTGTGAGGGGCTGGACATATTACTCTCATTTTCCTTCCTCATTGTATCAGAATCCTCCTTCGAAGGCTCTCTTCAATCCACCTGCTTTCTTCAGCCCTGTTGACCTTGACCTTTGCTAAGCCCCTGTCGTCTCTTAGCTGCACTGCTATGATTGCATTCCTTCTCCAGGCTCACCCCTCCCCAGCCATTCTCTGCTCTGCAGCCAGTGAGCACTTGAAGCAGAAGCCACTTCCTTCTTGCGATCCCTGCAGTAGCCCTTTACCTTCCACGGGATCAGCTCTGGCTGCTTAGCCGGCTGGACGCAGTCCTCCGCAATCTGAGCCATTGCCTGCTCCTGCAGCCTTAGCCTTTGCCCCATCCCCTGTCTGAGCTGGCTGCCAGCTGCACGGACCTCACTCGGTTTCTAGGCTGTCCTCTCTCACCTTGCTCTCCTTGCTGCCCGAGTGCCCCTGCCCCCTGCTGGGAGTGCTGCCTTCAGGACTCAACTTCCGGGGCATTGGTCCCGTGACACCTCCTGACCCTGCTGTCCAGTCTAGAACTGATCACACCCTGCTTTGTGACCCTCCTCTACAGACCCTTATTATCACATGCACCATCCCTCTCTGACATGACCTGTTTTCACTTCTATCCCACGCTTCAGGGAAAGGACATTCCTATAGTCAAATATTATTTGTCTGAATAAATGCAAAACTGGGCTGCGTCCATTCTTCCTTATGAACGCCTTTGTCTCCTAAATATCATCGCATCAGCTCTGGGAGGGGAAGAAACAGCTTCATACCAGAAATAAAGACAACTCCCACTTGGATAGTTAGGATGCTAGAGCCAGGTGGGGGTGTGAAATAGAAAACCTGGGCGGGGGCCGGCGCTGTGTGTTTGCCCTCCTCTTAGATGTGACCAAAAGAAGGCCATTTAAAACAAAATCTTCATGCTTCTCAGAAATAGGTCTGTGAGAGCTTGTGGGAGGGAGCGCCCTCAACACGAGGAATAGCACTTAATGAAACTGATGGACTTCGATACTTTAACTTTACCCATCAGCGTGTCAATCACAAGTCCTTTGAGATAGGGGCTCTTATTCTGTGTGCTGAGAAAGAAACTGAGGCACAGAGAGTTTTAAGGAACTCCTCAATATCAGAAAGATACCACATGCCCTGCTGTGTATTTGTGCCTACGGTGACTCAGCATTTATCTCACAGGTTTACCGATGAGGAGCTGAGATTCAGGAACATGAGAATAACCTAACCTGCTCAAGTTTGCACAGGGAGGCAGTGACAGAATCCAGTCCTGAACTCGGGTTTCTTACATGTAATTGAGGGATGAGGGGCATTGTGTAGCAGTTCGTTAGGCCACCACTTCGGACACCACCTTCCCATATTGGAGTGCTGGTTAGAGTCCCCGCTACCCCACACTTCCAATCCAGATTCCTGCTAATACACCTGGGTGACAGTGGGTGATGGCTCAAGTACTTGGTTTTCTTGTGGTAGACCTGGATGGAGTTTCTAGCTCCTGACTTTGGCCTTGCTCAGTTTTGCCTGTGGCAGGCATTTGGAGAATGAACCAGTCAATGGAAGATTTTTCTCTGTCTCTGTTTTGCTCTGCCTTTAAATAGATAAAATTAATCGAGTGCTCATTCTTTATGCCATACAACCTCCCTGCATGACCTGAGGACAAGCAAAAACCCATCTCAGATTGTGGCAGGAAGTGTGTGTGTACTTGTGTGTTTGTGTGCACATGTTAGTGTGTGTGTGTGGTAGCAGCCACTAGTTAATGCCAGCAAGGCCAAATGATATTAAAACCACCCTTCCTGAGTCACTGTCAAGGTCCTTTCCCCCTCAGCTGGAACTCAGCAGTCATTGGGACGGGGAGCCCTGGGGAGAGCTTTAGGGATGACCTAATCCAATTTTGTCCACAAGGGAACGGACACACGGGGTGCTTTGGAGCTGGATTCAGGAAATTCATATTTTGGTCTGACTTCTGCTGATGTGCGAGTCCAGGAATGTCACTTAACTTTCCTTGAGTCAGCTGTCAATTAAGATAATGACACCCCCTCTGCTCTATGTGCTGATCTACGATTGTGTCATTGACAAACTGCCATGTCACATCTTCCTGCTCCAGCACGGCCCTCTTTTTATTGAGCTGAGGGCTGTCCCACTGGAAACGTGGCCTCAGAAGGCTCTGGTTGGTTCAGAACCCAGGACAGCAGCTCTCTAGTCTAGACATGCCAGGTGGGGAGACCTCATTCTCTCCCTTGATTCCTCAGGGCTCTTTGTGGAGATGCTGGTGAGTGAGCTCCGGGGCACGGCCGGTCATTCTTTACTCTTCAAGGACTCAGTGGAATAAGTTGTCCTTGTCGAGTGTTCCCCTCTGGTTGGGACTTGTCAAGTAGAAAAGTAGCACTTAGAGTAGTCTTCAAAACAGCTTGTGTCTGTTGGCTCTGCTGTTGACAGCAAGTGTGGCTGTAATGAATAAGATGATAGTCCTTTGCAGCCACATAATGCTCTGGCTATAACTTATTGACTTATAATAGAGTTTGCACATATCCCATGTGTGTGGCTGGGTGAATTTTAACAAAATGAGCACTCCCAGGTAACCGTGTAACCACATCTGGTCAACCACTATCCCAACTTTTAGCACCTCCGGTAGGTTTGTAAACAAGGAACTATCCAATATGTATCTCTTGAGTCCAGCTTCTTATGCCCCACCTTATCTTTGCGGATTGGATCCTTATTGTTGCATTTTGTACTTTGATCTTTCTAATTACTGGCATTTTCTATTAAAAGAATGCAGCCTAATTTATTGATCCATGTTACTGTTGATGGACATGTGAGATTGTTTCCAGTTTTCAGCTGTTGGAAAGTGTGCTGCTTTTATGTATTGATTTATTTGAGAGGGAGGGAGGGAGAGAGAAAGAGAGAGAGATCCCACCATATGCACACACACACAATGAGAGAGAGAGAGAGAGAAACCATTTGCTGGTTCACTTCCAAATGGCCCATTGCCTGCAATGTCCAGGGAGCTGGGAACTCAAACCAGGTCTCCCATACAAGTGCCAGGAGCCCAGTGAGTTGAGCCATCACGGTGCCTCCCAGGGTGCTCATTAGCAAGAAGCTGCAGTCAGCAGCCAGAGCTGAGCATGAAACCAAGGTAGTCTGAGGTGGGGTATGGACACCAAAACTGGTGTCTCGACCACTAGACAAATTGTTCACTGCTGCTGCTTTCTGGAATGTGCATTTTGGCACACACTGGAGTGTGCATCTTCAACTTTAGTGGATAACACCAAACAGTTTTCCTAGGGAGCTGTGCCTCTACCAGCTGTAAGAGTTTTAAAATTCCATAGTTTGCTGACCTCCAGTATTCAGAAACAACTAACTCTACTCCCTTTGGTTCCTTGAGCACACCAAGGTCTCTTTCTTGGTTTTCTAATCTTTCCAACCATTCTGCACATGGGGAAGTCCTTAACCTTTAAGAATCAGAGTAGATGCTACCTCTCTCAAGCAGGCCCTGTGCACTGCATCTAACCCATGCCTGGTAAATGGTTAGCACTAAACAAATGCTAGCTAATATTGCTGGTGCTGCAATCAAGAGTCTTTAAGTTTCTGTCTCCAAAATCCCAATTCTGGGCAGTCGGATTTCCTGACTCTTATCCTGTGTGCAGATTTGGCCCTGCCCCCAGGAGGGCAGCAGGCAAGCAAGCTTGCTTTAGCTGTGGACCTCAGGTCTGTGTTGTGCCTGTTCTTTGCTGAACGGCCAACAGAGGGCACTGTGGGAACACATCCACAGAAGGAGGGATGTGTTGGCCAGAGTTTGGATGCTACAGAGTTAGAGCCGGAAGGGACTTAAAAAAAAAAAATCTAGACCCAAACCTCATTTTACAGATGAGCAAACAGATGCCCACACAGGAGATGTGACTCGCCCAAGGTCACACGGCTACCGCGTGGCGGCTGGAGAGGATTCTCAGCCCCATGGGCGTTCTGCACTCTGCAGGGGTGGTGCCAAGCGCCGCATGAGACAGCTGCTCCCGGGGCGCTATAGCCTTGAGCCGGCCAAGGCCCCAGCGTGCCAAGCTCCACACTGCCTGAGCTTCCTCCCTCCTCCCTCCCGCTCCATGAGAAGAAGGAGCTTGGATGGAGAGGTGGCAGAGCACACACCGCCCCTTGGTTCCAGCGTGATCTTTGAGAAAACATTCTTTTCTTAATAGTAGCTAGCCAGGAGCCAGATGCCAAGAATTATGTTGAATGCGTTACATGCTTCACCAGGAACTGATTTAGGACTCAATGGTTCCCTGCCTTCTGGGAGTCCTTTCCTGATCACCCCACTGGGAAAGAACTCTCTCCTCCCATTGTCTCTCTTCCCCATCAACCAGGTTATATGCTTCATGGCTGCTATATTTATAATCCTTTGGCTCATTTACTCATCCACGCATCTATTGTCTGTTTCAACTCCTCTTGTCCTCCAAGTAGATTCTGGACTCTTTGATGCAAGGATCCTGGAGTTAGACAGGCCTGGGTTCAAATCCAAGTTCCTCCTCTCACTAGCATCACAGCTTTGTATTAGTTTCTGAAACTCTCTAAGGCCATTTCTCTTTTTGTAAAAAGGGAGAGTCATGGTTGGCCAGAGTTCTTGATTCCTCTGTGCCCCTGTTATCACATATAAGGTAGCACGAGAACCCCCATCCGTCAACGATGGGAGCTTGGCAAGATGCTTGGAAGTTCCGGGAGCAACTGTTGAAGAAGAGCAGGTGGCAGAGCCCCAGCTTTGGGTCCCTGGCCAGGCACGCAGTGTTCCAGGTGCCAATGGGGCAGGAAAGAAGGGGAAATGAGAAGCTGTGGTCCCAGGATGTCACTGTCAGCCCTTACATCATGTTCTTTCTGACCCTAGATGTGTCTGTCCCTCCCATCTCTTTTGTCCACTGACTGTCCAATCACTGTACTTTGGCTTCAGCTTCAACTACCTTATTCCAGGTTTCTCAAGTTCAATGCTATTTACCATTATAGAGTAGAAACGATGGAAGCCCAGAGAGGCTGGATTCCTACATGCAGCTGAGCAGAGTTTGAAACTAGTCTGGCTGCAAAACCGAGGTTTGCTCCACTCTCATACTTCCCATACAGGGCCTGGGGTGGTTCTGGGCATGAGTGACAAGTGACAAATGACTAGGAACAGGAAGTGGAGTCTATCTTCCATGGTGACCCATGGAACACAAGGACTCTCAGATCTCGGTTCCTGGCTGAACCTTGAAGGGCTGTTCCCCTAACTGAACCAAAGGACTAAGATAGGACACTTGGTATTAACACACTCACCTATAGTTCTCACTGTGCTGCGGGTACTAGCCTAAGCACCACACCAAGCCTTTTAACCCTTGCAAGAAAGGTCCAAGGGAAATAGGAAATGAAGCCACAGGCTTGATAAAAAAAACTTGCAAAGAAAGCATCAGGAGCAGAATCTGAGTCCAGGCAGTTGAGTTCCAGAAACTGCATTCTTGGCCAAAATGCTATGCTACCTTTCCGAACCCATCTGCTTTAAGCCACACAGCATCTCTGCCCCCAGAGCCTTGGCATTCTGATATAAAGCTTTTGTCTTCTGCCTGGAGCAGCCAACCCTGCTCTCACTGACAGCACTGGAATCCAGCTAGTAAAATACCAATGAGCTGCCAACAAGGAGTCTTCAAACTCATGCTGGAGAAGTACACAGGACGGGCTCATGGGATAGCTCCATCTGTTCTGGATATGTCTACTTCCCAGCATCTCCTGGAATTTTTTTCCCTATACTCTCGCTAAATTCCAATACTGTCACTTCTCCTGTCTTTCTGTTGCCCTCAAATGTGTTTATTTCCCTGTGGCCCAGAAAAGTCCTCACTCCTGGCAGCCCAAGCGATGAATCATATGGTGACTTTTCACCTCCCATCAGCACCAGGCAGAGCAGCCATGGTCAGAGTCTCTTCCCACACCTCTTGGAAGTCACTGCCATTATGGCCTTCACTGAACTGTGATGATTTGTTTATGCATCTCTCTGTGGCTTGTAAACTCCCAGAGAAAATGAACAATTCACCTGACACATCTAGTATAGAAACTCATGCCTAAATGTACTTTACAAATGTCTGTTAAATGGACAGGTGCATGGATGGATGGACAGATGGACAGATGGATGGGGAGGTGGATGAATGACTAGGCAGATGGGTAAATAGATGGATGGGTGGATGCATGGATGGGTAGATGGATGGGTGGAAAGTTGCATGGATGTCCCAGATAGCTCTCAGTGTAGCCACTTTTCACTACTGCACTGATGAAACCCTGCTCACCTCCTACTCAGGCAAAGGTATCAGCCTCCTAAAGGGATCCTCACATCCACTCTGGCCCACCAAAATCCACTATTCATACACAGTACAGAGAAATCTTTATAAAGATGCCCAGTTCTGTCATGTCGGTCTTGCCCCCACTTCTGCTAAAACATGCCAATGGTGTCCCGTTGTCCTCAGAACAAAATCCGAACTCTTTCCAGTGGTTTCTCTAGCCCTGCCAGCTGTGGTATCTGCTCTCAGCTTCGGCTCATTCCGGGTCAGTGTCTTCCTCATTGATGATGTTTGGACACCCTGGCCTTTTTTGCTTCCTAGAATGATCCCGGCTCTTTCCTCCTGCCTCAGGGCCTGGGCCTCAACCTCTTGTTCTCTCTGGCTGGAATGAAATTCCTCTGACCATCTGCACAGCTGACGCCTCCTTCAGGTCTTAACTTCAAAAATGAATTCTTGGGGGAAATCTTCTGATCTCTCTCCCATCTAATACTTATAGACTTATACAGGACATCCACGCTGTAGCTCTTTGTTGAACATCAGCAGCACTATTTGTTAATGCCTATCTCCCAGCTAACCTGTGAGCTCCAGAGGGCAGGGAGAGCAGGGGCCATGCCTGTCCTACTCACTGCTGTAGCCTGTGTATGTAGCAGATAGTAAGTACTAAACACCTTTCTAGTGAGGGGACGAACGGATGGATGGACACATGCAGGATATATCCTGACATTTCATCAGACTGGGCGTGCTTAGGACACTTTGTAACCATTGCATGAAGGCAGTGGTAACGCCTCTTCCCGTTATCAGCATCACTGATAAAGTTTAGGCACCGAATCATGGCATCCAGTCACCTCAATTTGGATGGCATCTCCTGTGTCATAAAGTTAAATTCTTTTCACCTTTGGAGCAATGGAGCCTGAGTGGAAGACACCTGCCCAGGACCACTGTGCCAGGGACCACTAGTTCCCTGAGCAATAGTCATTCTCTCTGCTGTCTTACCAGTGAGACAAATGATGTATTTCCCAGCCTCCCTTTCAGAAAGGGATAGTCACATGACTAAGTTATAGCCAATGAGATGTGAGGAAGTGTTGTTGGGTGCGGCTTTCAGAAAGTCTTAACAGAGGATCCAACTTTTCAGGCATAACCTCTGCCCCATTTGCCTTTCTTCTTCTGGAACACAAGCCCAAAGGCCAACAGATGGCCAACCTGTGCCCACGAGGTGATCTTGAGGATGGAAATCACATGTCAAAGTAAGAGAGTAGAGTGCCAAGGTTGGCGTCTGGAATGTTGCTGATGTGTGAGACCAACCATACTCACCCTGGGTCACCTACCTCTGTGTTTTATGTCAATAAACCACGTTGGACAAGCCACTGTTGTTGGAATTTTCTGTCAAATGCAGCCCACTCAATCCATAACTGATACAGTCAGTAAGGGAGGTAACAGCACAGCCAGGACTTGAATGCCTCTTTCATTGGAATGGCAAATGAGTTGGTGCATCTACCCACAGTGAGAATTCTGCAGACATCGCTGTGTGCAGCCGTTCTCCAACTGTGGCCTTCCACACAGCAGCCTCAGTGAACGGTTAGACAAGCACACTCTCTGGACCATGCAGACCCATTGAATCAGAAACTCGGGGTGGGGCTCAGCAATTTGCATCTTCACAGGCTTTCCAGATTACTCAAATGCATCATAAACTGGAGAACCACACTCTAGTGGCTCTTAAGGGGAGCACCAGGAAAGCAGATGAGTTGTGCCGTGGGATGAGGGTTCTGTGGAATCCAAGGCAGAAAGAAGAGCGCTGTCTCTGAGCTTCACAATACATAGCCTCCCGCAGATGGATCAGGAACCTTCTATTTGTGTTTTCCTCCATTTGCACTTAAGAGAGTGCTCACTTGGTTAATCCTCCACCTGCGGCGCCGGCATCCCATATGGGTGCTGGGTTCTAGTCCCGGTTGCCCCTCTTCCAGTCCAGCTCTCTGCTGTGGCCCGGGAGGGCAGTGGAGGATGGCCCAAGTGCTTGGGTCCCTGCACCTGCATGGGAGACTGGGAGGAAGCACCTGGCTCCTGGCTTCAGATTGGCTCAGCGCTGGAAGTAGCGGCCATTTGGGAGTGAACCAACGGAAGGAAGACCTTTCTCTCTGTCTCTCTCTCTCACTGTCTATAACTCTACCTGTCAAATAAAGAGAGAGAGAGAGAGAGAGAGAGAGAGAGAGAGAGCTCTGCCGCTCAGCAGCATTGACTTCCCCCGGGGTTTTGTTGGCAATGCAGAATCTCAGGCCCCACCCCAGGCCTACTGAGTCAGAATATGCGTTCTGGCACTACCTCCAGTGCTTCCCGCCCCTGTTGAAATCCGCATGGTCAATTCAGTGAAGGCTGGGGATCGGGCTGAGTTGGTCCAGGTCCCCATCTGAGAAGCACACGGTGGGATGCTTGTGAGAATATTGCCAGACAAAGGGGAGGTGGGGACAAAGCGGATAATCAGAGGAGCAGCCACGCGGTGCCTGTTTCCTGCTCATCCACTGGCAACCTTCTCCATCTCACTGCCTCCGTCCCCTCTTAACCGTCTCCTCTTTGTCTGCAGCTTACTGGTGAGAAAAGACGTTAGATCTCTGGAGTTAGATCTCTCTTGACTCAACCTTACTATTCCTCGCTGTACCATCTTTGAGCCTGAGTCTTGGCACTGACTTCATGGAGTTGTCATGGAGATTAAATGAGTTAGTGCTTCTGAAACACCCAGCCCAGAGCTTCTCAACCATGGATCTATAACAGCATCGCCCAAGGAGTTTTTACACCGTGTGGATGGCTGGGCCACCCCAGACCAATTAAATAAGTATCTGGAGGAGTGGAGCCCAACAGTCACATCCAACCCAGGTTTTTCCAGGTGCAGCTAGGACACAGAGCCACTGACCTGAAGCCACACAGGCTCATTATAAATGCTCCACAATGCTAGCTGTTGCGGTTCGCGCCAGAGGCCCTTCCACACACACAAGCCCCACACTGTCTCTTGCCCTTCTTTCTCGGCCTTGAACGACCTGCTCCTCCTGGGAGGCCGGGCAGGCAGTCATTCTCCCAGGCTTCTGCAAGGCGCTCACCACCTTCTGACTTTTCCAGACATGGACGACTGCTTCTTCACTTCTCCTGGGCTCAAGTATGGCTGAGCTGATAACCAACATACTGGCTTTGGGTCTGGTGTTGTGGTGAAGCAGGTTAAGCCAAGAGCTGCGACACTGGCATCCCATAATGGAGCACTGGTTCGAGTCCTCCACTTCTCATCCAACTCTCTGCTGGTGTGCCTGGGAAAGCAGTAAAAGATGGTTCAAGCCCTTGAGCTACTGTCACTCCCTGGGAGATGTGAATGGAGTTCCAGGCTCCTGGTCTCAGCCTGACCCAACCCTAGCTGTTGCAGCCACTTGGGCAGTGAACCAACAAATAGAAGATCTCAGTCTCTCTCTCTCTCTCTGTCTCTCTCTCTCTCTGTCTCCCCAGACAGGACTCTACCCACTGTCCTAACCCTCCTGCAGCACTGTCTCCTGCAGCAACACCTTAGGATTTGCAAGTACAAGGACTGTGTATAATTTATCTTTGTATTTCTAATGCGTGGGACATACTAGACAGGTAATACTGATTTAATTCACTGTCATAGGGTTTGTGGAACATATTTACCACCTCCTGTGTGCCAGGCAACCTACTGACCTCCTTCCCGACAATGGGGACAGCTAAGTACAGAGACTGAGCCCAAGAACCCAGGTGAAAGTCCCCGTGGCATTAAAGACTGGAGATGTAACTGGGACCCCTCTAAACTCTGGCCCCCATCTGTAAGTGGGGACCATGCAGTGATGATGTCACACGATTGAGTTATACACATGAGATCCCCGGAACAGTGCCGGGTGCCATCGGCATCTCACTGTCCTCACACTAACCCGGTACTGGTTACTCTCGGCACGTTTTCTTGTGTAGCAAAGGAAACTGATTCTCAGAAGCTGTCTCTTGCCAGAAGGAAGCAAGGACTGGAATCCGGGTCTGTCCGAGCTCCTCTTCCTCCAGGATCCGTGACCTTTAGCTGCTGGAAGAGGAGCAGGGACAGAGGACGCGCTGGAAGGAAGAGGCTGCTCCAGGCGTCCAGGCTCGGGGAGCGAGTTCCTTCTCTCCCGGCTCTGCACCTCTGCAGGTGCCCAGGAGAGAGCTGGCTGCTGCCACGCTGGCCTGAGACTCCAAGCTCTGCAGGACCAATGGCTGGCAGAGGGCAAGAAGAAGTGGGCCCTGGAGGTGGCCATGGGTCCCGTGCAGGGAGAGGAAGGGGACGGTCACCAGGGTGGGGAGGAGGTGGTGACGGCACAGGGCAGACGGAGCGGTTAGGACGGAGGGGGTGGGGAAGCAGGGACTGAAGAAGCCCTCTTGGTGGGAGCTGATCTCTCCTGATGTGGAAGAGCCGTTGCCATGACAACGCCAAGAGCCGGATCGATGCTTGGCGTTGGACGGAGCTCTCAGTCACTGCCAAGTCCCTGAGGTGGGGAGGGTGTGTAGGGTGGGTGTGGGGGGATCATTCTTCACCCCCCAGAGCCTCCCGGAGTGATGCATCCCACATCCTGCCCGGGGAGTGGACCCCGGAGTTGGATAACATGAGGTCCTCTGTCTGGTCCAGGCCCTTTGGCTGGGGACAGATGGCAGGAGGTGGGGGTGGGGGTGTAGACAGGTTTCCTCCGGGCTGGGGAGCCTCCTGGCTGTTGTCACCAGGGCTCTGGGGTGCAGAAACCACATGTCACCTTCCTCCTCTCAGTCACTTAGAGACTCACACAGGGAGCCCTTGGGTTCAGATCCCTCCCTCGGCCTCCTTGTCATCACCTGGAAGCCTGCGGCTGGGAGTGGATTTTCTCTGAGGTTCTTTCCAGCTGCAAAAGCAGCCATGGGCCACTTGCTGCTCTTGGGAGGCAAGGGCCAGTCTGGTGTGACCCCTCCCTGCCTCAACCAGCTCTCGACACTGGCAGCCCACGTGGCCCAGATGGCCACTCCAGGACGCCTTCGAGTGTCCCGCAAACATGCACACACCCCAGGGCGGGAGACCGGGCCAGCCTTTCACTCAAGACCTTGGACAGAACCCGAGTCCGCCCGGTGACTGCTGGCAAGTGAGACAACTTCTCTGAGCCGTCCTTGGCCTCTGAAAAGCAGAGCTGGGAAGAATGCTAACATAGGGAGTGCTATGGGCTGCGAATCAGAAACAGACTGAAAAGCAGAGATTGTCATGGAAACATCGGACGCCATTGTGAGCCCCGCCCAAGGGCAGCAGAATTGGCAGAGATGGGGTTTCCATGAGGATAACGAGCCAGGTGGGAGCAAGCCGCAGCCACCTTCCAGGAGCCAGGCGCTTTGCTAACGTCATCCAGTTTGGCCTCCACAAGGACCCTGGTGGGCGCATTATCCCCGCTTCCCAGGTGAGGACACTGGGCTTCAGAGAGGTGAATGTACTTATTGCCAAGGCCGGGGACCAGGCTGGGCTCTGAACTCCGACTCTGAAATCCGCCCAAGGAAGGCCAGACTCGTGGGGCTTCTTGGCATGAAGACACGAAAGGCTTTGTTGAGGAAGGCGGCGAGAGATAGCTCATCTGCCCTGGGCAGGTGCCCCCAGGAGAGTGTCTCAGTGGGTCCAAGTGCAAGGGGACGGATACGCGAAGCGTGCATAGAGATGAACAGTTTGTATTGATTGCAGCCCAGAAAGGAGAGGGAAGGGAATGAGGAGGGGAGGATGGGGGAGCAGAAGAGAAGGGAGGGGAGTGAGATAGCCTGGCTCCAGAGCAATGGGTTTGCCTCTGCTCCAGTCCAGACTGTCTCCACAGGTCCCAGGTGGAAGTCGGCGGGGTCCCACTGGGTCACTGCCAACATTCCTGCAAGCCTGAGCTCCTTGGAGGGCAAGGGGAAGGAGATCAGAGCCAAGCACGAGGTTGACCCCTGAGCTGAGCCCAGGGCTTTTCCAGAGGGAAGGAGGCAGCCACCATCAGCCTGAGACCAGGAGAGGAGAGTGGAACGCGCCACACAGGTGCCCAGGGAACTCGAGAGGCTTCCACAGCTGCCAAATGCCTGGCAGTGGCCCATGAGCCTCCAGACTGGAGCTGTAGGTGGCGTGGGAGGCGGCAGGCGGGAGCTGGCACCACGGGGAAGGAGGAAGGGGTTTGGGGGAGAGGGTGGGCTCCCAAGAGGAGGCAGGCGGCTCTGCTAGTGAACAGCACTGGTGGTGCCAGCCTTATGCTGTCTGCTTTGGCTTAAAAATGAATACATTTTTTAAAAAGATTTTATTTTATTTAGTTGAGTGGTATAGTTACAGATAGTGAGAAAGAGAGGCAGAAAGAAAGATCTTCCATCTGCTGGTTCACGCCTGGCTCCCGGAACAGCCAGAATTACTGGCAAGTTGCATGTGATTCTGGCTGTTCCGAGAGCCAGGCATCCTGGGCTCTGGCCTTGCTTCTGCTTCGCCTTGCTGTGAGCCTGGGCCAATCACAGCCTCTCTGGGCTTCCAGAGCATTGGAATTCCCAGGGGAACTTTACCGCACCAGTGATTACTGCCCCCCCCCTCCCCCTGCAATGGAGATGCTGATGAAGTTGGTCTGGCATGAGGACTGCACATCTGGATTCTTCTAAGCCCCCAGGTGCTTTGGAAGTGCAACTGGAGTTGAAAGGTCTACAGTGCTTCTCAGAGCGACCCCTGCACCTGAAGCGTCAGCATCACCGAGGACCTACAGAACCGGAAGTTTGAGGGTGTGGGCCCAGCACTCTGCTTTTCCCAGTCCCCCGTGGGACTCTGATGCATGGATCACGGGATGCAGCCTTAAGATCCCGTATCTTCAAGTCGTGTGCATCGAAGGAGTGAGATAACAGAACAAGACAAGAGCAGAAGGTGTGGATGAAGTCCCGAAGAACCAGAGGCCTTGGGGTGTGGGTGTCGCAGCTTATAAAGTCTGCTGAAGCATTTAAAGGGTCCCCAGGGACACACTTCTCAACACTGGGGTGTGCAGTGCGGGAGGCTGAAGCCATAGAGTAAGGATGGCACAGCTGTCCAGAAAGCCAATTTACCAGAAAATGTTTTAGGAGGAAAAATATGAAATTATTTCATTAACGAGTAATAGAAAATATGATTGTTGGATTAGAGCAAACAGATTTTCACGGCCCAGACCACCTGCCTGTACTCTTCTGAAATACAAGAAATCCCCGAAGACATTTCACACTTGCAGCTGGGAGTTGTAGATTGAACCCCAGCCCACAGAGGGGCCAGCTCCTTCTTCCTTGCCCTTTGGACAACCTCAGTGGAAAACCTAACCATTGAGGAATGAATCAATGAGACTGATCGACTGATGTGTCAACTGATTGATTAGAAAAACAACTGAGCTTCTTTGTACCAATCACTGCAGTAGACACAAAGAATACACCAGTGACGAAAAGAGACAAGTTTCTGCTAGAAAAGCTTACAGTGTAATGAGGGTGGCGGGCAAGATCAGATATGAATCCAATCATCAAACAAATAGATATAAGTCTCCCTTATCCACAGTTTCAGCTCCCTGTGGGAACCCATGCCTCAAAATATCAAGTGGCAATCCCCAGATAGAAACCATTCGTGTCTAAAATTGCATCTATTATGGGACGTGAACTGCATCCTGCTGAGATGTGATTGGTTCCTTTGCCCACGGTCCACACCGCACACACTGTCGTCACCCAGGAGCCCTCTCCCTGGGCCAGCCCATTGCAGTGGCACCATAGAATGCTTGTGTTCTATAGGCAGAGCCCAAATGGCCAAGACTCAGAGTGACTGGTTCCAGCAGGAGCTGGAAGAACGAACCATGGACATTTTGAGGATGGAGCAATCAGAGTGGTCACCAGTGGTCAGGAAATGTCTCCCGGAGGGGACAGAGCTTGATGCGGGTCCTCAGGATGGGCCAGAGTTCAGCAGAAGAAAGAGAAGGAGGAGCCAGCGCTGTGGCGCGGCAGGTTAACATCCTGGCCTGAAGTGCTGGCATCCCATATGGACGCCGGTTCGACACCTGGCTGCTCCACTTCCTATCTAGCTCTCTGCTATGGCCTGGGAAAGCAGTAGAATATGGCCCAAGCCCTAGGGCCCCTGCACCCATGAGGGAGACCCGGAAGAAGCTCCTGGCTCTTGGCTTTGGATCAGTGCAGCTCCGGCCATTGCAGCCAATTGGGAAGTGAACCAGTGGATGGAAGACTCTCTCTCTCTCTCTCTGCCTCTCCTCTCTCTGTGTAACTGATTTTCAAATAAATAAATAAATCTTTAAAAAAAGAAAGAAAGAGAAGGAGACTTCTGGACTGAGACATCAACGCCTACATGAGGTTTTCCATATCCAGATAACACCAGGTCTTGAATTGACTCCGTCATGTTCGTCCATTTTTATTTATAGAACTGGATTTCAAAGCGAACTTTTCTTCAACATCATGATAGAAAAACCATAAATAAATAGTGCTAGACAGTGGATTAAAGCCCTGGCCCAAAGCACTGGCATCCCATATGGACTCTGGTTCTAGTCCCCGCTGCTCCTTTTCCGAACCAGCTCTCTGCTATGGCCTGGAAAAGCAGTAGAGGATGGCCCAAGTTCTTGGACCCCTGCACCCAGAAGAAGCCCCTGGCTCCTGGCTTCAGATTTGAGCAGTTCCAGCCATTGCAGCCTTCTGAGGAGAGAATCAGCAGATGGAAGACCTCTCTCTCTGTAACTCTGTCTTTCAAATAAATAAAATAAATCTTTTAAAAAATAAAAAAAAATAAATAGTGCTAGAAATCATACGTAACTATTGAAATATGTATCTCCCCCTTGGGTATGAAGGGAGATGGCGAATGGGAGGCAGGTTTGGCATCGAGCTTTCTTCTTGAAGCATGAGCAAAAGACTGAAGCAAGCATGAGAGGGGGAACCGCCACTCCGAGGTCCGCCAGTCGCCTGTGCAGCTCCTCAGGGACCTGCCCGCTGTGCCAGTGGCCCTCAGCACAAGCTCTTGTTGCCATTCGTGCTCGGGCACTCCGTGCTTCATTTTCAGGATGTCACGGGGCTCTAAAAGAACCGGAAAGCCCTCAAGGACAAAGCTTTCGTAGGACTCCCTGGCACCCCCGGCAAGGGTTCGTGTTTCTTGCTTCAGAGGAAAGTTTTTTTTTTCTTTATTTTTTTTGTATGTGTTATTTTTTATATTATAAATATGTATGGGTTTCAAAAAAAATTTTGTACCAACACTGTTAATTCTATGTTCCATAGCTTTAAAAAGACAAGCCCTACTGTCTAACATAATTAAGATCAAGTGTATACCTGAAGTTTATATAGACAGTTTTGAAATGTAGGAGAAGCCATAGGAACTGTAATAGTCAAAGCAATGGATGGATAACATAGAGCCACATTGAAGACTGGTGTCGGGCCAGTATTGCGGTGCAGCGGATTAAGCCACTGCCTGGACATCAGCATCCAGTGTATATACAATCTAATTCAAGTTCCAGTGGCTCCATTTCAAATCCAGCTCCCTGCTAATGTACCAGGGAAAGCAGAAGATGGCCCAGGTCCTGCTACTCACGTGGGTGACCCAAATGGAGTTCCAGGCTCCTGGTTTTGGCCTGACCGAGCCCTGACCGAGCCCTGACCATTGCCACCATTTGAAGACTGAAATAATGGATGGAACTCTGCAACTCTGCCTTTCAACTAAACCTAAGGTGTTTGTGAACGGATGTACATATTAAGTAGGAAACAGGTTAGAAATTGAAGTACATGAAAATGGCTAGTTTTAAAAAAATGATACCAAGAAATTTTTGCCATAATACTCCCAGGTTGCAGAGTTCAGTGTTTTTTAGCGTGTTCATAAAGTTACACAACTGTCACCACCCCCTAGCTTTTGAGTATCTGCACCTCTAATGGAAGATAGCCCCATATGTAGTGATTCTACACAACCCTCTCCCCGGTAGCCAGTACTGTGGGGGCTTCAAAAAGTTTGCCCAAAGTATAAATGAGATAAAGTCCCTGGTCAGTCCCGTGCTCATGAGGGGGGACACGTGACTCTCCAGGGTACCATGTGGCTGAGCCAGGAAGTTTCCTGCATTTTTTGACTTACAGTATTGTCACCTAACAGTGAGTTTAGCGGGATGTAGCTTCAACGTTAAGTGAAGGAGCTTCTGTATAGCAAACTCTCCCATCTACCCTGTCAATCAAGTCCTCCCTCCCAGGGTCAACCATGGTTCTCAAGGTCTTGTGTGTCCTACCAGAGAAGGTCTATTCATGTATAGGCACACACCTGCACACTTGAACACACACACACTCTTTTAAACACAAATAGGAACACATTAGACATGACGTTGTGCCCGTTGCTTTTCTAACTGAATAAACCTTGCTTTCTATCAGTAGTTGAAAGCTTCCTCGGTGTTTTAAGGCTGCCTTGCATTCACTTGCTCCATTCTTCAACCAGTTCCCCCCACTGCTGGGCATTGCAGGGATTCCCAACCCCTGACATTATAAGGAATGCAGCGTGAATAATCTTCTACTTGTAATATTAATGATAGAACACCCTTCCAACTGTTTTGATAAAAAGCACCTCTTATCCTAAGCAACATTTATGGACTCATAGGTTGGATGGGATAATCATATTTTTTTTCTAATTCACATTAACATAAATAGATAAATAACCAGTAACTATCTAATAATAGTGCCTGCCTGTATATCACCTGTAACCGTTTTTGCTTAACCCCTGTGCCAGGCATCCACAACTTCCGGAAACACTGGCTTCCCAGATGCCCCCTTGGCAAGGGACACAAAGCTCTTCAAGCTCTTCCCTCTACTTCCCTTTCCAAACTCATTCCCCAGTTATTCTATGTCCTGGCTTTGTTGAATTGTATGCCCTTTTAGGTTTACACCAAGCTACATTGTGCCACAGTGACTTATTTTTTTAAAGATTTATTTATTTACTTGAAAGTCAGAGTTACACAGAGAGAGAAGGAGAGGCAGAGAGAGAGAGAGAGAAAGAGAGAGAGAGAGAGAGGTCTTCCATCCGCTGGTTCACTCCCCAGATGGCCACAATGCCTGGAGTTGTGCCAATCCGAAGCCAGGAGCCAGGAGCTTCCTCCAGGTCTCCCACGTGGGTGCAGCAGCCCAAGCACTTAGGCCATCTTCTACTGCTTTCCTAGGCCATAGCAGAGAGCTGGATTGGAAGTGGAGCAGCCGGGTCTCAAAACAGCACCCATAGGGGATGCCGGCACTGCAGGTGATGGCTTTACCCACTACGCCACAGTGCCGGCCCCAGTAACTTTGCACATGCATTTCTCCTGCCGAGAACAAGTGCACCTTGTCTCCCGAACTCCTGTTCTCCCTTCAAGTTCTCTCCAAGGAATCCTTTCTGCCCTCTGAATTCCTACACCACATCCATGCGCCTTGTACTCACTTCTGTAACCCAGCTAGCATGGCAGAGTCATTAAGAGATCACCTGGGGGGCCAGTGCTGTGGCATAGCGGGTAAAGTCATCACCTGCAGTGCCGGCATCCCATATGGGCACCGTGTGGAGTCCCGGCTGCTCCACTTCTGATTCAGCTCTCTGCTATGGCCCAGGAAAGCAGTAGAAGATGGCCCAAGTGCTTGGGCTGCTGCACCTGCGTGGGAGGCCCAGAAGAAGCTCCTGGCTCCTGGCTTCGGATCCGTCCAGCTCCAGCTTGTCGTGGCCGTCTGGGAACCAGTGGATGGAAGACCTCTCTCTCTCTCTCTCTGCTTCTCCTTCTCTCTGTGTGTAACTCTGACTTTCCAATAAATAAATAAATCTTAAAAAGAGAGAGAGGGAGAGAGAGAATCTGGATTTGGCTTGCCTAAGTTCAAATCCCAACTCTGCCACTTACCAGGTGATTGACACCTGCTTCACCTCTTGGGGCCTTGATTTTCCCATCTATAAAATGGTGATACAATTGTGACATCTACTTACGTTTTACTCTAAGAATTCAAACATGCCTTTCGCAGAGTGCCTGACCTAGAGTAGCTGCTCAGTACATGTTTACCACAGCCGTTATCTTGACAGCTCTGCTCCCTTCCATGAGGATACTAGCTTTTTGAGCTCTTTAGCTCTTCATTTGCAAATCCTCCCGGGCTTACCTCCCAAGTAGACCTCGTATCTGAGGACATCGCAACTGGTCCATGAGCATCCACCTTGCACAACCAGCGCCTCTCCCACCTGTCCCTCAACCTTCTGATGGCCTGTGCCTTCAGCAGTAAGCGCGAACCTTGAGGAGAAGTCAGCCTGGTCTCTTCCTGCTCTGAACTTCCAGTGGGGCCCCATCATTCCGAAACCAGACCCCAAAGCCCTTGCCAAGGAGGGCAAGGCCCTCGCGACCTGGCCTCTGCCTCCCCCTTCCCTCTTGCATCCCCCTCTGCGGCCACATCTGCCTCCTTGCAGTTTTTCACTCTGAGCAGGTGCCCACCTGAGAGCCACTGGTGATCCCCTCCATCGGCTCCTCTCCCAGATAGCCACGCGGCTTGCTGCCCAAGCGTTACCTCCTCAGGTCCTCCCCAGGCCCCATCCCAAGTGACCATCACCATCCCTTGCTAGTCCTCCTCTGTCCAGAGCATGTGCAGCTGCTTCTTAACATGATGTTCCTATTTTTCCCCCTGTCTCATGAAAACGAATGCTCTGTAAGAACAGGGACTTCATTTTTTAAAATTTTATTTAGTTTCACTTTATTTGAAAGATAGAGAGAGACAGGTAAGGAGAAAGATCTTCCATCAGCTGGTTTACCTCCCAAAAGTCTGCAACAAGTAGAACTGGGTCAGGCCAAAGCTAGGAGCCAGGAACTCAATCCAGGTCTCCCACATGGGTGCCAGGGACCCGAGCACTTGAGCCCTCACTGCTGGATTTGGAAGGGGAGCCGGGACTGGAAGCCAGGCACTCCGATACAGGAAGTGGTGTCCCAGGCAGTATCTTAATCACTACATAATCGCCCGTCCCTGGACAAGCGACTTTATGCAGTATGGTATTGATTATCTGCTATGTCTGAATGCTCAATGTGTTAAAGACTTGGTCCTCAAGGTGGCACAGCTGAGAGGTGGTGGACACTTTAGGAGGCACTGAGTTCACGGAGGGTGTGCCCTCGGAAGCAGTTCTCCCGGAAGCCTGGGTCTGGGTCCGAACACTCTCTCCTCCTCCTGGCTCTCGTATCTGCTCTGTCATCCATCACGCAGCCTTTAGCAAAGCCTGCCCCATGCCATGTGGACATTCAGTGTCCAAAACAGTGAGCGAAATACATTTCTCTTCCTTTCATAAGTAGCTTTCCACTGGAGTGTGAAAAGCTGGCTAATCCATTACCCATTGGCCATTTGCTCGGGGTTTGTAGTATTCCCAGCTTGGGACTATTCCAAAGACGATTGCCATGATTTTTATATACAACCTTTGGTCTGGATGTATATTTTCACATCTCTGGGGCAGACACCCAGAGTGGAATTGCTATGCCATACAGCAGGCAAATGAGAATTTTGATGCCCTAAGATACAGCTTACTTCGGGGGTCTCTGCTGATGCCCGTAAGAAAGTACTTCAATCATGGAAGTGAAAACTGCCTGGAAAACTCAAGCTCAACTCCAAGTCCCAGGTGCACAGCCAATTCATTGTGCCTGTGTTGAAGTCCATTTGTAGCTGTGTTTGATGTATTGTCTGGGAGAAGACAGTGAAATTTGCCAGCCTTCAGATGAACAACTGAGCCTAATTTTTCACCCAGCGATTCCTAAGAAGTTTCTCCTTGGCAGAGGGTTGAGCGAGGAACAGTTGATGAAATTGATTGTGGCAAAATGAATGTGGGAAGAAGGGGGCGCATTCTTCACTGGCGTGCACAGAGGGCGAGCCAGCAGCCGCATGGGGACACACAGTGGAGATTGCTCTGGCTCCCTGCGCTCACTCTTCCCCCATGCCTCTGTTCCCAACAGGAGAGCACCCACACTTGCAATCCTGCCAGGTGCACCTGAATTGCCGCTTGAAGTTTTAGATTTGGTTTAGATTTAGTTTTTGCTTTGCAGGCAGCACTCACAGAAAGCTACCCGGCTCCCAACCCCTGCCTTGCCACGGACACCCGCTTTGCTTTGACTTCAAAGCCTTTCTGTGCAATGAGGGTGCTGACCTTCAGGTGCAAACCTCGGGGGCTGTCCTCATTCTGCCCCAGAAGAAAATGAAATGCTCACCGCAGCTCTCTTTGGAAATCTTTTGTAGCAGAAAATCAGTATCGGTTCTAGGATATAATTTTGGCTTCAGAAGTCAATCTCTGATGTTCGCAGTTGAACAATGCCCATTTGCGGGAGAGGGGAAAAAAGCAGACTGAATGCAGAGCAGAGCCTCACAGGGTCTTGGGCAAATAAGTATTTTCTCTGATGGGCTCCAACCTCCTCGCAAAGAAAAAGAGCCCCAGAAGATGATCAGTCAAGCGGGCAGACTGGGAGGAGTTCTTGTTGTTTGCTTGTTTGATGTCACTGGGGTTCCATCTGACAAAAAGGGAATGGAGGCTGCCTTGCAGGTCTAACGGGCTGAGAGATCAGCAGCGTCACCAGGTGGTCCATGGGCAAGAAGTGATGGGCATGGGTTGAGGGTGGGAGAAAGAGGTAAGGACCCCCCTGGCTGGGGACTGGGCTCTGAGGAGAGGGACACTGGGGGATGTCTGTGGGGATCAAGGGGACCTGACCATCCAGGGCTCAGGGACAAACTGGAGCATCTTTAGGGAAGCAGCAACATGGGACTCATATCGGCTCATTGCACAGTATGGCTTCTGCACAGGAAGAATGGAGGAAATGCAGCGCCACCTAGTGGGGGCAGACTGCACGCTCTGACCTAAATGACCATGGGCTTAAATGCTGCCACTCTGCCTGTCTCTAATCGACCGTGGGCCAGTGACTTCCTTCGTCTGCATTTGGTTTTCCCATCTGTAAAATGGCTATTAATACTGTCTCCTGAATTTCCTGTGGGTAATAACTGAGTCCGGGAGTGCAGAGTGCTTATGATGGCACAGGGAACAAATTTGCTACACGCTGGGTGTTTCCAGGTGTCGGAAGCACCAGTTGCCCCACTCTTGATGTATGTATCAATGTTGTTAACCTCGCTCCAAGAGCTGGTGAGAAATGACCAAGGGAGACCTGGAGCAAACACACCCTGGGAGGACCATTTGAGATAAGCTGGAACCCTGCAGGGGAGACTGCTGGAGCCCGGGAGGCGGCCGGCTTTAATTACCCAGCTGGGTTGCCCGCCACGGATACTGGTGATGCCTGTGCTGCTGCTGTTGGTAATGACCTCATTGCATTCTCAACTTTAAGGACTTGGGAGCATACGAGTTCCTGAACCAAGAGGCTGCTGAACAGTGCAGCAGCTGAGAGCATAGCCAGCCACACTCCCCGAGTTCAAATCCCAGAGCCGCCTTTTCTTAACTCTATGTTTTGGGCAGGTTCATTCAATCTCTCTCTGTCTCCATTTCCTCAACTGCAAAATGGGAAGACAACATGGTCCGCATTTCACAAAGTTTTTGCTGGGCTTTAAAGAAATCATTAAAAGCAAGCGCTTAGTGCGGCACGATGGCCAACAAACACAAGCGGTCGTTGTTTTTCCCACGAAACCCACAGGCAGCGCTGCAGCTGCAGCCCCAACGCCTTCTTGTCAAAGGAAAGAACAGCATCCTACCGACGGAGCTTTCCGCTCCCTGGTTCAGCAACACAAACCACTCCACACACTCACTCCACCCATGCTGGTCTCCTTCCAGCTCCGAGAACCTGCCAGGCTGTCCCCAGCTCGGGCAAGAATCCTCTTCCTCCTTCCCGTTTCATGGGCTGCTCCTCATCCATCACTCCAGGCTCTGCTCAGAAGTCCACTCCACAGGCCATCTGCCTCCCCGTGGACGTCTAAGGCAGCTTCCCCGGCCTCAGGCACACACAGACACAGAGACACACACACAGATACACAGACGCACAGACACACACACAGATACACACAGAGACACAGACACACACACAGATACACAGAGAGACACACACAGACACAGAGACACACACAGATACACAGACACACACAGACACAGAGACACACACACAGACACAGAGACACACACAGATACAGACACACACAGACACAGAGACACACACAGACACAGAGACACACAGATACACAGACACACACACAGACACACACAGATACACAGACACACACAGAGACACAGACACACACAGATACACAGACACACACACAGATACACAGACACATAGACAGATACAGACACACACAGATACACAGACACAGATACATAGACACACACAGATATACAGACACACATAGATACACAGACACACACACAGATACACAGACACACATAGATACACACAGAGACACACACACAGAGACACACACAGAGACACAGACACACAGATACACAGACACACACAGATACAGACACACACACAGATACAGACACACACAGATACACAGACACACACACAGATACACAGAGAGACACACACAGAGACACAGACACACACACAGATACACAGACACACACAGAGACACACAGAGACACACATACAGATACACAGACACACACACAGATACACAGACACACACAGAGACACACACACAGACACACACACACGTGCTCACCCATGCCCTGTAAGTTCACAGAACTTACCGCCACCTGCGATGTCCTTGTTTACCTTTATGCTTCTTTGCTCTTTATGCCCACGAGTATTTGCCCTCCACCCCTGATGGGAGCCTTGTCTGTCTCGATTATGGATGTAGCTGCTTGCACAGTATCTGCACAGAGTGGGTGTCAGGAGGTAACTGTGGAACGTGAATGGGTAGCAGACCCCCGTCACGCCACCCCTGGAGATGTGGGAAAGGCCCTCCCGCTCTCCTAACACGGAGGTTGATAAACCATGGCCAGCAGAAACCCCAAAGGTGTGTTTTATCCCAGCCCCAACCAATACCCATTAGGTACCCAACAAGTCAACTCAATCCTATTTTTTGTTAAATATCTATTTATTTGCTTGAAACACACACACACACACACAGAATTTTCTATTTGCAAATGACCACAGTGACCAGGGCTGGGTCAGGCCAGAGCCAAGAACCTGAAACTCCAGCTGGGTCTTCCATGTGGGTGGCAGGATGCCAAGTACTTGGGTCACTACTGCTGCATATTAGCAGGGAGTTGGATCAGAAGTGGAGCAGGCAGGTCTCGAACCAGCACTCTGATAGGTGGTGCTGGCACCACAGGCGACAGCTTAACCTGCTGAGCCACAATGCTGGCCCTGACATTGACTGCCTGGAGGTAGTGCAGACCCCGTTGCTCAAGGGCTCCCACTTCAGAACAGCCACAGGTGGAGTATTCAGGTTACCCACACCCCTGCCTAGGCAAACGCCAATTCAGGGGTTCCCACAAGCCCTGTCAGTCTCAGGTCTCAGCAGTTTGCTAGAATGGCTCACAGAACTCAGAAAGACTTCTTAACATTTACCAGTTTGTTGCCGCGGCTTGGACTTGAGCATAGACAAACGTCAGAGGCTCATGGGGCATGGTTGGGGGTGGAGGTGGGTGCAGAGCTCCCTTGGCCATCACCTGGTGCACCATCCTCCTAGCACATCAGGTGCCCGGAAGCTCCCTGAGGAGCTCAGCCGCCAGCCCTCTCATCCTCCTAGGGCTGGGTAGGGCGGAGTCGGTCCACCCCTTAACCACTTCCGGGTAACAAACTCCCATTCGGAAGCTCCCGAGGGGCTCTGTGTTGAATCCCCGTGTTAGCATAAACTCAGCTTTGGTGCAAAAGGACCCATGTCCTGATCTTGTAAATATAGTTTTATCGCAACACAGCCACAGCCCATTGTCTGTATTTGCCTGTCACTGTTTCCATGCTACAACAACGTTTCGTAGCTGCTTCAGAAATGAGATGGCCACAACGCTGAAGATATTACCATCTGCCTCTGTGCAGAAGAGTTTGCTGATCCCCACCCCAACACACGAGGTCGTAAGGCTATGTGGATCCAAGGAGCAGCTGCTGGACATGTGGGCACCCAGGAGTCTCCCTGGGAAATGCATGAGGGGCCCCCAGGGTCGGGGAAGGGTCTGCTCCACTGTGCAACACAGCCTCCCCATGGAGAAGCTGAAATCCCTCGGGCAGTGCTGGCTCCCACACTCGTCACTCCCTGTCACCTACTTCCCTCCACCTCTACACACGCACTTGCACCCCAAGGCCAGAGAACCACCTCCACCTCTCAGCTTCCCACCCCACTTCTGCCCGTTCTGCACTTAGTGCATGAACACTATCTGAACGAGCCCTGGTGATGTCCCAGGCCCTGGGCGTCCCTGCTCTCACAGAATTCTCAGTACAGAGTAGGGGACAGATAAGGAGCCAAGTAGCCACAGTGCTAGCCAGCACGGGTTGGGAGCACCAAAAAACAAACAAAAAGGAAACAAAAAACCAGTCACTCGTGCAGCTTTGGGGACTCCAGGAAGTGGAACTGGAGGTGGAGCTACCGGAACTCTGTCCTGAAAGGAGACTAGGAATAGCCGAGCTGGTGGACTGGGTTAAGAGGGTCCCGGATGCGAGGAGAGAGCAGAGTTAGCAGGGAGGCAGGCTGGGCGCTTGCAGTGGCTCTAGAAACTACAGAACTTCATGAGTGGAGCGATGATGAGCAGGAGGGAAACTTCTAGAGCATTGGACAATGGGCCTGTTTGTGGCTGGGCCTCATCAGCTCTTTGAGGGCAGGGACCTTGTGTTTTTTTTTTTTTTTTTTTTTTTTTTTTTTTTTTTTTTTAATCTCTGTACTTGGAGCAGCTCCGGCCATGCCCAGCATGGGACAAACACTAATTTGGGTTTGTAGGAGGTTGTTAAAAGCACTGGGAAAAGCTCTAGGTCAGCATTCTGCTCCGGCCCTGGCCTCTGCTGACTCACTCTGGGACCACGGCCAAGGCAAGGCATTGATGTCCAACTTTTGCTGGACCAACAGAGGATGGGAAAAATGTGGTTAACAGCAAACAGCGCTAGCAATGGAGTCGAGACTGGAAACCATCTCCGCTAAGCCCAGGGCCCTGTCCCCACCTGACGACACACAGAGAAGATCAGTGCTGGAGCTGGATGTGTAGCTGAACTTCACAGCCTTCATCAAGCGTGCGTACCTCTTTTCAGTGGAGCCCGTCCATTCTCCTTAAGACATTGTTCTTCTGACCCAAGGGTTAATTTTCAGCTCCTACACCAAGGGTATGAAGAAGATATTAATCTCATATCTCAGATGAAACAACTGAGTTCCAACAAAAGCTGGATTTACTTGTCTGTGTTCGTACACCTGGCAGGAAGGTTGCAGAGTTTGGACTTGAACTCAGGTCTTCATGAATACAAAACCCATCCGCTCCTCTAGTAAGAGTGGATTCTGGGCATTAGTAAGGCAGCTTTTCCTAGGGGCAGGGCTCTGATGGAGGTCTTGGGCTCTGGCCCAACACAAAGGCCTCAGGACACAGGCTCTGGTGTCGGGTGATGGCTCAGCCCTTCTGGAAGCTTGACGCCATCTCGGTGGCTGAACTTCTCGGAGAAGCCGTGAGCATCGCACACTCTTCCCGACCGCTCCTTCTCTCTCCTATTCTGAAGGGCCGTGGGCCTGTGAGCAAAGTCTAAGCTCGCCCCACACCCAGGGCCTGCACTGAGAAACAGAAATCAACATCAACAAAAACATAACTGCACAGCTTCCAGTTTGCTTGTGTTCCCTGGGGAACACACAGAGGATGCTCTCAGCAATGACATCAGACACAGCACGAAGGATGCCGGCCACCTGCAAGTTTAAAAGCCTCGAGGGATTTCACAATTTCCTCTCTCCCAGCCTCAGTCCCCTTCGAGAGAATCAATGCTTTCATCTTGCTGGAACTGAAATCCACATTTAAACCTCCATTACATCATAAAACAGGTCTCGTGCATCCGCACAGATTTACCAAACAAGTTTCTGAGTTTTGCATTTATTATCTTTTTCTGTAACGATCTATCTTAATCCAATATTACTTCATGTCCATGAAGGCATCAAGGTTATCCCCCAAGAACACTCCCATAGTGCCTGCAATTTCACTCCCATGGTCAGCTGGAAATCTACAGGTGTGAAAGAATGCTACGATTTACTGAGCACCTACTATGTGCCAGTGGTTAGCACACAGTTGGTTGTTAAAACAGCCAGTGGCTAGTGTTGTGGCCTAGTGGGTAAAAGCTGCCGCCTGCAGTGCCAGCATGGCCTTATGGCCGCTGGTTCTAGTCCTGGCTGCTGCACTTCCAATCCAGCTCTCTGCTTTTGGCCTGGGAAAGCAGTAGAAGATGGCCCAAGTGTTTGGGCCCCTGCACCCACGTGGGAGACCCGAAAGAAGCTCCTGGCTCCTGGCTTCAGATCGGCGCAGCTCCAGCCATTGCAGTCCATTGGGGAATGAACCAGCGTATGGAAGACCTCTCTCTCTCTCTCTCTCTCTGCCTCTTCTTCTCTCTGTGTGTAATTCTGACTTTCAAATAAACAAATAAATCTTTTAAAAAATTAAAAATAAGACAGAGACTCCCATGCAGAAGTGGTCAATGGATTTTGCTTCTCTCTCGTTTGACAGTCTGAGAGTAAGCTGTCCAGGGTTGGTGTGGGGAAAGTGACATCCACAATCTTAGGTTCCTTCTCTCTGGTTGCTCTGCGATCTTTAATGATGTTGTTCTTGTCCAAGATGGGGCATTTCTACATGCCGCCTGACTGGGAAAGGAATAAATTCAAGTCCCTCTCCTTTAAGGTTGTAAAGGTACAGACTACATAGCCTAACCTAACCACGTGACCATGCCCGCCTCCAAGGGAGGCTGGGAAATGCAGTCCTTAATCCAGGTGGCGTGGACCCAGTTAGAAAATAGAATTCTCATTGTTGCAGAAGACTGTTGGGACACCACCAGCGACATGGGCCATGATGACTTCTATTGGGGTTCCCAACCTAAGTGGGACGTTTCCCCGGCCCTTCACTCGTGTAATGAGAGCGCTCTTGCGTCCTCACCTCTGAACACACAGCTGTCTGTGGGTGCCCCTCCAGGGTGGCTTTCCAAACCCAGCAGGCTGAAAGGGCCGTATGGGTTTGCTTCCTCCGAAGCTCTAAGCTGCACCTCTATTTCATCCGGCTATCCCAGGGGGAGGGGCTTAGCTCAGGAACACGAGCAGATACACGTGGAAAAGTGTCAGATCAAAGACTTTGTTATCGGCAGAAATGTTTGTGATAGTGAAAAATGGAAAGGACCAAAAACCCCGTAACAGGGGATTGGAAAAATAAATGGAGATAAATCTACCCAGTGTTATACAACGCAATCATCACACAGGACAATGTGGACTTGGCTGCCGACGAAAAATGCTGAGAGGGAGAAAAATAGGTCCCCAAGCAAACTGCGCAATATGATTTCATTTTCGTTAAAACACGATTTGTTCATTCCACAAAATGGATTGAGTGGTTCTATTTGTCAGCGCTCTCCTCAAAGTTGGATGTGCTGTAATGAACAAAATAAATGCTGTTCACCAGGGGTCACCCAGCCATTAGCACTGCTGGTAACCATGGAGGGCAGTGATTCTTTCTCTCTTAGCTTCCCCTCTCTCTCTCTCATCAATAGTTGTATCAACATCTCTGTCATGTACATACACACAAGAGCACCTCAGGGTGACCACAGTTAATAACAGCGTGTTGTATACTTAAAAATTGCCGATTCTGGGTATTTTCACCATGCATCTATTAAACAGCTTAAAGTAGGTTTAGTTCTTCCACAAAGTGTGTGTGTGTGTGTGTATAAACATTGTGTTGTACATCATAACTATACGTGAGTTAACAACAACTTCTAAAGAGAGCCATAGCAGTTGTCCCCAGAGATGTGAGAAGGGGGAACATGGATGTGGAGCTGTCAGATGACTGCAGGTCTCAATAAACCTACGATCCTATGTTTACCACACCCAGATCTACTGATTCCTATTATTCCCAACCCACCAGGGAGTACTGGGCTTGTTATAGGCCTCTCAAGGCGCATCTCAAGTTCTAGTCTCCCCTCAACCCTTAAATATCTGTACAACCCAGGCTAACGTCAATCAACCATTCAGCCACTTCAAACAGTTGGTTACTCATTTGACAAACACTGCTGGGCACCATCTGTGGGCCGTACCATAGCCTGCACAGCTGTGCACGGTCCAGTCCCTGGCGAGCTCCCTACTCTGCTTCTACCATCCTACACCCAACACTGGGCTTCCAGAATCCTCCAACATGACAGTCCCCACCCAGCGCCCTGGCACTTGTCATTCTGTCTGACAGGCGCCCTTCCTTCTGTCTGTGTGACTGGGTCCTCCTGCTTTTCAGATCTCAGTATCTGAGTTGCTCTTCGCAGAGAGGCCCCGAGCATCCTGGGACGACCCCCACATCCTGTTCCTCACTCCACTTTATGGTCCTCCCATAAAGTCTCCCATAGTGGTCACCACTATCTGGTAGGATCGAATGTATGCTCTTGTTTATTGTCTGCCTTCCTTCTACCAGGTAAGCTCTACGAGATCAGGGATCGATGTCTCCAGTTCACTGCTGTACCTCCACACTTAAAACTGCGATTGTCACATGGTGGGTGTTTACAGGATGTGTGTCGAATGAATGAATGAATGAAACAAGTGCCTGACACTGTGCTAAAGCAGAGGCTGTAAGCAGAGGAAGTAAGACACCCACAGCCTTTTACGATCCTCACCCGGCATTGCCTGCTTTCTCTGTCCTCCAAAGGGAAATTAGTCTTGTCCCTAAACGGGCAACCCCCTCTCGGACCCTCTCTCCAGGACGCTCCCGGGCCAGGGTGCTGAGTAATTATCCCGCAGAATCTACAATGGCTCCAAGTTTTGATGACACGCTTTCTTGGCTTTGCAAATTCCAAGCCTGACGGTGAGACTTCGCTGTGCCACGGCATCAGCCGGCACAGTGATCACCCACGACGGCCCTTGCCCCCTCCCCCTCCCTGCTTCGCAGTCCGTTCCTTGAGTATCTGGATCCAGGCGAGAAGTCTGACATTGTTGATTTGCTCTGCTCCGCTCACCGACTGTCCCACCTTTGTGGCTTCAGTTGCTTCTCAGAAGGCAGCGAATTCTTTCACATTTTTGCTTGGTGCTTTGCAGTTCTGCAAATTTTGTTATGGACTCGGATGTTAAGTGTTGTTCTTTGTTCCAGAGTTTGTTGGGATGTCTGAGCTCTAGAAAAGAGCCTGGCCATTTTGTACCCATGTCCCACACAGCCCTTAGAGTTGGGAGGTAAAGAGGAAGATAGAGAGATCTAGGGGGAGAGAGAGACAGAGAATTCTAAAGCTCTTTAAGTTCTATTCTGTTTAATGAAAAGGAAAAAAAAAAGCAAAGCAAAACAAAAACAGGCTCAGAAAAGTTTAGTGACTTGTGTAAAATAACACAGCCATAACATGGAAAATATTATTCTTCTGCTTCCGCGATAGCCACCAACATTTCTCCTCCTGGTTTCTCCTCCTCCCGGACTTAGAATAATTGCCTTTTCTGCCCCAGGGAGCCATGGGTCTTGTGTGAATGGAAGTGAGCTGTGTCCCTTCCAGGTGGAAGCCTTGCAGAGCAGGTGCACAATTCTTCACGTCCATCCCATAATTCAGGTGGTGGAGGCTCCGCCCACCTGCAGCTCTAAATGAGCGGACCCAAGAATGACAAGCATTGTGAAGGAGGAATTGATCTTTCATTGTAAGCAGCCAGCCTCAGGGCTGCTTGTCGCTATGGCAGAACTTGGCTCATGCTGACAGAGCCTTCAACTCCGGAGCCTCTCAACTAAGATGATTTGGGAGTCTCTAGGGTGATGGGGCTTAGATAATCGAGAAGCTTTGACCAAGGAGAGACCCTCATTCCAGTAATCTGGGAGCTCTGAGGAAGCAACCTGTGGTTGTTTCAATATCACAGACTCTCCTTCTACAGTTTTGTTTAGGATCACGGTTGGCAAAGCTGTGAGACATGAGTCCAGCTCGTGAGGAAAACGCGCAAATCCCTTCCAAGCTCGGCTCCGAGCTTCCGTTCCAGCAACTGCATTCCAGCTCCTCCCTCAGACGATCTGTGCTTCAACCTCCCTGCCCTGGACACACTCACCATTGCTTCATTGCACATCCATTCATTCGGTAGATTGCTATGGGCTCCTGGTAAATCAAAACATGCTAGGGACCTAGGTGTGCACGCGGTACTTCTCATTCCTCCAATGACCCGGCCACCACATCCCGCGTTTCAACACAGGGACGTGAACTTGTATTTCAAGACCCACCACAAAGTCCTTTCTGCTAGGAAACCTTCCCGAAAAGGCTCCTCTTCGTGTATGCTTTTACAGCATTGTGCGTGTATGGACGCTACCTTCCGAGAGAATGACCGTGGCTCCCGGGCTTGCTCCTTCGCTAGCCTGTGAGCTCGCTGAGGACAGGCATCACACCACGGCCTGGCTCGTGGTCTGTGTTCCACTCCTGTTTCAGGAGCGAAGGCTGTGAGTCAGTCTTACTGTTTTCTCTGACCCTGCCTTGCAGATCCCAGCATCATAGCTTTCTGTAGGAGAAATGACCACACCCAGAGTCCTGAGACGTGGCGGAGCTGGGTGCTGGCGTCGGTGTTTAATCTGCGGACGTAGCTGGGAGGGTTGGTACGGATGGAGAACCGTTTAACACCTCTCCGGAGAAGCAGAGATCCCCTGGATGTGCTAATACATCTGTACAAGAAATAACCACCGACACTGGCTTGCTGAGGGGAGAAAATGCCACTTAACGAGAAGGAAATCACCCTCTTAGAGGCCCCGGAACATAATTATGCCAGCGGGGATGTCTTCAGTCTCTGATTGCATTTCAAACACAATAAACCGTGCATGCCCTCAGTAGCCGAAGCTTGCATCCCGAGGCCGGAGCGCAGGAAGTGCGCGCTGTTAAGCGAGCCCTGTAGCTTCTTGGCAACATCAGCACCAGTGATCTGCCCCAGCAAAGCCAAGCCAATCGAGCCTTCTGCTGGTGACCCCCACGCCCCAGGTCCCCTCCTTCCCACACTGGGTCTGCAAGGGACCCGGGCTTGCTGATCTCCTCAACCACATTCAACAGAATCTGTATTTTCCACTTTAAATGTTTATAGCAAACGTGAAGGAAAAACATTCTGTTTTCACGAGGCCATCAATTTCACTTAACGGTGAAGGTCAGCGCCATGAATGCTCTTCAGAGAGCCTTCTCTCCCGATTCTCAGCAGAAGTGAGGTCAGGAGACGGAGAAACCCTTTTACCCAAATTCACTCTCCACACCCCTTGCTACGATGCATCTGAATGCAATGCCCTGCTCAGGGGAAAATCACCTGACAAATTGCTTTCTAGTGGAGTGACAGTATTTTTTTCTGACTACAAAACTACAGGCATTCTGCAATGAGCTCAGAATACATCTAAAATAATATGCAACAACGAGAAGAAAACAGGTGTGATCTTCATCCACCATCCAGCACCCATAAGTAATTATTAATTTGGCATCTATTAGCTCTTTCTCCAAAAAGAGTTTACATTATTTCTTAGTAAAATGTGCTTATATTATATATACTCTCTTGCAACCTCCTGTTTTCTAATTATAATTATGCTATGGAGATCTGCCTTGTGTGTGTGTGTGTGTGTATGTGTATAATTCTCATAATTTTAAGTGGCTGCATAAAATTTTGCTGTGTTTAAGGATGAGAGATAATTTATTAATTCTATATCACTGGATATTTAGGTTGATTCTACTTTCTATTAATTTTTTTAAAAGCTTTTATTTATTTACTTGAAAGGCAGGGAGAGCAAGAGAGCAAGAGAGAGAGAGAGAGAGCTTCTGTCCACTGGTTCACTCCCCAATGGCTGCAATAGGTGGGGCCGAGGCAGGCTGAAGCCAGGAGCCAGGAACTCCATCTGGATCTCCAATGTGTATGGCAGCAGTCCGCGTACTTGGGCCACCGTCTGCTGCTTTTCTAGGAGCATTAGCAGGGAGCTGGATCAGAAGCAGAGCAGCCAGAGCTCAAACCAGCATTCAGATATGGGATTCTGGCACCACAGGTGGTGGCTTAACCCACTGTGCTACAATGCTGACCCCATCATTAATGTTTTTAAAAATAGTTTAAAGATTTGATGATAATCCCTCTGATGACAAGTGCTCTTCCTTTGCTAATTCCTCCATGTAGATTTCTTGATGCAGAATTTCCAGGTCAAGGGATATGGGTCATTTGGCTGACATCATCAGAAAGAAAGAGCCCAGTATGCTTCCACAAGCAGTCTGGCAATGTCTGTCTCCTTACAACCGCCTCAGTTCTGAGAGCTAGCAATCTTTAAATTCTGGGCAACATGATAAGAAAGAAAAACCTGATTCTCACACTGACATCTCATTTCAACACCTCAGTAATATTAAGTGCTTATTAAACATTTGCATTTTTCTCTTGCGAATTTGCAAACTCTGCTCATATGTTCCATTAGTGTAACTGGGTAAGGCTACCATTTTAAGTGTTTATATGCTCATGTCCTTTAACTTTGTATTCGTTTGCTGTACAATTTTAGATTTACCATTTAAAACACCAATTTTAACAGAATACCAGGAATAGATAACCTGAATAGATAGCTTCATGTAGACGCCAGGGTTTGGTGATAGCTCTGGCATTAAATTAAACTGCTTGGCCTATCAACTGTGTGACTATAGACAACAGTCTTAACTTCTCTGATTCTCTCTCTCTTTTTTAAAAATATCTATTTATTTATTTGAAAGGCAGAGCTACAGATAGAGAGAGGAAGAGACAGAGAAATTTTCCCTCCACTGACTGGTTCATTCTCCAAATAGCCACAGCAGCCAGGACTGGGCCAGACTGGAACCAGGAGCCAGGGGCTTCTTCCAGGTTTCCCACATGGATGGCAGGACCCAAGCTCTTGGGCTATCCTCCACTGTCTTCCCAGGCACATTAGCAGGAAACTGGATCAGAAGTGGAGCAGTGGGATTTGAACTGGCACCCATATGGGATGCTGGCATTGCAGGTGGAGGCTTGACCTGCTCTGCCACAGTGCCAGCCCCTGGTAGTCTATCTACAAGGTGGAGGTTCCGAAAAACACAATGACTTGTTGATATTCACCCAGGAGGTGAGTAGCTCACTGGGTTGAAAACCCAGGTTCCCTGATAATTGGCCATGATGTCTTTCACCCATCGTGGTGTGCAAGGGTCCTGCAGGGCATCAGTCACCATTCTGAGGCCCTCTGCCATCGGCCAGGTCTGTGTCCAGAGTTTAAGATGCTGAAGGAAAGGGGCAAAGGCAGGGGACTCCTTCTGCCAGCCGAAGCCCACCATGCCCATTAGTTAAGGGTCCTAGTAAATTGATGGGGGAGGCACCCTGAAGCCAAGGCATGCTTTCTACACCCAGTGCATCATGGATACACTGGTGGCCATCTTGAACAAGCAGGAGCCAAACATCGAGAGGAGTCACTGGGTTGCCATCTTGGGAGGGGCACTTGAGAGGGCGCGCTCATGCAGGTGATGAAGCCACCACCCCACCACCTACTGAGCCTCTACTTTCTACCATGCCGCAAGTAGCACAATGATTTTTAAAAACCTCAAAGGCCGGCGCCATGGCTTAACAGGCTAATCCTCCGCCTTGCGGCGCCGGCACACTGGGTTCTAGCCCCGGTTGGGGCGCCGGAATCTATCCCGGTTGCCCCTCTTTCAGGCCAGCTCTCTGCTATGGCCCGGGAAGGCAGTGGAGGATGGCCCAAGTGCTTGGGCCCTGCACCCCATGGGAGACCAGGAGAAGCACCTGGCTCCTGCCTTTGGATCAGCGAGATGCGCCAGCCGCAGCAGCCATTGGAGAGTGAACCAACGGCAAAAAGGAAGACCTTTCTCTCTGTCTCTCTCTCTCACTATCCACTCTGCCTGTCAAAAAAAATAATAATAATAAATAAAGTTCTTCAAATTAAAAAAAAAACTCAAAAACAAGAACTTAGAAAAAATAGTTTATGGTTACACATTTGTAACCATATCACAAATCACAATTTATAATATGTCATTTGTAATCTGGTTACAAATGACAAATTATACATTTGTGTAACCATGACAGCATGCCTGTGAGAAAGGAGCAGTCATTATTTCCAACTTACAGATTAGGAAACTAAAATGAAGAGAATGAAGAGTTTTACTCAGGCCATGTATCTAAGATGTTTGAGAAATTAGGATTTGAACCCATGCCTGCCTGGTGTTTAGCTGCTTTGCTCCACTGTCTCCCATTGGGTGCGGTTGGTGGCCATTCCCATTCTGGCATGGGTTTGTTCTGATGGGAGATTGGTTAACGATCCTATTAGCCCAACCAGGAGTCACTGATGAATATTCTTAGCAGTTGAGGGGGGGAGGGAGGTGACCCCGTTGGCTTTAAGGAATTATCTAATGACATTCAACACATCGGGTTCTGTAGACAAAACGCTTCCTTCCATCCACCTGTCCCCCATAAAACAACTGAGAGGCTGTGGACACACATTGCAATTGGCCAGTGGAAGGGCAGGGGATACACCTGAGCAGGAACATGCTGTCGTACAACTACGACAGAGTCTTGCATGTTCTCAGGCCAACAGGTGTTCACTGGTGCCGAGTTGGGTCCTTTTCCAAGAACAGCCAAGTTCAGCAGCTAGTTCAGGGGTGCCCTAGTCTGCCCATTCATACCCACTGATTGTGTCAAGGGAGTGCTGAGGTCTGAGTAGTCCCAGATGCTCTCCCCAGGGAGCTCCACACCCCAGTGTGAAACCTGTCGCCCTTCCCTCCTGGAGTAGCAGCACTTGGGAGTGAGCAGAAATACTAGGCCTGGAAGCCAAGGCTGCCAACGTCTGTGGTTTGTGTGTGACCTTGGAGAAACCCCAGGCTGCCCAAGGTACAGCCAGCCTCACTCATCATACGCACTGCCACACAGCCACAGCAAACAGGCTGAGGTCATGAGTCAGCAGCGCATAGGGCGAGGCGGATGACCGGGGCAGGAGAGCTTTCCTGTGCCGCGGCCCCCCGTCCCGTTGACGTCGTCTGTGACTAAAGTCCTTTCCTCCCTGTCAAAGGCTGAGGAGCTTGGAGACCAGAGCAGGTCATTACTGGGGCAAGACGTCAGGACAAGGCGGGAGTGATGCTCTGTGACTTCGCCGATTTGGAGTTTTCTGATGAGCAAAACTCCAACTGTCCCGTCCATGCCAGAGAGAAAGGGACATCAACAGTACCCATCATCGGGGTGTGGTTTGGACTTGACCATGGGGATTTTCTGTTAAGATCTCAAAAGCACTGTTTCTCCGTTGCCAGGTAACTGCAAAGCAGGCATGTCTGGGCCTCACCCCTCTTCTCCTCACCACGCTAAGTGCTTTTCATGAATAGTCTCTCTTTTTTTTTTTTTGACAGGCAGAGTGGACAGTGAGAGAGAGAGACAGAGAGAAAGGTCTTCCTTTTTGCCGTTGGTTCACCCTCCAATGGCCGCTGCAGCCGGCGCACCACACTGATCCGAAGCCAGGAGCCAGGTGCTTCTCCGGGTCTCCCATGCGGGTGCAGGGCCCAAGCACTTGGGCCATCCTCCACTGCACTCCCGGTCATAGCAGAGAGCTGGCCTGGAAGAGGGGCAACCGGGATAGATTCCGGCACCCCAACCGGGGCTAGAACCCGGTGTGCCGGCGCCGCAAGGTGGAGGATTAGCCTGTTAAGCCACGGCGCCGGCCAAATTTCTGTTGTTTTAAGCCATCAAGTGTCTGGTCACTTTTTACAATAGACACAGTAAACTAAAATGTGAATGTTAAAATATTTCCTACCTCCTGGGGTGGATTTAAGAAGTAAATGATCCAGTATGTATAAAGCATTTGCAACAGTGCCCTGAAACATAGTTTAGGTGCTATAACATTTTTTAATCAAATACTTATTGCCAAAATTATTATTTTTAAATGTTTATTTTATTTTGCTTGAAAGTTAGAGAGAGACACACAGACAGATGACTGGCATAGATCTCCCATTCACTAGTTCACTCCCCAAATGCCTGCAATGGCCAGGACTGGGCCAGGCTGAAGCTGGGAGCCTGGAACTCCATCTGGGTCTCTGATGTGGGTGGCAGGAATCCAGCTATGGGAGCCATCATTGCTGCCTCCCAGGGTGTGCAGGCAGGAAGCTGAAATTGGAAGTGGAGCCAGGACTTGAACCCAAGGCCTCTGAGGTTATGGGATGTAAGGCCCTCAAGTGGCATCTTAGCCACGGTGTCAAATGCTGGCTCCTGAATCTTTTTTTTTTTTTTTTGACAGGCAGAGTGAACAGTGAGAGAGAGAGACAGAGAGAAAGGTCTTCCTTTTTCCATTGGTTCACCCCCCAGTGGCCGCTGTGGCTGGTGCACCGCGCTGATCCGAAGCCAGGAGCCAGGTGCTTCTCCTGGTCTCCCATGCTGGTGCAGGGCCCAAGCACTTGGGTCACCCTCCACTGCACTCCCGGACCACAGCAGAGAGCTGGCCTGGAAGAGGGGCAACCGGGACAGAATCCGGTGCCTCGACCGGGACTAGAACCCAGGGTGCCAGTGCCACGGGCAGAGGATTAGCCTATTGAGCTCCAGCACCGGCCTGAATCATTATTTTTAAAGAGAAAGTGAGTCTAAGGAAGCCCGCATGCAGAGACGGGAAAGCTAAGCCACAACGATGCACTCTCTCTCTTGCTTGTGCACGAGTCTTAGAGCCCTAAACCCCAGCAGGAGTCCTCTAGGCTGGTCCTGCTATGCTCCCACAGGCTCTCCTGGGAAGGAAAGTTCCAGAAGTGAAGAGACTAAAACCCCATGGAAGGTTAGGCTGGAAGTCAGACACGTGCTGGATCTTCTCCTTCTTCTTAGACCACCCACATCCTGTGGTGCATCCTGGTGACCCTAGACCTGCTCCAATTAAGGCCATAATAATCATTTTAAAAACAACTATCGGGGCCGGCGCTGTGGCTCACTTGGTTAATCCTCTGCCTGCAGCGCCGGCATCCCATATGGGCACCGGGTTCTAGTCCCGGTTGCTCCTCTTCCAGTCCAGCTCTCTGCTGTGGCCTGGAAGGGCAGTGGAGGATGGCCCAAGTGCTTGGGCCCTGCACCGGCATGGGAGACCAGGAGGAAGCACCTGGCTCCTGGCTTCAGATCGGCACAGTGCGCCGACCTTAGCAGCCATTTGGGGGGGGGGGGTGAACCAACGGAAGGAAGATCTTTCTCTCTGTCTCTCTCACTCTCTAACTCTACCTGTCAAATAAAAAAAATAACGACTATCATATATATTATATACTTCCGTACAGAGGGCCTGGTTTTGAACTGTTTTAGACATTTTACTCCCAGTTATTTGCTGTCCTTAGCTACTGCTGAGAGATACGAGGTTCAGCTGGGTCCAGTAGCACGCCCGAGAGAGCTCAGGTGGAATTCAAACCCAGGTCCGCCTGACACAGCAAGCTTCCCCTTGATGAACATAGCTCCCTGTGTCATGGGCACCTGCTAGGGGCTTCCATGCTCTCCCCCCAAGTCCTGTTGGGCTCCATCTTTCACAGACGTAGAACCTGATGTGCCCAGAACCCCAGCTCTGCCCCTGCCTGGCGACTTCCTCCACGAGGGCGTAGACTCGGCTGCAGAAATCTTGGTAGCCCGAGGTTGCAGAGGGTGCTGAACTCACTCCCTGCCTGCCTCCTCCATGGTTCTCAGGCGAGGGGGCCAGCAGGAAGCCCCAAACCTGGGCGGCAGGAGGTATTTCTAACCTGGAAATCCCCAGGGTGTGAGTCATCCGCAGGAAAATCGGGAGAAAGGATGCTTCCTCCAGGGCCTGGGCCAGGGGGCTGCAGGACCTCCCCTTGGTGGAGGGCCCAGAGGCCATTAGTGGTGACTGCGGGCCGTTTCCAAGTCCCGCCCCCCAGGAGGAGCCCCTCAAACTCACTGGCAGGCCACCCTCCCTCCCTCCCTCTCGCTTCTTCTTGGGGACCAAAGCTTCCCTTAAGCCTTCCCACAGTTCTGTCTTTCCCAGCTAAGCCTGGGCAGCCTGAGGGCAAGCGACCAGGTCTCTCCCCTTCATTTTTATACCTGGAGGAGGCTGTGGAAGCAGCTGATAAGAGTTTTGCGGAGTTTTTTGCAAGGTTGCTGAGCACTACAGAGTAAGGCTTTTCGCACACATTTTCTCACTTCATTGTAACGATAACACTCAAAGTAGGCATCACCCCGATCCACGTGTATAACACTCACAGTAGGCATCGCCCCGATCCCCGCGTATAAACTCACAGTAGGCGTCGCCACGATCCCCGCGTATAAACTCACAGTAGGCATCGCCACGATCCCCGCGTATAAAACTCACAGTAGGCGTCGCCACGATCCCCGTGTATAACACTCACAGTAGGCGTCGCCACGATCCCCGCGTATAACACTCACAGTAGGCATCGCCCCGATCCCCGCGTATAACACTCACAGTAGGCATCGCCCCGATCCACGCGTATAAACTCACAGTAGGCATCGCCACGATCCACGCGTATAACACTCACAGTAGGCGTCGCCCCGATCCACGCGTATAAACTCACAGTAGGCATCGCCACGATCCACGCATATAACACTCAGAGTAGGCGTCGCCACGATCCCCGCGTATAACACTCACAGTAGGCATCGCCACGATCCACGCGTATAACACTCACAGTAGGCATCGCCCCGATCCACGCGTATAAACTCACAGTAGGCATCGCCACGATCCCCGTGTATAAAACTCACAGTAGGCATCGCCACGATCCACGCGTATAACACTCACAGTAGGCGTCGCCCCGATCCACGCGTATAAACTCACAGTAGGCATCGCCACGATCCACGCATATAACACTCAGAGTAGGCGTCGCCACGATCCCCGCGTATAACACTCACAGTAGGTATCGCCCCGATCCACGCGTATAAACTCACAGTAGGCGTCGCCACGATCCATGCGTATAACACTCACAGTAGGCGTCGCCACGATCCCCACGTATAACACTGACAGTAGGCATCGCCACGATCCCCGCATATAACACTCACAGTAGGCATCGCCACGATCCCCGCGTATAACACTCACAGTAGGTATCGCCCCGATCCACGCGTATAAACTCACAGTAGGCATCGCCACGATCCCCGCGTATAACACTCACAGTAGGCGTCGCCACGATCCCCGCGTATAACACTCACAGTAGGCGTCGCCACGATCCACGCGTATAACACTCACAGTAGGTGTCGCCACGATCCCCGCGTATAACACTCACAGTAGGCGTCGCCACGATCCACGCGTATAACACTCACAGTAGGCGTCGCCACGATCCACGCGTATAACACTCACAGTAGGCATTGCCATGATCCCCGTGTATAACACTCACAGTAGGCGTCGCCCCGATCCACACGTATAACACTCACAGTAGGCGTCGCCACGATCCCCGCGTATAACACTCACAGTAGGCGTCACCACGATCCCCGCGTATAACACTCACAGTAGGCATTGCCACGATCCCTGCGCTACAGATCCAGCTTCCTTCAGTGAAAGGCAGATTCTGACCCTGATCCCATGGGCTCTGACCCCTCCCTCTCCAGCACACACCGTCACAAGAGCCCTTCAAGCATCCTCTCCACAACTTCACCGGAGCTTACAGTTGCAACGAATATTATGAGGCACGGCCACTCCCATTATACGGACAGGGAAGCTGGGGCCCGGGGGGTGAAGTGAGGCCACACAGCTGGTAACTGGGAAAGGCAGGGGTGAAACTCAGATGATTTAGCTCCAGGATCGGTTAACTACTACATACTGGCTGGCTGCCTGCTTTCGTAGATGAAGTTTATTGGTACGCTGTCATGCCCGTTGGTTTATTGTTTGTGGCAGTTTTCACGCTACCAGAGCAGCGTGGTTGGCACAGAGACCTCCCAGCCTTGGAAGGCCGAGATGTCTTCTATCCAGCCCTTCACAGGGAGAGCTTGCCAACCTCTGAGCTCACTCCATGCTCCTAGAAAGTCACCGTCGCTGGCTTCCAGACACCCCTGCAAAGCCCAGGCAGGGGCATGGAAAACACTGAAGTGCACCTGCACTGAAGTCCCTGCTCTGAAATGTCACCTCTCAGCAGCACCTCGAGTTCTTCATCTGTAAACTTGGGGGTGGGGGCCAGCGCCATGGTCCAGGTTAAGTCTCTGCCTGCATCCTATATGGGTGCCACTCGAGTCCCAGCTGCTCCACTTCCAATTCAGCTCCCTGCTAATGCACCTGGGAAAGCAGCGGAACATGGCCCAAGTGCTTGGGCCCCTGCAACTGCATGGGAGACCTGGAGGAAGCTCCTGGCTCCTGGCTTCAGCCTGGCCCAGCCCTTGCTGTTGCTGTTGGGGAGTGAACCAACAGATAGAAGACCTCTCTCTCTGTCTCTCCTTCTGCCTGTAACTCTGTCTCTCAAATAAAATAAATACATCTTGAAAAAAAAAAAAACACTTGGGGATGATTATATTTTCCTGGGGTGGTAGGCTGCATACGGAGAGGATTATATGAGATGCCACAAGTCAGGTGCCAGGCAAACAGTAGGTATATGACAAGTGCCCAGAGGTTGCCAATGGCAACCCTTCATCTCCTCTGCATCCCCCCTCAAAAAATTGTCAGCTCCATCCTCCACCATCAGCAGAGCAATAACACCTGTTATGGCACTGAAGTGTAAAACAGGTCCCATCCAGTTCACGTGTGCAGGCAATAGCAATCTACTGCTTCGGCTTGGCAGAGGCATGGAGAAACCTCCAGCATGGACGGGCTGGGGGGGTGGGGGAGAAGAGTGGGGGAGGGAAGAAAAGAGGAAGAGGAGGAGGAGGAGGAACAATGGGAGCATGGGAATGGAGACCAAGCCCAGTGCTTCCTCGGCCAGCTTGGGCTTTCGCTAGCCCTCCTTGGTATCTAAATGGTCCCCCCCTCCAGGTTGGACCAAAAGGTCCTTGAGAACCTGGAGGCAGATTCTCGGACTCCCAGGAGCTGACTGCTTCCACAGAATCCTTTAATAAGGGAAGCTATGCAAAGAACAAGACCTGGAGTCTGGCTGCAAGAGCTCCTCACCGTCCCTCCACAACTACCAAGGGGAGAGAAAACTGGGGGTGCTTTACCCACCTGACTTCCCTGAACGGCTTCCCAGGGCGCGGCCGGGAGCCCAGCCCCACCGCCGGAGCAGCCTGCACTGTGGAGCACTGCCCAGGAAATACTCATCACAACCCAGCCAGCTGGGTGCAGTAATCCCCGTTTGACAAGTTGCCGGGAAAGGGGAGCTATGATCTGGCAATAGGAATGCAGGCCCTGGAGTCAGATGGATGTGGATTTGAGTCCACGGAACCCTGAAAGCAGCTTCATTTCACCCAGCCTCAATTTCCCCATCTATAAAATGGGCACAACTGATGTCTGTTTCATGGGGCTATTTGGGGAATTAAGCAGAATAATGCCTATGGTCTAATAGAGTGTAGGGATTAGATTAGATACTACTGGCCATTATTATTGTTTTCTGTGTGGGTACCAGTTGCAGATCACATAACTAGTACCTCTTTCCCTTCCCGATAATAATCAGGAATGCTGGTTATGTTTTTCCTTTGAGAAAATGAAAGTTTCCTAACTCCAGATGGCTTGGGGGTGGGTGGGAGTGGCTAAAAAATAGAGGTTTTTGACTTATGATCGCCATGCATTCACTCACACCAGACATGGCCCTGGGCAGCGCTGCCTCCCTCTCGGCTACAGGGATTGTCAGGTCTGGACCCATAGTCTGTACTGAACCGCTACGTTTCACACTTGGGGCTATCGATTGAAATACTGGGCAAGAAACTCGTCCTTAAGTTGAGGTTGCTGAAGCAGGAGGTCGTAGGCCTAGAGCTGCTGGGGCCCCAAGGCGGGGGGTGGGGAGGGGAACGGGGAAGGAGTGATTAGATTTACGTCTCGGGTTTGAAGGGAGAGAACTCAGGCTTCTTTTTACAAGAGCCGTTAAAGTCTTCCTTTCCTCTTCAGCCAGTCTGAACAGGCATTGTTTTATTACTAGGAGTCCTGACTAACGCACCCTCCCAAGTAGGAGTCTCCCATCAGGCCGGCGTGCAGGACTTCCCTGCGGCTCTCCATCAAATGCCCTTTCTCTTTTCCTTGTCCCATCCCCTTTGCTTGCCTCTTCCGTTTTCAGTAATTTCCTCTTGCTCTCTCCTGCGTCATCCTTGGCCTACATGTTTGAGGGTGTGCAGGACTGCCTCCATCTTCGCCTGGTCCAAATGCTGTGTGGGTGATCAGGGACCAAGGCAAGCACCTGCCAGTCTCGCTGCAGGGAATGATGCCCACAGAGCTGTGCAGAATCACAGCCAGGCATCCGGAGCCCCTCTCAGGTAGAGTCTGTACCCCAGACCCAGCTCGCCTCTCCAATGCTCAGCATTTCCCAACAGTGAGCACCGCCCCGGGGTCGTGCAAATGGCTCTGCTCTTTCCATTTAGAGAGGTGCATGTATTTGCTATAATATCTTCTCCGTTTGAATGTTTGTGCCTCCCAAAATCCCTATGGTGAAATGTCCTACCCCCAAGGAAAAGATGGCAGAATGTGGAGTAAGACGAGGTCACAGGTATGGAGCCCTCGTGAACGAGATGAGGGTCTTTGTTAAAGAGGCTCCTCCACCACGGGAGGCAACAGCGAGAAGACGGCCACGTGGGAACCAGGAAGCACACCCTCATCCGGCGCCAGATCCGCTGGCGCCTTGACCCTGCACTGCCCCAGCCTCCAGAACTGTGACAAACACATTTCTACTGCTTATGAGCCACCGAGTCTATGGTATTCTGTGTTAGCAGCTCCCGAAGACGGAGACATTGTCCTCCAATCAAGGCACCGCAAGTCAAATATGTACTGGTGGCTCAGAGAAGACAAAGCTTTACAAGTTTACGGTTTGCAAACTTGTTTAAGCTGACAGGTGAGCTGCTAATAACAAAGATGCTGACTTTTCCATGACCATATTCTAGCCACTAAGGCAAGGACAGGTGTTGCTACTTGGCCTTGTAAGGTGTTGCCTTACATCCCTGTATTTTCCTCACTCTTAGCACTTACTATGTTGTCTTGCCAGTTAATAGGTTTCTAAATAGGGAACTTCAAGAATTTATGGAAAAATTGAATTAAAAGATTTTTTTAACTGAGAAAAATTTTAAGATTTATTTGTTTATTTGAAACAAATTAGAATCAGAATTAGAGAGAGAGGGAGAGAGACATATTCTGTCTGCTGGTTCACCCCCTAAATGGCTACAACAGCCAGGGCTGGTTCAGACCAAAACCAGCAGTTAGGAGCTTCATCCGGGTCTCCCACAGGCATGCAGGGGCCCAAGGACTTGGGCCATCTTCCACCACCTTCCCAGGCTCACAAGCCGGGGGTGAGGGTGAGAAGCTGAGGGGGAGGGGGCTGGATTGGAAGTAGAGCAGCCAGGACTCGAACCGGCGCCCATACAGGATGCCAGCAACTGCAGACAGTGACTTAAGGTCTCTGTGCTACAGCACTGGCCCCCTGGAAAAAAATTGGAAATCTATGGCGAGTTTTTTCATAACTTACATTTTCCATGAACTTTTTGAAGATGTCGCTATGCACAGATTTCAAAAATTTTAAAATAAATCTTTCAATTCCATTTTCTACTTTGGAAGTGCCATTGTGTCTCCCAGCAGACTGGAAGCTCCTTGAAGACAGGCGCCTTTCTTCTTCACCTCTGCTTCCCAGGGCTGTAGGAGGTTGAATGGGGGTTCCCAACATGACATGTACATTCTCTAATCCCTAGAACCTGTAAAAAGGACTTCTCCCTGGATGGGCCATATGTGCATCACACACGAGTCTCTACAAGGCAGACACAAAGAGGAGAGAGACACCCAGAAGAGGAGGCAAGTAATGAGATGTCGAGGAAACCAGCCAACGGCGGAAGCTGCAAGCAGCAAGCAGCGAGTCGTCCCCTCCGGCCTGCACTGGGAGTGCCACCCTGCTGTCACCTCCATTTCCAGTGTCTCACTTCCAGCAGTGTCGGAAAACAAATTCCTGCTGTTTTAGGCCACCCAGGTTGCGGCAATTCGTTAGACAGCCACAGGAAACTAAGAAAGAGCTTTGAGCCAGGTTTGCCATCTCGGGGAGGCCACCGAAATTTCACCTCGCTCGGTCAACTCAGATCAATTGGTAATGTCTAGAGGATGGGGTCACAGTACGGAGTCTGGTCTCTTTGGGGAAGAAGAGGACGATGGATTAGTGATGTCTGTCCTAGGTAAGGAGACAACATGTGTAGCATGAGTACTACGTGCTTAGACTTTCGGTAAGCTTCCTCAGTAAAAAGCTATTAAGCTGAGAAATAGCTGTGAGATCCACAGAGGGTACTCCTGAGGTTGAGGGAATTGAGATTCCCCAGGTAGCCAGCAGTATCTGAACCTGGCTCAGCTCTGGGCATTCTGAGGCCCTGGGAAACTGGACAGAGATTGAGACCACAGAACCCCTTAATCCCCAAAGCCCCTGCCAGGGGAGGAAGAAGAGACCAGTCATGTATTTATCGAGCACTTACCTTTCATACTTCTCCTAGTTTGTCTTCACAGGCAATGCCTTGGTTGAAAGAATCCAGGTCTGGGGCCAGGAAAAGCCAGGGGGTGCCCAGATATCAGGTACGATGATTTCAGCTGCGAGTCACAGAATTCAGGACTCGAACTGGCTTCAGCCGTTGGGAAAGGCGTTGGCTCGCCTACTTGTCCCAATAACAGGGGGGTTCGGAAGTGGTCAGTTCAACCACTCAGCAATGCAACAGGGGCTCAGGTTCCTCCAGTTTCGCCGTAGCCATCCTCAGGGCTGCACCATCCTCAGGTTGCTGTCATTTTTCTTTCATTTGATCAAAGTCCTGGGGAAGAAGAGAGATCACTTCCTCCTGTCCCTCTCAGGAGCCATCAGCTTTTCCCAGAAGTCCCCAGCAGATGCCCCAGCACGTCCTATTGGCTCCTTTGGGGTCACATGCTCATCCTGAGCAACCCGGGATTGGGGAGTGCAGTGACACACAGAGCAGTCAGGTTTACCGCTTGTGCTGGAGCCGGGTTCAGCTTCTGTGACCCAGAGGATTAGCCAGCAGGAGCTAATCAGAAGTAGGGCTCAGCTGGGAGGGGCCAAGCAGACGCTGGGGTCGGGGGCGGTGGGAAGCAACCAACAGTGTCTATAAGAGAAGAGCTAAAGGCGCAGCTTTGGCTTGGACATCTCTGAACATGCGCAGCCCTCCAGGCGTGGCTGCCCCACCCCCACCCTAATCTAAGGCCCGGCCACTTCTTGCCAGAGCCACGGCAGCAGCCTCCTCCATTTCCCCACGACTCCTCCAGACCCTCAGTCCCTTCTTTGACACCTATGGAGTCACCTTGTTCAAATGTTCATCTCATCTTGCCTGCAAACATGGATTTCAATGACCCTGAGTGATCTGGCCTCTGCCGACCCCTCCAACACCACCTGGGGTCATTTCCTCCCTCGTGCCCACCCCACCCAGCCTTGACTTTATGCCTAGAAGTTTATTCTTTCCTCTTCCTCGAACCTTGGAGAAGCTTCTTCCCCTCCTGGGGTCTTTATGAGGAAGTTTCCTCTCCCAGGCCATTGTCTTTGCTCGACAAATTCTTTCTCCTAGAATGTAATCTTTATGCGTCCAGAGTTGTTTGGATTCTTCTGCTATTTTTTCCTCATAGAACTCCCTTCATCATCACGTGTGTCACAATTATAATCAATTGATGTCCATCTTCCCTTCCTAAATTGTAACCACCAGATTTGTTTTCTTCTTTTGCTATGTCACTCAGAACCTGGCAGGCGGCAGGTTCCCCAATAAGCAATGGAATTATTCAGGACTTTGGGGGTTGCTAGTGACTTGCTATATGAGGCTACTTTGGGAGATTCATAAAAAGTGAAATTACACTATAAGTTGATTATGATACACAGACTCTTGAAATCCAAGCACACCAGACATCTTCAGAGTTCAAAAAAAGTGTATATCATGAGAAGACCAGGCATGAATTTCAACATTTTCAGCACCAAAATAAACTTATGTTCTACTTCCAATTTCCACAAACTGTTTGAAGTACTCGTGTATTATTCAGAATGTAATTCACTCCGTTGCTTTGGTTTAGAATTATTTACACTATAGCTCACTATATTATTTAGACTGTCACTCCAGCTGCCATACCAAAGACCCAGAGTAACAGAGGCTTAAGAAAGTAGAGGCATGTAGCAGCCTGGCCGTGAGCATTCTTGGGCTGACATGGCAGCTCTGTGACGTTGGAGATCCAAGTTCTTTGATCTGACTGCTCCGCCATCCTTTGGGTGCTGCGCCTCAACTGTTTGATGCCAAGCAGTCTACGATTGTACCAACACTGCTGCCAGGAGGACAAAGGGCAGGGGAAGAGCTACCCCTTTTATCCAGGAGTATAACTCAGAACTTAGACCCAACTCTTGGCTCCCCTTCTCCTGTCCAGAGCTTAGTCATATCAACGCCCCCCACCACGTTAGGTGGGAAATGTGCACTTTGTTGTAGCCAGCCATGTGGACAGCTAAAAACTGGGGGTATATAAAAGGAGGGAAGAATAGCTATTAAGAGAAAATTTCACCACTTCAAACCAAGCTGGGATTGCTTTCCAGGTTGCGTAAAGCAGGGTTAATAGTCATACTTCAGGAAGGGCAGGGCACTCTGGCCTCAGGGACAAGAAGAACTAGGACAGACTCTCCCTCCATCTTTGTCTCAGCTCCTCTTTCTCAATGTGACAGCTCCTGAATTATGCATCTCACAATGCCCAGACTGGAGAGAGACTGGCCCTCCATCAATGCTCACTTTGGAACAAGCAGCTGGGGTCAGGGTCCAGTAAGAAAATGTCACTAAAACTAATTGGATAAACACAGATGCCTCCCACACAACAGAAAGACAGATTGCAAAAATGAATAAATGAATGAATCTGAACATCAGTGCCTATCATCATGTCTTTCTGGCTAATAGTTCACGTGGCACCCTTTGAAGGAAAAGCTCATGTCCACTGCCTGCGGGTGACCCTGCCTTCGCAGACACTGGGATCATCTGATGATGATGGTCATCAAGTGATGACCATTTGTTGAGGCAAAGCCAGGGAGTCAATATTTGACACTAATCTCAGTCTCATGAAGATAATCGGGGTGAACTAAGTACATAGTGAGACCAAGAAGGGGAAATTGTAGCAGATGAGCAGTGGAAAAGGTAAGAGTGGACTTGGAAAAGCCCCAGGCCTGTGGTTTGCTGAGTTGGCTCTTGGTGTCCGGTTGATAGGAGATCCTTGCGGTGCAATAAGGGCAGCGCGTGCTAATTGCGGCCAGAAACTGTCTTCATTACCCGAGTGTTTCTGTTATCCTTTACATCTAAATGAGACCCAGTGGGGTAAGTTTGGAACATGATTATCAGAGATTTTACAAGGTGGCTCATTAACATAATTCCCCTAATTAGAAACCAAAGAAGTTCTTGTGGAAAATTTTCCACTAAATATCACAGAGCTGTAATTCCCGCATCATTAGGTGCCCAGCTCTGAATTCTGATTTCAAACCTTCCCCTGTGATCTGTGAAGGGCTCAGCTCCAGGGGTCTTTCTTTCACTTAAAAACATTGGCTGAGCTCCTATGTGTAAAGTATGGGGTTAGAGGTGAAGATACAGAGACAGAAGACCATCCTCATTAAGGTCACAGTCTTAACGGAATGGGGGTTGGAGGGGGAGATAAGACAGACTACTGTGATGTAAAGGATATATTAAACGATAGGGGAGAGAGACACAGAGAGAGAGAACATAGCTGAGATACAAGATGCTTTGGTAAAACCCAACAGCTTGTCATCTTGGGGAAGGTAGCTGGGCCGGCAGAGGAGGTCAGGGAAAGCTTTTGGAACGAAGCAATTCACTGACTAGCCCGAGGATCACAGGTGCAGCTAGGGAGGGAAGTATTTTGCGCTGGGGATCAGTACGTACATGGCCTAGAGGCATGAGAAGCAATGTCCAGGGGCCTGCAGGAAGCTCAGTACGTCTGGAACTTTAACAAATTAAGAGGTGGGGCAGGTATATCTGTATTGGCAGGTGGGGGTGAGATCACAACACATTTTGGAAACTGGTAAACTGGGCATTTTTAAGAGCCAAGAGAAGAGAGAGAGTAAGAGGCAAGGAGGGAACATTGGAAATTTTTTATGTTTGATCCTTATGAGAATATCTTTCCAGAAAATGCCTTTCCTCTTACCTAGAAACTTCTCCACCTTTGTGCCAATTCCTGCCATTTGAATATGACCATAGTCAGAGGAATCAGGTTACAGTGTGATGTTGTCTGTTGGTCAGAATTGATTGGTTTGGGGGAAGAGCACCTGATTCAAGCTGGACCAATCAGACTTTAGAAATGTTCTAAAAATGAGCACAAAATGCTGTGGGAGCAAAAGATTCCTTACCCATCAGAGGGTGTGCTATCGGGGTTCTGCAGAGAAACAAAACCAAAAGGGTATATACAGATATATAAGAGGGGGTTGTTTTACACGTTTGTTTATTTTCACCTATTTGAAAGGGAGAGAGAGAGGGAAAGAGGGAGAGGAGGAGAGAGGGAGAGAGGGAGAAAGATCTCCCATCTACTGGTTCACTCTGCAAATGCCTACAGGAGGCAGGGCTGGACCAGGCTGAAGGTAGAGGCCCATGACTCAATTCGTGTCTCCCATGTGGGTGGTGGGAGCCCAAGCTTTTGAGCCTTCATCTGCTGCCTCCCAGAATGCATGAGCAGGAAGCTGGATCAGAGGTGGAGCAGCCAGGACTCCACCTGATACTCTGAAATGGGTTGTGGGTGTCCCAAACAGCAGCTGAAGCCACTGTTGCACAATTCCTGCCCCAAGAGTGGATGTATTATGAGAATCGGCTGACGCAGTTATGGAGGTCAAGAAGTCCCACAGCATGCTGTCTGGGAGCTGGAAAACCTGGTGTAGAATTCCAGCTAAGCCTGAAGGCCCAAGAACCTGGAGCTCTGCTTTCTATGGAGGAGATGTTTACCCCAGTTCTAAAAGAGAGAAGGAATCCACCTTCCCTTTGCCTTCCCTGAATGGCTCAGGGGATGTGTGCCCCCCTCGGTGAGGATGATCCTTACTCATTCTGTTGATTCAAATGCCAACCTCTCCAGAACACACCCGGAGATGGTGTCCTACCACTTATCTGGATAGTTGACATAGAGCAAGTTGACATAGAGCAATCTGTCACAGTCAAACTCCTCATTTCCTGAAGCTCAAATCTAGGTGTTGGAGAATGTGGCTTTCACAGCATCACACAGAGACTCCCAGGCCCATGGTGGTCCTGGCTTGACTGAAAAGGAGAACAGTTTTCTAAAGCACAAACTATCCTCATGACCCCTGTTCTACATATTTTTTTTTTCATTATTTCAAGCCCGCCCCCATCTCATGCATTTTTGTTTGGTATGACACACGATCTATCATCTGAGAAATGGTGAAATGGACCATAATAGATACATTACTTAAGCGAAGAAAGTTGACAGGAATATAAATAGGAGCCCTGGTAGAAAGCCCCACACATCCCAGTGGCCTCATTTATTAAAAGGCTGAATTTACAAAGCATACTCATCTCTACATGCATCCTCATCAAATACCACTTTTGTTGCTCATATCCAAGCCCCCCCAATCTCTCTGGGAGCTGACCTTTCCCTATGTAAACCGCAAGGACTAGCTAATGGCCATCAGGGACTCGACATTTAGGTGTGTTCAGAGCAGGATTGAGATTTGGACTGAAGCAAAGGTATGACGCTCTGGTCAAGGTTAAAATGAAAGTCAGAGTGGAAATTCTCAGGGAAGTATGCTGTCTGGGTCATTCCCATCTCTAGCAACCCATGTAGTTCCTGCTGAGCCAGGCCCCCCGAAGTTCATTGATTTAACTAGTAGGTATTGAACACCTACAACAGTCTCTGTTTGAGCGGGACAGAGATGAATGGTCCATAACTTTTGCCTTTAAAGTGCTCACAATGGAAGGGGGGGGCATAGAAGCCTTGTCCTGGCAAGATGGTGTTCCCCGGCCAGGGCGCCAGGGTAAGCCTGGCAGCAGCACTGGGCTCTCTGTCTCTCTGCTCCAGGTTTCAGAGTCTCCATGCTGTTGGCAGTTCATATGAATTCTTTTTTTTAAATTTAGGTTTTAAAGATTTCTTTATTTGACAGCCAGAGGCAAAGGCAGAGGCAGAAAGAGGAGAGGTCTTCCATCTGCTGGTTCACTCCCCAAATGGCCACAATGGCCACATCTGGGCCGATCCAAAGCCTGGAGCTTGGGGCTTCTTCTGAGTCTCCCATGTGGGTTCAGGGACTTGGGCCATCTTCCACTGCTTTCCCAGGCACATTAGCAGGGAGCTGGATCAGAAATGGAGCAGCCGGGACTTGAACCAATGCCCATATGGGATGTTAGCACAGCAGGTGGCAGCTTTACCTGCTATGCTACAGCGTTGTCCCCATGAATGGTATTTTAAACCATGAGAAGATAACAAAGGGGGAAAATTGAGATAGAGCTTTCAAACATAGTGATAACTACCGAAAGCAGAAGAAAATGGAGTGAGACTATTGGATGCACACCATTTAAATGCATTAAAATCACACATACATAGAAAACAACTTTGCATATTTTGTAAGTCAATATGCATTAGGGTCATATATCATTAGGGTGCCTATAGGGGAGGAGATTGGGACCAGGGACTGGGGTGAATGGGGGCATGGAAGAGATCAATAAAAAGATGATAATGATGATGTGCTAGACCTGGGAAATATCAATAACTCAGCTCTTTGGAGCCGAGGCTACAGACAGGATGGAAGGAAGAAACTTGGAGACCGTCAACAGTAACTGTACTTTGGCCAAGAATCATCTGGTTACCAGGCAGAGAAACTCCTTCAAGGTAGCATAAATGAAAAGAGGTTCTGCAGACACAAATTTAGAGGTGAAGGCTGGCCTCAGGGGACTGTCACTTTTTGGGTGCTCTCTCTCCTCGCCCTGTCTCAGAACCACACGCTCTCTAGATAAACCTGTCCTGCTGGCTGCCTCCTCGTCCACTCCTTGCAAGCCAGCTTCTGTGTTCATAAATCCCTTCCACAAAATCCATCACAAAGACCCCAAAGGCAGCTTCGCTCGGGCACCCGGCACAACACATCCACGAACGTCTGCAGTTCAGCAATCCCACCCCCTCCAACACACACACACACACACAACTGCGGGACCCAGCCTCTGTGATTTGTGTCTCTAGATTTGCGAGAGACAAATGTAACGGGCTCGCCATGAGTCAGAGATACACCTGCCGCTTATACAGCTCTGGCAATAGAGAAAGGGAGTGGGTGGATGAAGGTGCAAGTGGGGCTGGAAGGTAAGAAGATAGCGGGAGGAAAGGTGAGCATATCTTGTACGGAGTGGGATGACTACTTTATTTATAATTTTTTTTTTGACAGGCAGAGTGGATAGTGAGAGAGAGAGAGACAGAGAGAAAGGTCTTCCTTTTGCCGTTGGTTCACCCTCCAAAGGCCGCCGCAGCCAGCGCCCTGCGGCCGGCGCAGCGTGCTGATCCAAAGGCAGAAGCCAGGTACTTATCCTGGTCTCCCATGGGGTGCAGGACCCAAGCACTTGGGCCATCCTCCACTGCACGCCCAGGCCATAGCAGAGAGCTGGCCTGGAAGAGGGGCAACCGGGACAGAATCCGGCGCCACGACCAAGACTAGAACCCTGTGTGCCAGCGCCGCAAGGCAGAGGATTAGCCTGTTGAGCCATGGCGCCGGCTTATTTATAATTTTTAAACAGTATCCAACTTTCCCAAAGTGACAGGAGTTGGAGACGGAATAATTCAAGTTTCAAGGTACAGGCTCTGGGTTCAAATTCTTGCTCCTCCACTCCTTGGCTGTATGACTTGAGCACAAGTATCTAATCCTCTCTGAGCCTCACTCTCCCCATCTGAATAATGGGGTGTTAACTTCCGCGGAAGCTACTGTAAGCAGTGAGATAACGTAAGGGTAGCATGGGCTTGGGGTTTCGTGCATGGCCATCACTCAGGAAATGCTCTTATACATGATCATGCCACCTCTCTGCTTTTCACTTTCCATGGGCACATGACAATCGTACCAATTTATGGGGTACTCTGTGACGTGTCAATACATGTAGACATTGTATAATGCTCGAATCAGGGCAAACATAGCCGTCTCCTCAAACATTTGTCATTTTTTATGGTGAAAACATTCAAATTCCTTCCTCCAAACTTTCTGAAAGAAAAATATACAGCACATTATTATGATCTACAGTCACCCTCCCGTGCAATAGAACCGAAGAACTTACTCTTATGTAGCTGTAACTTCATACTCATTCGTCAACATGATGTTCAGAATTGAAAATTCTTTTGAAAAACACTTCACAGCCACCTGTCAAGTATTACTCAACTGGCAGGACCAGACTCTGGGGCAACTCTTGTTTTCCTACCCTGTTCCTCCTTGGTATACAGACATTTTTCTGTGCTGGAAATGGCTGTTGGCAATTGCCACTGTCTACCAAGTCCTCCCCCACCCCACCCCCGACACACGGAATCAATAAACTAACACACTCTCATCTACCAGCCCTAATTGATCATTACTAGGCATGCTCAGAGGGCCCCTGGGCTCATATGTTAATTGACTGCACACCCACTTAATGGGGTACTCCCCAACTCCCCATGCGTGAGCCAGCTCCATGCTCCCTCCTCAGCCCGGTGCATTCTGGGAGCCTGTGCAGGCGAGAGCATTGGCAGGTGGTGCATCTGATCAATTAATTAAGAGTGTGTTGAGAGGTTTGACTCCAAGCGTAGCTAATAGCATGGTTAAGTCTCCACCCATCCTCCATCCCAATTCCCAGTCCAAAGGGCTCTCCCCAGCCTGCTCTCCCTGCTCGTTCTGGGGAAGACGCGAGCCCTCCTCCGGCCTCTCCGCGGCAGGGTCAGCCCCTCCACTCTTCCTGCTTCCTATTTCTGAGGCTGAAGAAAACTGGCCAGGGGAACACTCCGTGAGAGCACTCGAGATTGAAAGTGGACTGACTTGCTCCAAAGGTTGTGTGAGGATTAGAGGAAATAATAGAGTGGGAGACACAGCTTTTCAAGGGCGAAAGCCTTAACCTGCATCCGCTGGGCAAAGCCTGCTGAGCTCACCCTCCAGGCCTGCTGGGGCACACAGCTCATTCCTCGGCTCCTGCCCATGCCTTTTCTCCTCTTCTCTTTGCCATAGGAACCTTGTTTTTGTTCATGGCATGTGTGCAACTAAAATAAACTGTCTTTTCCAGGCTCAAAAATCAGCCTCTAAGCACTCCACTCAACGAGATGTTGGTTGCAGACCTCAGTGAGGGTGAGCTGGCACAAAGAATGAGGAGGCTTTTGTCTCTTGCCCTCTACCCTTCTGTTTTTGTCTCTTGGTGACAAATGCAATGCCTGGAGCTGGTGGAGCTGTTTTGCAGCCATGAGAATGAAGCCACTCTCTAAGAAGGGGTTTTGAATGGAAGCAGTCTGGTTTCTACTGGCATTGGGAATAGCCCTGACAACCAGGACTGCTTATCTGGATTTGTTGTTATGTGAAAAAGGAAGTACAAAATATTCAGTGTGACCATTGTGGTCAACCTTTTGTGGAACTCCCCCCAAAAAACCCTGAGTCTGCTCATTCAACGTGTAGTAAGTCCATCACTGACATCTGGAAGAAAGTACAAGCTGAGTTGTGCAAAGCAAAGAGCGAGGAGTCAGGGAGCTGTCCCTCAATTCGTGAACTCCTTGAGAGACTGAGGGTGGCACACTCTTGCAGATTAAAGCCAGGGCTGAGCAATGCATGATCAGCTCACGGACAGGCACCCGGCTGGGCAACACGGTCTTCCTTCGATCAGTTGGCAATAGGAGGCAGGCACAGCCTGGAAAAGCTGTGGTGGCAAAGCGGGAGCTGGTTCTCTAGGATCTAAGGGTAGATTCGTTATTATTCTCTTGGATCAGGGCCTGGAGCTGATCCAACAAGATAGACTCAACACCAGAGTTCTCTATTAGGCTGTTAAGTATGGAGGTGATCATTAAACGCTGAATCCTGTGACCAGGGCCCTGTAGGGTGGACCTTACTCTTGTACCATTCCTTAATCTGGGTGAGTTCATCTTTAGTGAGGTGTCAGCTTGTAATCATCAAAGTAAAGACAGAAGAAATGCAACCCACGTGTCAGGGGTGCTGGAGAGGGGCCTGATAGAGTCTACACTGTCTACAAAGTCTACAGTGAAAGCATTGGGAGTAGGAGCTTGGTTTCGAACTCTTAGCCACAGCTGAACACCCTCCTCACGGACACCCACATGTCTCAATGTGTAATCATCGTTGGAATAACGACATATCGTGGGAGTGTGCACGTGCATAGGACTAGCAAGAAGATTACACGAGAGCAGGTATGGAAACGTCTGTGCACCGTGGCAGACACCTGGCAAACATTCATAAATCATGGCTTTTCTTAGAACGTGGGATTCAAAGTGTTTCTGAGACTTGTCATGAAGACGTGAAAGTGACACGGAGGGGACAAATCCCAAACCTGGAGCAGTCCTGCCACAAGTGAAAGCACCATTAATACAGAAACCTTCCCAGCAGCAAAGATCATAAACAGGGGACCCTTGCTGTGGTACAGCAGGTAAGGCCGCCGTCTGCAGTGCATCCCATTTAGGTGCCAGTTCGAGTCCCGGCTGCTCCACTTCTGATCCAGCTTTCTGCTATAGGCTTGGAAAAGAGTAGAAGATGGCCGAGACACTTGGGCCCCTGCACCCACGTGGGAGACCCAGAAGAAGCTCCTGGCTCCTGGCTTCGGATCAGTGCAGCTCTGGCCGTTGTGGCCATCTGGGGAGTGAACCAGCAGATGGAAGACCTCTCTCTCTCTCTCTCTCTTTCTCTTTCTCTCTCTCTCTCTCTCTCTCTCTCTCTCTCTCTCTCTCTGCCTCTCTGTAACTCTGCCTTTCAAATAAATAAAATAAGCCTTAAAAAAATCATAAACGCCCAGTGTCAGGGCTTAACCTCTACACAGGTGATTAATTCCACCTGGAGATGGGCAGGACTCATGAAGAGCGTCCCAGAGCGCTGAGACAGGTTACGTAAGGCAACACCTCTGTCTTTCAGCAAAGCTGTTCTCCATCGGAGGAGGCATCAGCAGATTCCTCGCTTTGATGAAAATCTCTCAGAGAGGCAGTCAATTACCAAACCCTTATTTCAGCTAAATCAAACATACCACACATTCCATTGGCATTTAATACTGGTATTATAGCCCCAGGAATAACAAGTGAAAGCAATTAAGTTTAATGATTCCAACGAACCCAATATGCTTGATTGCAGTGTGTATGCCTAATTATCTTCTCTTTTTTGTCGTTATTGTGCGCGTGGTGTAAATAAGGCCTATTTGGGGGGAAAGGTACTAATTTTAAGATGTGTTAGGGAAAGTTGCATCCGCTGTACCTTTGTGCAGGGCTCACTCGCTTGCCTGAAACCTCCCTGGAGAGAAAGTCGCTTGGCTGTCACAGTGGCAAAGGGGATAGGATAGGACCCTCCACCTCCTCTCCTCACCAACGTAAAGGGGAAAAAAGTGGAAGGACAAAGGCTGGGGGAACCTCAGGCTGGCTGTGGCTTTCAGGCAGTCTGTTCTGCACCCTGGATGGACTCCCCCGTGACCGACTGTGTCGTGGGCCTTAATTCTGCTATACCTCCCTGTGAACATGTTTTTTCCATATAACCTTCAGGCTCTTCCACCCAAAATATAGGCTGTGTTTCCCTATCCCTTGACTTCAGATTTGAATATGCACCTTGTATTGGCCACTGGAATGAGGTGGAAGTGACAGGGCAGCAGATCTAGGTATGGGGTGTCAGAGTTTTCCATTGCTGTCCTGTGTTTCTGATGTTGCCAGGGATGCACAGGTGGGCTAGCCTGCTGGTCCCAGGGACCCCAAGTGGGCTAGCCTGCTGGTCCCAGGGACCCCAGGTGGGCTAGCCTGCTGGTCCCAGGTGAAGAGTGACAGATGCGTAGAGCAGAGCCACTGAGTCAAACCCAACCTAGATCAGCGAAGCCATAAATATGTGAGCTAAATATATCCTCACTGTCGACTTTTTAGTAAATCTGCTGGGATTATTGTTTTGTTCTAATTTTTATTTTATGTAGCACACTTTTTTATGTATCTATTAAATCCTTGAAATGCTTTCATAGTTTTGTGGCAAAAAGTAATTTTCTGGGAGAATGGTTTTCCAGATTTTAGGGCTTCCTTAAAACTGTGTCTGAGCAGAGGAAAATGAGGAAGACCTGTAGCAGTCAACCACGCCCACATGTATGTACTCAGTCACACGCTGAGAATTCCTTAGGAATCCCTGGCTCCTCTCTGTCACTTCCCACGGTCTCTTCCTCGATTCCACTTGGTGACATCAACTTGGTAACTTAAAACTGGTTGTGGTGGGAGTATTTATATTTAAACTGGAAAATTTTACAAACTTGCAGTGACGACCGCCACCCTGCCTCCGGCACAGAGAACCAACATGCAGTGCCTTCCACAGTCCGTTGGCCAAGCCATCTTGCTGCTTTGACACCAACGGCACCTGCTGCCAGGGGCCCTCTCCCCCATTATAAGGACATCCCCACCGTTCTAGTATAGGGAGTAGCCTGGAGCTGCACAGTGCATGGCAGAGTCAAATGATCTGTGTTCGAATCCAAGCCCAGCTATTTCACACGGGTGTCATTCTAGAAAGTTCTAGAAAGTTCCTTCAACCATCTAAGCCTCATTTTCCACCTCTGCAACAAGTAATGGCAAAAGAGTGTCTAACTCTCAGGGCTCTTAGGAAATGACTCAGGCAAAGCACCAAGCTCTGAGCTTTGGCCCCTGCTAGGCACAGCACAGCTGACAGCACTCCTGGCTGGGTTCATGCTCACACCATCTCTCGCCTGGTTCATCTGTAACACCTTCCACGTGGCCTTTCTCATGTTGGTTTTACCCCCTTCCCTCCATCTTCCCCACAGCAGCCAGAGCACACAAATACACAGATGTGTTTGTGTTACTCCCTGGCTCAAAACCCTCCAAGGCTCTAATAAACGGAAAAACTGGAGTTGGAGAAATTGAGACATTTTCCCAGGGTCACCTCAGTAGGCAGTGATGTGGGATTTGAACCCAGCTCTCCATCCCCACATTCTATCCTCTTAACCACTAAGCTGTAGTGAGTACAACGGGTGGTTAGAAGGGGTGGATGGGTAATCGGATGGAATTGACAAAGGGTCAGAAATATTGAATGACAGGAGGACGGGTGGAAGCTACAAGGATGGCCGCTCTGGGATGAACGGATGCATGGAAGGACAAACAGACAGAAGACTAGGAAGAGAAAAGGCTGAAAGCACTGAGGGAGGAAAGGTAGGGGATTCTTCTAAGCCATGTCCTCTCCTTCCCTCTGGCCTCACTTTCCCTTGCAAAGGGTCTGTCTGTGGACACCCACCTGTGACATGTTCTGAGAATGCACCTCTGGGCTCCTTAGCATCTATTTGCCTTTTCTTCCTGCTAGCTTAAACCTAATGCATCCATAAACAAGTCTCTTTTGATGACCAGCTTGGAGCCAACTGACTACTTCCAGAAGCCCAGGCTTCCCAATGGCCATGCTGAGTGGTTCGCGTTCTCAAGGTGCTTACTGTATGCCAGCCATCTATCTCTCTCAGTTAATCTTCATGACACCTCTGCAGCGTAGGTACTTGGATCCTCTCCATTCGTAAAGTGAAGAAACAGAGCCTCAGAGAGCTTGGATAATTTGCCCCAAGTAGCAGAGCTAACCAAATGGTGGATATAGGATTAAACTCAGGCAATCAGACCCCCAGTCTGCACTCACAATGGCCACAGTGTTCTATTTTCTTTCCTTAGCTACCTCAGCTGTTAGCTCCATTCACCATATTTGGATGGATCAGCCATTATCAGTCTGTGAAGTCTCTTCTGACCTTGCCCAAGATATTTCTCGCACACTTGCCAATTCATACTGAACAATAGTGATGAATAGCCACTGAGCACACAAAGTATCCTCATTTCCAAACCACAGGCATTCAGGCCACAAAGACCCCTTCCACCTGGAATTAAAGGCTCGCTGGCATCTCGCCTGAGAAAAACATCCTGTAGATGGCAGAGCCTAGTAGGGACAAAAGACTCCCAGAATTGTGATGAGTGAGGATGAGGTTAAGCCATGTCACCCAACTCGGTTGAAAATATCCCACGGTGGTTTCAGAATATGACAAACTTAGATTTTAGCCACAGCCTTGTCATTTAGTTAGGACATGTGACCTTGGCCAAAACTCCACACCGCTGAACCTCAATTTGCTTACATGCAAAATGGGAAAGAATCAAAGCAACTGGTAGGAATAGTTTTGAGAACTGAATGGGATCATTTTGCAAACAATGTCATAGCATCAGAGATACCTAATTGCTCATTAGTACATCGGGATTGTTATGTCTTGATGGAGCTGCCTCTCTCGGGAGAAAATCTGCCTGGAAATTTTTGAAACTCTGCAAGACAAAACACATGAGAAAGCGTAAATGCTACCTGGAAACAACATAGCCTGCGTGTGTGTGTGTGTGTGTGTTGAAACAAAGTGACAAAAACTCAGTGTAATTTGACCACTAGTCCAAGTTCCTTACCTCCCTGATCTTCCTCCCTTCCCAAAGGCATCCAGAATCCTTCTCACCAGCTGGGTGAGCTCCTCCCCTGGCTTGGTTGACTTCCCCATTGCTAATTGACAGGGTTCAATGCAATTTAATTTCATTGGAAGAAGTGGTTCAGAAATCAAGGTCATTTAATTTCTGAAAGACAAATGAAGAGTTGCCTGTCTCAAATGATCTTTCTGCCATTTATTCCTCCTTGAAATGAAAAGCACAGTGGTTAATACAATGGCTTCAAGGTTACGTTAGATCACCTTTGCAAATAAGAGAAGAATTCTCTCTACAGGATTTTAATTAGATCGAGTACAACTAATTCTTCCTTTGGTACTTATTCCATTTCCTCTCTTTTCTGTAATTACTGCCAGTGCAATGCTCCTCACACACACAAATGGAGCTGAAGAAAGCCCTGCGATTATCCTTTATTTCTCCTTCATGCAAGAAAGGAGGGTTTTCCTACTGTGTTCAGTCTTCATAAATCTGAGGACTCTAGTCGTAATAGCCCTGCGCTTGTGAGTCCAGCATCATGATTGGAGTATGGGGCTTCTTAATGCGATCTTAACACTGTGACACACAAGTCTCCCCTCTGCTTTGTCTACAGGAGATGCTTAGGCATCAGAACAAAGAAAATCAACTCACGTACATGTCGTCAATAAAAACAAATGCATCAAGTGCCTCGGTAGGGTGTAAGTGCATGGGAGTGAGGATTGCAAAAGTGATAAAGGAAGTTACTTAGGTTGGGCAAGACAGACAATAACCAAGTAAAAGTAAATCAACAATACCCAACTTGATCCTAGGAGAGCAAAATGCAGTGTAGGCGCTGCTGCTGCTAGGATATAGAAGGAAGCAACCAGAACTATTCACCACGGAGGGAAGGTTGAGTTGACGTGGCAATCCAGTGGGATTCAGATCACTCACTCCTTTATAACTGAGTGTTTACTGAGTGTCTCATGTGTGCTGGACATTGTCTAAGTGCTTTTTTTTTAAGATTTATTTATTTATTTGAAAGTCAGAGTTACACAGAGAGAGGAGAGGCAGAGAGAGAGGTCTTCCATCCAATGGTTTGCTCCCAAATGGCTGCAACAGCCGGAGCTGCGCTGATTTGAAACCAGGAGCTTCTTCCAGGTCTCCCATGCAGGTGCTAGGGGCCAAGAACTTGGGTCATCTTATACTGCTTTCCCAGGCCATAGCAGAGAGCTGGATTGGAAGTGGAGCAGCCGGGACTAGAACCAGTGCCCATATGGGGTGCCAGCACTTCAGGCCAGGGCGTTACCCCACTGCGCCACAGCGCCAGCCCCTGTCTAAGTGCTTTTTGCGCAGTATTTCATTTAGTTTTCACTTCAATCCTCGGGGAAGGTGTTATCCCTACCCCCACTTTCCAGATGAAGAGACAGACCCAGAGACGTTCAGCAAACTGCTCAAGCACACAGAGAACAGTGCCAGAGTTGGGAGTCAAAGCTAGTTTCTCTGTCTTCAGTACCAAGCCAACAATGGAGAGAAGAAGGCAATCTTTTGAGAAGCAAGAGATTAGGCAGTTCGGACAGGGAAGAAAATTGGAACAGAACCTTTAGGAAGAGTCCACAAGCCAGGATCTGTGGTGTGTTTCCTTAGTTGTCTCTAGCATCACTTAATTTTCATCACAGCACTTAGCACTGCCTGCGATTCTCTTGCTATGACTGTATTGTTCTCTTCCGCCCTCCTCTATGTGAACTTGGAGAGGAAAGGCATCTCTAACTTGACTACTTCAGACTATGCGACACCTGGATCCCTGACCAGCACACAGCAGGTGGCCAAGAGATACACATGGAATAACAGACAGAACTTCATTCCCTGAGACCAAAGCAAGAGGATACCTCGCTGTAAACACCAACAAGGCCCTGTCCAGCATCGAACACAGCAGCCCTCGTGCAAGGCAGCTACCAAATGACTGTTGGATGACAAAAGAGAAGCCCACGGGCACAGAAGGCCACGGACCAGGTGAGTGGAACACAAGTTCAAGACAGTGATATTACTATCCCCCTTGCTGATGGACAGACTCGCATTGGTGGAAAACTCACTGCCCTGAATCCATTCTCAGGGCCCACGAACCTGGCTTCTCCAGGTTCCTGGTGATTACCTCTGTGCCCATCACCCTGGTCTGACCCCGTAGGGAAAGTGCCCTCCGGTCCTTACATACCTCACCACTGTAATCAGAGTCTCCTTTTCTTTATTCTGGTTTTCCTAGGATTATTTATTCATGTAGTTTGTGTTTGGGCAATTACTGAAATTATCTCTAATTATGTGGTGATGGTAAATAATAATAATCGCCTAGCTGCAACACGCACTGTTTCTGTTCTCGGGAAAGATTGTGTGCAGCTTAATGAGAAATGTTCTGATGTAGGGGTGCTGATTGAAGTAGAAGGGAGTTGTACTATCACAATCTCACTTGCTATGTAGGAAAGATCCTATACCTTTTTTTTTAAATCCAGCCTTGGGACTACACTTTGTGAATACTATCACCACTATTAATATTAATAATAGCTACTCTTAATTCTGCACTTACAAGGTGTCAGATCCACTGTAAAGACAAACTCAAACTCAGTGCAAACCTGAGTGCCTCCAGAAACCAAGCCAACACTGTCAGGGACTGAAACCCACTGGGTTGGGAATGCAGTAGGGGACTGTGGGGCCTGTAGAGAACTGCAGGCTGTATCCCACGTGCAGGAGCCAGCTGCCACCCAGCTCAAGTCAAATATGGGGGGATGGTGTTGCCTGTTCTGATTGTCTCAGAAGTAAAAAATATGGATTTTTAACGTAAAGTTCCCGGATTGTTAACCCTGCGTCTGCTTCCTGTGCACAACCCCTCAATGCAAACATTCCGTCAAAAGCCCTCCAGGGAAGGCTGGACCGTGAGCCAGGGCTGTGTCGACTGTGTTGATTACAGCGTGGAGGAAGGGGAGGAAAAATTGCACAGAGCCGATGTGGAAGCTCTAAGAGCCCATTTCTCATTTTTATTTAAAATCTCACCGAGGTAATTTTAGAGAACAATGAAATATCATCAGAAGTCTGGCCCGAGAGGAGCGGCAAGTGAAGAGGACGGATATAATTACCGGCAGCACTGATAAGGAGAGCCAGAAGCAGACAAGCGGAGTCGTGGAGAAAACAGTCCCAGTCCCAGGGGAGCCAGCTTAGGGGAAGCAGGGATTATGTGGCCCTGGAGCTGGTCAACGCGGGGCCAGGCTGCCCCACTCAGAGCCCCAAGAGCAGCAGACAGAAGAGCTGAACCCGACTTCTATGTAGCAGGGGGAAGCAGTCCCGTGCTCTTTCCACTCAGTGTTGAGTGTCACAGCTCAGGGAAGTCTTAGGACATTTTTTAAAAGGTTTGTTTATGTGAAAGAGAGAGCAACACACATGCACACACTCACATACACACACACACACTCACACAGATCTTCCATCCAATGGTTCACTCCCCAAATGACCACAACTAAGTTTGGCCCAAGCTGAAACCAGGAACTTCATCCAGGTCTCCCACATGGGCTGCAGGGGCCCAAGCACTTGGGACATGTTCCACTGCCATCCCAGGTGCATTAGCAGGCAGCTGGGACTCTATCCCACACTCTGATAGAGGATATTGGCATAGCAAGAGGCAGCTTAACCCACTGCACCACCATGCCGGCTCCCCAAGTTCCAGTCTTGATATTCCCTACCCTTTGTATCCTTCCTTACACATGGGATTATCGGTTTATGTCAGAACCACTTTCCCTCACAAACAGAGCAGGGATTTTATCTGTCTTGGCAACCCCCCCCCCCCCCCGCCGCCATATTCTGTAGTGTCCATCATACTTCACATAGGGTAGAAGCTCAACACAAAGCATCTTATGGAAAACAAGAGACTGAACAGCTCTCTGTCCTTGGACATGGACTACCTACTACATAGTGCATCGCCTATGAAATAGGGATACTAATACCACCTCTTAGAGTTTTATCTGCTCTGTGTTAGAACCCAAGGAAAATCTGGACACTGTGCACTTCATCTGTTCTCCACCACAGGCATACGAGCTTGGTAGCATTTTTATCCGAACCTTGCACCAAGAAGCTGCCCAAGGTCACATAGCTAGGAAGTGACACAATGGAGATTTCAGCTCGGGTTGTCTGCATACTTATCATCACCCCCACAGGAATCTGAAAAGGGAAAGAATTGATCCATAAAGGACGTGCATTTACTCTGGATCCTAAAGGGTAGATGAGCATCTAGAAGGCAGAGGAAGCAGAGAAAGTCTTCTAGGTAGAAGGAAGGACTCAGGCAAAAAGCTAGCAATTACATAAAAAAACAGCAGATTGACTCCAGGAAGAGCAGGTGGATCATTCAACATAAGGGAGAGTCCTGGGAAAGACTGAGAGTGTACCATGAAGACGTTGAACTCATGCCTGCTCTCAGCGAGTACTGAGTGCCTGCTGTGTGTGAGGCCCTGTGTCAGGTGAGGGAGCCAGGGGGCCAGCACCCTCGCTTCCAGTCCTCAGCAAGCCTGCAGTCCAGGGCTCTGGGTCCCTGATTCCACAGCATCGTCGCAAAGGCCCGTATGAAGATGTAGGCAAGACATTACTTTGAAAAGCTTGTCTGCATTACCTACTTTGTCTACCTTGTCATGCTAGGAGGGGACTTCAAAAAGCTCATGAAAAATGGAATGAAAAGGTAAGTTTATTTTGCTGCAACATATGCTGAACTCCATGCATGGTTTTTTTCATCCTACACATTTTCAGATCTTTTGAGAGATCCCTTGTGTGCACCAACTCTTTGTAGTAACGAAGCGGAAACCTCCCCTCCAGATTGGCTTTCACAGAAACAGAGTCCATTGACTCAAGCAGGAAAGAAGTTTTCCAGCCCCGCTGGTTCCAGAGGCTTTCCCGTGTCACCAAGACGGCACCAGAATTCCATGGTCCTACTGTCAGCAGGCTTCACCCTCAGGCTGTCTGCTCTCAAGAGCTCCCGACCTCAACCCATCTTGGTTGTACATCCCCTTGTGATTAAAGCTTCTCGTTTCCAACAGCTGAACCCGAGCTCAACTCTCATTGGCCGGAAAGTGACTGAGCACTATCTCAGAACCAATCACAGTACTTATAAGGACAGGATATGCTAATTGGCCTAAACTAATCCAGACACACACACTCTCCCACCCTGCCCCACCACACACACACACACACACACACACACACCCCTCTTGTCTTGGCCTGGTCAAGCAAAAAATATCAGCTGAGGGTTTTAACAAAGATATTCTGGTTTAGAGTGGCTGTGTTTAGTTTGTCATTGTAAACTATAAAACGGATAGAAATGAACCTAGACATCTCTGAGCAAATCCTTCAGGGCACTGAGATTTGACTCAAATCAATGAGCACCATCAATGGTGTCCCTCGGGCCTGACTCACAGTAGGTTTTCAGGAGAGCCCAGGCCTCATCCACAGTGATTCGGATTTAATTTATCTGGGGTATGGTACGGATGTGGATTTTTTTTTTTAATATGGTGGTTCTCAATGTTGGTTGTAAGTAGAATCCTCTGGAGAGTTTTTGGAGCTCCCAAAGGCCGTGCATCAGACCAGGTGCATCAGAATTTAGAACTGGGACCCAGGCATCGACATATGTAGAATTTCTCACGAACAGCGCAGTTAACAGCAAGCAAAGGGAAGTAAAAGAACTCATCCCCAGTAGGCAGATGATCGCTCCACAAAGCAGCTCTGCGTTCCTTCACAATGTAGAGCCTTACTTTTCTTCTCCTATCAGGGTTTTTGTTCCCAGTTGATTCCCTTTGTGGGCAATACAAGTTTGAGTTAGGCAAACCATGCTATTAGCTTCATTAATGCTATCAGATGCATTTCCCACTACAAAGAACTTGTCTTGTGGAAGAAGGCACCTGGGCCAGAGCTAATTTTCATGGTCCACACATGAGATCCCCCAAGCCCCCAGCACGGTCGACAAGCTGAGCCAAGGACTCGTATTAATAAGGGCAGAGTTTGTACCAACACTGTTCGAAGTGCTTGGCACAGACATGTTTATTTATTCTTCAGAACAGCCCTATGTGTTAGGGTTATCCCAAGTTTACAGATAAGGAAATCTAGATACAGAGGGATCCAATGACCAGCCTGAGATCCCATGGGTTCCTAATTAGGATGAGTCAATGTTTGAACCTAAGCCTGCATGCTTAACCCCCACGTTGTAGGAAGGTCTGCCGGAAGTTACAAGGAACGTTCGATGCATCGCACTTTATGGCCACGCTGGAGTGAGCACATTTGCACCTTGCGGGAACTCTCCTGTGGCCTTTCAGACCTGTTCCACAGGTTCCTCTTGGATCCAGTGGCTCAAATGATTGGTGAAGATCAAACAATGCTCAAGGGAAGGGGGAGGGAGACAGAGGGATTGATACTCACCACTTGTGCCTCGTGTCTTTGCACAAGAACACTCTATCTCTACCTCGCTCTCTATTTAACCATGGCTTTACTTTCAAGACATAAGTTTCCCTTTGAGAAACTTTCCCTATTTGGTTCCTCCCACTCTGAACTTTTCCTTGCCTCTCAAGTTTAATGGAGTGTCATATTTTCTCCCTGATGCTACACCCCCTCACAAGAGGCACAATAGTCCTTTGCCCCAGGACCTACTGGTTTGTAGCAGACCAAAGACACCAATGCTACACTACAAAGATACAGAGGGAGCAAGCCCCAGAGTTCACCCGGATGAATGCTTAGTTTTATCTTTCCTGTCTTCCACCTTCAGTGTGTTGAGCTTTTTCTTCACACTTAACGCTTCAGGGTCTCATAGCTCCAAGCATCAGAACCTCAAACAAAAATATTCAAATGCTGAAAGAGGTCAAGAAGGCATTTCCTAGCCTTCTAAGGTGCAGGCCGAGTCTCCCCAGACTTCTGGGAGGTACCCTCTCACAGCTCAGGGGCCAGAGCTGCTCCCATTCCCTAACTGGCAGAAAGAATTAAATTTTGGTCCAGTTATGACTCATCCTTTGGGACTGCATATGGCCCAGCCTCCCTTACATCACGTTCCAGAACAGAACAAGATTCTCTTATTAAGAAAGAAGTGAGGACTTAACTGCTGCTGGCGCAGGTGGAGTTGTTTGCAGCATTGCTTCCTCTTGTCTGTTTCCCATTGCAGAGGCTGAACAAGATGTTCAGTTTCCAGCTCCCCTTGCAGCTAGAGGTCACCACGGGCTCCATTTCTAGGCATTTGCATCTAAAGGGAAGTCTTCTAGGAGACTTGTCCTCTTCCATAAAAGGACAATGACGTGGGAAGAGCTCACGTACTCCCTCTTTCCCTGGTCACCCCTTGGATTCCCGTCTTTTGTCTTGATCACACAGGGACAGGAATCCTGGAGCTTAGGCAGCCGTGTTGTGACCGCAGGACAAGATCAGGACAAGGTAAGTAAGAAAGGTGAGCAAGCTGATAAGGGTGGGGTAGAATGATAAAGGGAACTCGGTGGCTCAATACATCCTGGAGCTACCAGAATTGCTTTTTTGTGAATATTTTGGGTAATAGTAAATAGTTGTCTTCCATATTTAGTCATTGTTATGCAAGTATTACTCAAATCCCTTCTTCTAACACATAGAGAAACCAGCAGTATCTCATTTCTAGGAAATACAAACTACTGATACCAAGGCTTACTGTTGTTATAGTAGTTATTACACTACATTTTCATTGTTCAGTTAAATAGAACGTCTTTTTGAAGTACACAAAGTAAGCAAGCAAAGACGGGGCCACAGTTACACAGGGTTTAGTCCAGGTTTCTTGCACAGGGCCCTAAGCTGGGCTCAGTGGTCCTCAGGGTATTTGATAACTTAGAAATTTATGGCATTGATGATTTGGACACAAATGCCCATTCTCTATAAATAACTAGGAATAAAAGATGGCTGACCTCTGCTATAGACAACAGTCTGACCTGCTCATTTCAGCAGGCCTGGAGCCGGGACTTGAGCATGCGCAGCAGCCGGAGCTGTGCTAGGAGCTCTGCACAGCAACTTTTCCTATCATGCAGGGGAGCTAAGAGAACCCGTATCTTTTGCATGCATTATGTCATGGCAAATTACCACTTTCTCACTCAGCATGGGGAAAAGCAGCACCTTGTACCGATGTTCCTCTTCTCGCCAGAATATATGGAATCTAAAGCCAAATTCCCAGTCTGCAGATGATCTGGGGATTATTTGCTGTTCTGAGCAGGCCTATCCCCATCCTCCAACACCAAGACACAAGTTTCATATAAAAATGAATGTGTATTGGGGCCAGCACTGTGGTGTAGCGGGTAAAGCTGCTGCTCACAGCGCCAGTATCCCATATGAGCACCGGTTCGAGTCCTGGCTGCTTCACTTCCAATCCAGCTCTCTGCTATGGCCTGGGAAGGCAGTGGAAGGTGGCCCAAGTCCTTGGGCCCCTGCACCCATGTGGGAGACTGGGAAGAGGCTCCTAGTTCCTGACTTCTTCTGGGTCTCCCACCGGCATCTATATGGGATGCCTATATGGGATGCTGGCACTGCAGGCGGCAGCTTTACACACTATACCACAGCACCAGCTCCTCCATTCATTTTCTGCTGATAACTTCTATGTTTATTTTATGTGTATCCATCCAGACTTTTTTTTTTTATGTACAGTTTCACAAGTAGACAAATCCTTACATGAACACAGGAACAAAATATATCGCTTCTACTCTGAGATACACTTTTTCGAATTTTTTTTTTTTTAAATCTTTGATGCAAGGGCACATCTTACAATGGAAGGCCCTGAGCAGTGGCGGGTTTCTCCCCTTCTGATTGGCACCTGAAATAGTGGTCCATTCTAAGCAGCATCCTGGACTGGGGAAATCCAGCAGATACCGAGCGTCCACGACGGTACAGATGCTCGAGTGCACGGGTGGCTGTGGCCAGCTTTCAGTTGCACGTATGCCTGCCCCATCCGTTTTACAGGCTATGGAATCTGCCCTTGTGTGCTGTGCCCTCCTTTACGTAGCCCCGTCCCTTATAGCTGGACTTCCAGATTCTTTCTGAAATTGTCTTGTGGAAATGACCATCGCTGTCCCTTTAGCAAATATGTACAGGGCATTCCTTCCCACGCGTTCTCGTAGTTCCCCTGCATGGGAAGAATTGGCTGGGCACGCAGAGGCCAAGGACTCGCACGGCCACACCCTGGCTGCGGAGCTGCTGGAGTGAACAACTCAGAGACCCCGGCTGGCCTCCGGGTCAGGGATCAGTGACCATTTTGGTTTTGTCTGTAAAGAACTAGAGAGTCAAAGTTTCCATTTTTGTGGCCATCACTGTTGCTCAAGTCTGTTGATGTAGCACAAAAATGGCCAAAGAACAAAAAAAATAAAAGAAGTTGTCTCAATAAAACCCTGTGGAAACAGGTCCCACGGCCGGCGCCGTGGCTTAACAGGCTAATCCTCCGCCTTGCGGCGCTGGCACACCGGGTTCTAGTCCCGGTTGGGGCGCCGGATTCTATCCCGGTTGCCCCTCTTCCAGGCCAGCTCTCTGCCATGGCCCGGGAGTGCAGTGGAGGATGGCCCAAGTCCTTGGGCCCTGCACCCCATGGGAGACCAGGAGAAGCACCTGGCTCCTGCCTTCGGATCAGCGAGATGCGCCGGCCGCAGTGGCCATTGGAGGGTGAACCAACAGCAAAAAGGAAGACCTTTCTCTCTGTCTCTCTCTCTCTCTCTCACTATCCACTCTGCCTGTCAAAAAAAAAAAAAAAAAAAAAAAAAAAGAAAAAGAAACAGGTCCTGGGCTGGAGTGGCTGACCCTGGACCCAGGTGCGTGGTCCTTCCAATAGCAGTGCGGGGCCCTGCCTGGCTCCTTACTGTCCAGGGTCCCGAGGGGGATAATTTCATAGCCTTTCCTAGTTTGAGGTTTTAATGTCTAATGGCAAAATAGAATACAGAGTGACAAAGTGTGCTAACGTGTACATTAACTGAAAATGAATACCTGGGTGTGTGTGACACAGTTTCTCCTCCTGAGATGTATTAAGAAAACAAATCTGTTGCAGCATCTGTGAGAGTTAATGGGATCTTAGAAATGAAGGCTTTGCAAGTGTTTGATAAATGCCATAGCTCTTTAAAAAGGTTTGTGTTCTTTTACTGATGAGGAAATTCACAGCTGTTGACATACAGAGACAGGGCACAAACCATGGCATTGAACTCCAAAATCTATTCTCCTATGGCACCTGCTACTTCCAAAAATATATATATATATAGGTAAGTATCTGCTACGTGGAGAACCTGAACCCAGAGGTGAAAGCACTTTTGTAAAATCCCACCTGTCAGCAGTGGCCACAGCACCCACATAGGCTCTGGTTTTCAGAGTGGTGATTAAACTTGCTGCCCATAGGCAGAGGCAGCTTCTGCAAGATCAAGGCCTTTGGGTTTGCAGACTCCCCCAACCGGAGGGTTTCTCTGTTATTTATGCTGATTCAATTTGATCGCACTTCTATTACCTGGCTGAAAAGGCAGGCACAGAGGTGTTGATAAAGCTGTCACAGCAAGACGGAGATAGTAATTCTCATTAATGCTAAGAAAAGAACAAACCCATAAATAAGAGATTATCAAACGAAATAAGATAGTCTCCCCTCCAACTTCTAACAAATCTCTTGTGCAAAACCACGTAATTTCCCCACGCGTCCTCCCTGTCGGCCAGATGTGTAGAATATAAATTGCGCAGGGCAGCGAAATTGCTATGCAGAACAAGGAGCTTGAAAAATAATTAGAGCTGGGAGGCTCCCTCAGTCTTGCATTTTGTTTGAGAAGTCACCGAACGCAGAATCCCAGCGGCCAGACCACACAGATTATGTAACGAGGCTGGTCCTTCAAAAGGCAGAGAGGGGGTGGAGCCGTCCTCCTGAGGGCCAATGGCAGAGCCAGGCCTGACCACTGACAGTAAAGGGTCACCTGCCCGGCTGGATAAGAGCAGGGGCCGCCCCTTTGTGGCACTGCCTTAGTAAGTCACCTGCCCCCTACCCACTCTGCCCACTCACTTTGTGGCAAAGTCATTTTGAACACACCTCCTGCAGGTAGCCACACCCAAGGCTACCTTTGGGTTCAGGTTGAGTAGAAAATGAGAATGTGTATTAGGTTGTTAAAACTTGGTTGAGGGGCCATTGCTGTGGCATAGTGGGCTAAGCCTCTGCCTGTGGCACCAGCTCCCGTAGGGGCACCAGTTCAAATCCCAGCTGCTCCACTTCTGATCCGGCTCTTGCTATGGCCTGGGAAAGCAGAGCTCGGGCCCCTGCACCCAATAGGAGACCTGGAAGGACCTTTGACTGGCCCAGTTCCAGCCATTGTGGCCATCTGGGGAGTGAACCAGTGGATGGAAGATCTCTCTCTCTCTCTCTCTCTCTCTAACTCTACCTCTCAAATAAATAAATAAAATCTTAAAAAAAAAATCCAAAAACCTTAGTTGGGTCTGTGTCCCCAGGGGACCCTAAGCTCGGTGCTTGGCTTGTGATGGAGCTAGAGAGGCTTATTGGTGCGAATTGGCTGAAACCCCTCAAAACATCCCCAACGGAACAGGATAGAGAGAAAGAAGGCAGGAACGGAGTGAGGCAGGAGTGAAGAGGGGGAGGGGGAAGTGGCAGGGTTTGCTGAGAGGTGTGCAGAGCAGGCAGTGGGAAAGGATGAGGACCAAGGCAACAGCGCACAGGCAGTGAGAAGGTAAGACACAGAGACTGGCAGAAGGTAAGCAGTGGCCGGCGCCGTGGCTTAACAGGCTAATCCTCTGCCTTGCGGTGCCGGCACACTGGGTTCTAGTCCCGGTTGGGGCACCGGATTCTATCCTGGTTGCCCCTCTTCCAGGCCAGCTCTCTGCTGTGGCCCGGGAGTGCAGTGGAGGATGGCCCAAGTCCTTGGGCCCTGCACCCGCATGGAAGACCCGGAGAAGCACCTGGCTCCTGGCTTCGGATCAGTGTGGTGCGCCGGCCGCAGCGGCCATTGGAGGGTGAACCAACGGCAAAAGGAAGACCTTTCCCTCTGTCTCTCTCTCACTATCCACTCTGCCTGTCAAAAAGGTAAGCAGTGAGGTGGGCAACCGTGAGGCCACCCAGGGATGATGGGGAGACACCCTCCCCCACTGAAACAGTGCTGGGCAGACGAGAGAGGCTGTGGCTCGGACCCCAGGAGAGACCCAGGGGACCAAAGAAGTCCCATGTAGCCTCTCTCTTCTGAGAGCATCTGCCCTTGATGGGGAAATGGAAGAAAAGAAAAATGTCTTTCTGGGAGAAAAGTCTTGCAGGCTTCTGGGAACTTGTGACATGGAAGGTGGCACGTGGCCTTATCTCCTGGGTTCCTGGCCAAGTCTTCCACAACAGGAAACAGAGCTGTTAGGGGGACCCTCTCTGGGTCGCAGCCTCCTCAGGTGTGATGTGGTCACCACTCCACCTGTCCCCCTGGAACAATAGAAAGGCCCAGCTGAACAGCCCACAGCCCTCCGAGAACATCACGGACGAACGAAAGAGGTTAGTCTTATTTCGAAGAAATCACACGCTCCTGCTCATTCTTCCCCTTCCTCACCCACCTTCCCCTCTCTCCTCCTCCCCCCTCTCCCTTCCTTTTCCTCCCTATCCAATCTACCCCCACCTGCACTGCACATTCACATCTGATTTCTATTCCAGAGACCTTGACTTCAGCCCCGAGGTCATGAAATATTCAATCAGCTTGGACCGTTTTTAATTAATCCAGGGTTTCATTCGGGCCACCATGCCTTGATGCCTGCCTCTGTAACCCTGTCCTGGATCCAATTAGCCAGCATGGAGCACTGTCCCCTGAGACAGAGACAAGAGCACCTGCTCTCGGGGACTGGTTTGCCAAGGCATCTGCAAGCACTCTCTTTGCCATCCCTCCATACATGCCTGGAAAAGGTAGCAAGCAGGATAAGATCCATCCTATAAGGGAGTTGAAGGTGAGTTTTGACAGATGAGGAAGGAGAAATGGAATCCAAAAGCAACCGAGAGTTCAGGCAGCAAATATTGAGGTGACTAGCAGGCAGGCTGGGTCACAGATGCAGGTGTTTCATCAGAATTCCAAGGTTATCCTCACCTGACTCTTCTCAGCATCCTCACCTCCCATATGGACTCAATTATTACAGGATTCATTTGCACTTGTTGACATTTTGTTCAGTTTTTAAAAAGTGGGTTTTTCATTGCTATTATTGTATTGTGTTAGTGGGTTTTGTCTCACAGGTTGAATCATAAATAAAATGAAATGAACTGATGCACATGAGGTTTTTAGTACAATGCCAGGCCGGTGTGTAGTGCATGACACCTGATGGGTGTTTTGGTGACTTCTCACCATAATAACGATCCCCACATTTATGTTAGGGAAGACTTAGTCTCCTGCTCCACCTGTAACAGGTCACATAACATGCAGCACGCAGGTGGCTCTTAATAAGGTTTCCCAAGAAGCCACAGACTGCGTTTGACATTGAGCACAGAGTTTTCCAATAGTCCTTTGTGTCTCACAATGATCTATCCTCTTTTGTCAACCTCTATTCAATCGTCCAACAAATATTTACTAGGTTCTAACTGAAGTCAAGCATCTTTCCAACTGCTGCAGATTCTTGGTAGGCAAGACAGAAAGGGTTCTTGCCCTCAAAAATGTACAATATGCTCAAACACAGGACATACCATTGTGTCAGTGACAATGGCAGGTGCTTACGTAACACTTACCTATAACCAGATACTGTTCTCAGCTCCTTACGGGCATCAACACACTGGATCCTCACAACTGGGCTACGATGTGGATTTCTGTAACCATTATTCTATACACAATAGATAGATAGAGGCTCCGAGAGTTAGATCAATCTGCCCAAGGCCACACAGCAATTAGCAGTAGATCTGGGATGAGGCCACACAGCTAGCCGATGATCTATGCCGTCCGTTTCAGTACTTTCTGTCTCTGTTAGCAGACTCTTGTCTGTTTCTGCAAGTAGACTGAGATACCCTTAGAGATCTTAGAGATGAGAACAGGTTAGGGGATGCCTGGGACTGAGGAGCTGGGAGTTGGCAATGACTTCAAGTGTGGGTTGCGTCCTGGAGCTGGCCAGAGGTGGTAGCTTCAGAGAGCCGTGCATGCACAGGCCCCCACTGGGCTGCAGCCTTGACCGTGGTGAAACTGCTCAATTTTATATTGCGGGAATTTCAGCTCTCCACTTTTCAGTCCTTAAGTAAAGGGTTGTCTTATGTCTTTCTCATTCCCATGATGCCTAGAATTTTTAAATTCTCAGCCAGCATTTCTTGATTAGTTGACTGATTGGCAGTCGTGTGACATCATCCTTCTTGAGAGTACAAAAAATGGAGCCCTTTTGGGAACTCAGAAGGTTCTGGTTCCTGGATGAGCAACTAGAGCTGTGGACAGGGCTGATTCGTGGGGGCAAGGAACCAACGGGGCTGGGCCAGACCAGCAAAGGAGCCTCCTAGGAAGCAGGGCTACAAAGGGGTGAGGTTCCAACCCCTGGACTCTGAGAAGGTGAAGTTCAGGGGCAGAGGCACTGTTCACATCTGAATGAAGGCTGAGGGGCAGTCAGGCTGGAAAGCAAAAACATCAGAGTCTGGGATTGAAGAAGAGAATAATAATGTCCTAAAGCTAACAGCGGTAGGTCACACCCTTCGGAAGGGCTTCCCCCTTTCCCAGTACTGGTGTTACGGGTGAAACATCAGCAGAGAGAATATTATTACTCCAGGTCTTTGTCTCACATGGGAGAATTTCCCAGTGGACAAGCAGAGAGATTTAAAAGCAAGATTTATTAGAATCAAAGACCTCTAGCCAGAGTGGCGTGGAGGGGGGCTTTCAAGAGAGGCAAAAACCTGAAGAGGCTGGTGGTCCTGTTTTGTTTGTTTGTTTGTTTGTTTTTAAGATTTATTTTATTTATTTGAAAGAGTTACAGAGAGAGGTAGAGACAGAGACAGAGAGAGGTCTTCCATTCGCAGGTTCACTCCTCAAATGGCCACAATGGCCGAAGCTGGGCCAATCTGAAGCCAGGAGCCTGGAGCTTCCTCCAGGTCTCCCATTTGGGTACAGGAGCCCAAGGACTTGGGCCATCTTCTACTGCTTTCCCAGGCCACAGCAGAGAGCTGGATCAGACACAATTTGGGGGAAGAAAAAAACTGAACAGCTTGACATTCAGTTACAAGGTGGGGCCAAAACCCATCAAAAGACCTGATTTGCAATCCTTTATCCTGTCTGGCTTGCTCAAAAAGAAAAACAAAACCAAAATGAAACAACAATGAACAAAAAAAGCCATCCAGAAGGGCAGGACAGGTAACTTGTGTTCCCAATACACTGTGAGTTCCCAAGGATGTAACCCTTCCCTAGCTATTCTCATGGTAAAATTGGGAGGTTCCTAAGGAAATGCGCCCCAGTTTTCTCTGGTTGCCCATTAACCCATCTGACTCCTCACACCAGCCCAAGAATTTTCTCCCTTAGCTCCTTTATTGTTGCTATTGTTAGCCCTGTTTGCTTAGATAAAGCAGCAAAGGTACAGAGAAGCTAAGTTAGCAAGCAGTGGACCCTGGATTCCAAGGCTCGTGTTCTAGAGCTGGAGACTGACCTCTTGACCACACAAGATAAGATGTTAATCTGCAGTTAAGATTCTGGTTCTGTGGTCCAGTGAGATCAATCATAAACACAGTTATCTTCGGGGGAAGTGCCCTGTCCATCTCCCAGCCCACGTGCTCTGATGGGGCTCTGTCCACTTTTCCACCTCTGACACAGACCCGAGTCCATCAGTGCATCCCATTCTCTCAGCCACTGGGACTGGTCCAGAGGGGGGCACAGCCTACCTGTGCTGCTCGGGTTTCACCTTGCAATACCCAAGCTTGCCTCTGCTCCAGTAAGGATGAGAAATCAAATCCCATGGACCCTTTCGTGATTTTCAAGGATTGTCAGGAAGTTGCTGGAGGATCATGGGAAACCACCCACTTTTTCCACCATCCTGCTGTTTCTACCCCATAAATTACTGACTTTCCCAGCTGACACTCCCTGATCCCAAGACAACCTTGGGATTTACCCAGGCATTTCCAAGAATAGCCTTTCGCTCTGAACATCCATCAGAGTGTTTTCCCAACAAAGATAGCTTGGTTTTTGGAAAAGTGATTCTGGTTCACTGTTTCAATTCATAAGTCAAGTGCAAGGTACGCCTTCCATCAGCAGAGAATACTATTGTCACAGCCGTTCCTGGGTCGTAGGTGATGTAAGGTAGGTATATGCATTGACACCCCCACCCCACATTTCACTGAAACTTTGCGCCCTTCCCTGGAATCCACAACCCCAGGCAAGGGGAACAAATGCTCCACCTTGTTCCCTGGAGCCACAGAGACTGGGATGCCCAATCATCTCATTCAACCTAGAGATTACAAGGTCCCAGCGCCACCAGGAACTGCCAAAGTTCAACAGTCTGGAATTAGTAACACAATGATGGCCTTCTACCGACCGTGGATTCTCCCTGCTAGTCAACAGAATGATTCATTTGAACTGTGCCCCCTTAATTGACAGCAAGGGGCCTGCTTCTCCCCCTGCCAGCCCATCTCTTTCTAGGAAAAGACAAGCAAGGCGTATTGAATTCTGATACATCATGCTGGCAGCGAGCCTCAGTAGGGGGAGGCAACTGCCAGTAGGGGGAGAACAGAACTTGGAGCCCCCATACCCCTCCTTTGCAGTCCCCCTCACCCCTTCCTCCTCTTCTCAGCAAATCTCCTAGCCCCCACCCCCTAGGGAAGCTAGAGTTCATTATGAACAGCAGCCAAGAGTCAATAAATTCGTCGCTGAGGTTTCAGTCACCTACTGTGGCTGTCTTCACCACCAGCACAGTAATTGCATGGCCCCAGACGGGGCAGGGGCGGCTCGTGTAGTAGGGTTAAGTGGCAGGGAACTCTGAGGAGCTCGGCGGACAGAATGATCTTTTTGTGAAGCAAATTTGATCATGTCAAACATCTCCACCTCACTAAAACTCTTCAATTGGCTCCCCATTGTTTCCAGAATAAAGACCAGAACATGCAACATATCTCACAAGATTCTGCAGACTCTGGCCCCTGCTGACCGCCCTGATTTCATACCCAAATGTGTCCCCTTCCCCCATGCTCAGTTACTCCAGCCACACTGATAATGTGTCATTCTTTCCACGGTGTAGTGGCTCTCCAGGTCTTCGATCAAACGTAGCCTCTTCAATTTGGAACAAATCCTACTACAGTCTAGTTTTATTTCTTATCTACATTTGCCTCAGCCTATGATTTTACATACACATACTCATAAACATATTCATATATATCTATATGATTATGGGAAGAAGGCTCTTTCCAACAACTGTTATATAATTTTGTTTTGCTCACCACGCGTCTCTAATACCTAGCACAATGGTTAGCACAGTACAGAACAGGATATATGAATGGATGAGTTTAAAGGCAGGGCCTATTCCAAGAGCTGGAAGCTCTTCAGTGGGGCTAAAGCAGAGGTTCCATGGTGAGGGACTGCAGAAGAGACATAGGAGGTAAACAGGGCAGCTCACAGAACAGTCATTATTCAGCACCTACTGTATACCAGGCACTGTTCCAGGCACTGGGGGTGACGGCAGTGATTAAAATTCAATGCAGTTCCCTGTTATGTTGTAGGAGACCACAGGTAACATTCTTTTTAGAATATTTCTATTTGTAGTGCTAGTCTAAGTTGTGGTAAAAATAAATTGTAAGCATTTTCAGATGTAAGGGACTTCCGATTGAGATAAAATCCCTATAATACAAAGGTAGGACCCAGCCTCTGGTCTGACTCCCTTAGCCCAAGATGTCCCTGCCTGTCATTTACCAAAAGGAATTCACTCAGTTGAGAGAGTTATACAGCTGGCCCTATGAAGTCTTAATCACAGGACTCAAGGAGTCATTTGCTTCTCTAATCATCAAAAGCTTGTTGGCCAGCATTGTCTGGAAGGATTTATATAGGAGAGTTACAGATCCAGACACAGAGATTCCAGGTCTGGGGCAGAAGGTAAGTACCACTTCCAATCAACACATCCCCCTACCCCCAGGCCAACGGAAGCCCACCAGGCCTTTACAAATTCCCTAAAATGCATGGTATTGCTGACCAGTCAAAGAATGGCTACAGGCACCACTGACCAACCAGGAACTTGGACACAAGTTCCTCTAAGCCCCCATTTCAATCTAGAAGCACCAACTCCTCTGGGAGCCTGGGAATGAAGCAATGGCTGCCCAGCTCTTTGCTCTGCACTTGTCAATAAATATCTAGTTTCTTCCCCTTGGCACTCCTGATGTCAGCGATTGGCTTTCTGTGCATTAGGCCAGCGGACCCAGGTATGGGGGTTTCTATAGCAACTCCTCCAACTAGTTTGGGGTGTTGTTTGGCAACACCATGAGCAACCTCCAAGCTAGGTCCTCATCTATGGGGAGGCCAAAGTAACTACCTCAACACACCCTTAAAATAAACCACACTGATAAGAAGGGGATGGCTTTCTACAAATTGGGTGGAGGGATAGGGGTAAACTGCATACCATAAAGTTGAAATGTCCTCCGTGAAACACCTCATTAAACACTGCAAGTCCCTCACCCTTACCAGCCACTCATCTCTCCTACCTCCTTCCTACACTGCCTCGTGAAATTCTTTCTCTTCAAGTTTCGTCTTCAGCTTGCAAGTTCGTCTAACAATGACCTGCCATTCCTCAATCGTGTCTTTTAAGAGCCAGGGTCTATGCTGCTGTCTAAACACCGATCAAATGTGAAGGGTTTTAATTCCCCGTGTGCCATGGCCTGCTGGGCGGGAGTCGCTGTTGCACGAGGCCTTGTTCCTCAAGCTAAGGATGTTGGCCTTTGCCCGAAAGGCCACGTGGGGCACAGGCGGTCTGCAGCAGGGAGTGACCCCTGGGCAGACTGTCCCTTCTGCACCTGAGCTTTTGCTTCAGTTGCCAGGAAGAAGCCAAAGGCAGCTGTGGGTGTCCTTCTTCCAGCATTAATTAAAGCTTTGCCCTGGGCCCAGCTGCAAAGACCACGGGGAACAGTGTAGAGAGGGAGCAGCTGTGGCTTCAAAGACTCTGCAGGCAGCTCTGAGCACAGCAGATGTCCCCTTCCCAGGAATTTTCCTGCGGGAAGCAGAGCTAGGGTCGTTTCATAGCGAGGGCGTCTCTAGGCTAAAACTTAAATGCCCGCTTCCCATAAAACAGGGAAATGGTGCGTCCTTGGGAAAAGTCTGCAAGGTGCAATCGCCCTCAAGTTCACCTCTCTGATCTCTCAGGACTGATGTCTGCCATCGGGGCTCCATCTGTAGAGGTTGCCCTTCACATTACCAGCATGGAGACGTGCAGTGTGGCAGCCCTGCCACCTGTTGGAGCTACCCCCCTTGCAGCCAGGACTGGAGGGCTAAGTGAGTTACCTAGTGATAATCACAATAAGAAAAGTCACATGTGCATTTATTGAGAGCTTACCAAAGCAATCAGTTAAAGATGCCGGTTAAGCCCCACACTAATCTGGTGAGAAGATCATCACCCCTATCCGACCGATGAGGCCAAGACTTCCATCACTTCCATGCCCTAAAACTCCCATTTAAAGGCTGAGTGATGTGGAGCAAGTTCTTTACTTAGTGTTTCTGCTTCAGTCACTTTTATTATTTATTTTAGTATTTTTATTTTTAAAAAATATTTATTTGAAAGTCAGAGTTACACAGAGAAAGGAGAGGCAGAGAGAGAGAGAGAGAGAGAGAGAGAGAGAGAAAGAGTTCTTCCATCCGAAGGTTCACTCCCCAATTGGCCACAATGGCCGTAGTTGCGCCAATCTGAAGCCAGGAGCCAGGAGCTTCTCCCAGGTCTCCCACGTGGGTGCAGGGGCCCAAGGACTTGGGCCATCTTCTACTGCTTTCCCAGGCCACAGCAGAGAGCTGGACTGCAAGTGGAGCAGCCAGTCTCGGACCGGTGCCCATATGGGATGCTGGGGCATTAATCCACTGCGCCACAGCACCGGACCCTTTATTTTTTATTATCTTTCACTTTTTATTTAATTTACATTTTCTATGTGTAGTTACTTGTATTGCACACCAAGTGCTCCTCTGGAATAAATTCCTCATGCTTGTTCCCAGCTTCCCATCCAACCTCAGCGAGACTCCGGGACCATTCTCTGGTAAGAGGGAGCTGCTGTGGTCTGGGCCTTTTGGGATCTTGGGAGAATGAGGGTCGTTGTCCCATCCTGAAATGATGGAGCTTTAGTGCTTAGGCACTAAAGACACAGGATCCTGCAGAAACTTCTCTGTTAGGGCCTGGCTGCTGAGTTTACTCTACATTAGACGAAAACCCACATTTCCTCCCTGGCCCAATGAACATCCTGAAAAGTCAGTCTGGCTACGTTTTTCTTCAGGTTAAAAACCACAACGAGCTCCCTTTCTTCTTTACAACTCACTGGTAGCCAACAATACAAAGAAAACATGGGGTGAGTGCTGTGGCATGGTGGGTAAGCCGCCACTTGGGAAGCCCACGTTCCGTATCAGTGATCAGAACTCTGGGGTTCAAGTCCCACCTCTGCTTCTGATCCAGCTTCCTGTTAATGCACACCCTGGCAGGCAGCTCAAGTAGACGGCTCTCTGCCAACTCCACGGGAGGCTCAGATGGAGTTCCAGGCTCCTGGCTTTGACCTGGTCCAGCTCCAGCTGTTGTGGGCATTTGGAGAGTGAAGGATTGAAAACAAGACCTTTATCTGTGTCTCCATCACTCTGCTTTTCAAGTAAACAAAAATAAATTTTAAACATAAATACAGGGGCCGGTGCTGTGGCATAGAGGGTTAAGCCTCCACCTGTGGCATTGGCATCCCATATGGGTGCCAGTTCGAGTCCCGGCTGCTCCTCTTCTGATCCAGCTCTCTTCTATGGCCTGGGAAAGCAGTGGAAAATGGCCCAAGTGCACCTGCCTGGGAGACCTGTTAGAAGCTCCTAGCTCCTGTCTTTGGATCAGCTTAGCTCCAGCCTTTGCAGCTATCTGGGGAATGAACCAGCGGATGGAAGACCTTTCTCTCTGTAACTCTACCTCTCAAATAAATAAATAAAAAAATTTTTTTTGACAGGCAGAGTGGACAGTGAGAGAGAAAGAAACAGAGAGAAAGATCTTCCTTTTTCCATTGGTTCATTCCCCAATGGCCGCTGCGGCCGGCGCACCGCGCTGATCCGAAGCCAGGAGCCAGGTGCTTCTCCTGGTCTCCCATGCAGGTTCAGGGCCCAAGGACTTGGACCATCCTCCACTGTACTCCCGGGCCACAGCAGAGAGCTGGACTGGAAGAGGAGCAACCGGGACAGAATCCAGTGCCCCGACTGGGACTAGAATCCGGTGTGCCAGTGCCGCAGGCAGAGGATTAGCCTATTAAGCCACGGCACCAGCCAATAAATAAAATCTTTTAAAAAAACCATAAAATACAGTAAATGTTGGGGTGGGGGAGGTGAGGGCAGAGCAAATTTCTGACAGTTTGTGGGAGTTAGCAGGAACTCTTAGTAGCATATGGAAAAACAGAAATTAGCTCGTTGAGCCTGGTCTCCAAAGAACAATTTAGTGGATAACTGCAGAAAGCATGGAGTAGTCTACAGCTACACCACCCAGAACGCACCTGATCGCATCTGATCTCAGAAGCTGAGCAGGCCTGGACCCGGTTACTCCTTGAAAGCAGCCTTAGATGATCAGTGAAATGAACATGACTGTGCTCCAATCAAAACTCCGTCTCGCTCATTGCAGTTTTGATCGGCATTGCCCTGTTGATGATGATGATGTTGAACATTTTTTCATGTACCTAGTGGGCATCCGAGAAATGTCTGCTACATTTACTGCTCATTTGTAATCGGATTTTTGTTTTGTTTTGTTTTGTTTTTTTGGCCATTGAGTTGTTTTGAGTTCTTTAGATATTCTGGGTAGTAACACTTTGTAAGAGGTAAAGCTTGCAAACGTTTTCTCCCATTCTGGAGTTTGCTTCTTTGTTGATTGTTTCCTTGGTTGTGCAGAAGTTCTTCAGTTTGATGAGAGCCTATTTATCTATTTTCTTATTTCCTATACTTTCGGGGTCTGATCCAGACAATCCTTGCCAATTACAATGTCCTGAAGTGTTTTACCTCTGTTTTCTTCTAATAGTTGCTGTTTCAGGTCTTCCATTTAGGTTTTTAATCCATTTTGAGTCGCTTTTTTTGTGTATGCAGTGAGAGGTAGGAGATAGTGAGAGACAGTTTCATTCTTCTGCAGGAGCCAGGAGCTTCTTCCGGGTCTCCCACGTGGGTTCAGGGGGCCAAGGGCTTGGGCCATCTTCTACTGCTTTCCCAGGCCATCGCAGAGAGCTAGATCAGAAGTGGAGCAGCTGGGTCTCGAACCAGTTCCCATATGGGATGCAGGCACTGCAAGCAGCAGCTTTATCCACTATGCCACAGAGCCAGCCCCTACAATAGCATTTAACTCAATTGTTCTCAACTAGGGCTAATTTTACACACCAGAGATCAACTGACTGTATCTGGTGACATTGACATTCAGCTGGGCCAGGCTGACCCCAAGAAGCCAGGAACTCTATCCTGGTTGCCCACAAAGCTGGCTGGGATCCAAGTACTTGGGCTGTTTTCTGCTGCTTTCCCAGGTGCATTAGTAGGGAGCTGGATTGGAAGCCAAATAGCCAGGACCTAAACCAGTGCTCTGACATGGGATGGGACACGTGGAGCCTTCCACAAGGAGACTGCCATGGAGAAAGCAATCAGGGCAGTGAGTAATGACCAGGCCTAGAAGGCAAATGAGTTTTCCTCCGGTTTAAAGGTGCTTGTGTTATTACCTGGATAGCTTTTGGTTTAAGCGATTATGTTGCCACAGAAGTTTTTGTAATTCATCAAAATTCATAGGATGCAGAAGGCCAGAAAAAAAGAGTAGGTGGCAGGGTTATTACTTGAAGTTCAATTCAATAAATATAATTTATTTTTCTACAGAGTCCTTTATACAAAATATTGCCAGCGGCTTTACGGTCCAACAAGACTGAGTTTGAGTGACTGAAGTTATTTGCTTTCAAACCAAATGAACTTTTATGAGCATTTCAACTTCCCCCGGTACTAAATGAAGTGATATACCGCTCTTCTCGACATAATTTCTGTCACCGCCATCATCTTTTCTCGCTTCACAGCTCCTTCCCAGAGCTCCACAATGACATCAGGCGATAATTGCCGCAGAAATTCCCTTTCCGAGGGGGGATGGCTTTGATCACCCCGGGAGCACCTTTTCCAAGGTGCTGAGCGGTGAGGCCGGGAAGAAGGAGGCTGAGGAGGGCCAAGACCCTCACAGCAGTGCCTGGGACCCGTGCCATCGCCAGAGCCACAGCTGTAGGACAGACAGCCTCCCAGACCCGAGCGATGCAAAAGCAGCCTCGGTACATGCTTGCCCATTCTGCACACAATTTACATCTTCCCTGAACATCTCTGCTGGGAATGGAGATGCGCGACCAAACTCAGAAGCCCTTTGCCTAGCCTATCTCGCTTCTTCATTCCGTGCTCCCCGAAACTCCCTCATAAATCAAGCCTTGTCAGTCTTCCTGCTTTTCTCTTCCCTCCCCACTCAGCCCAAGCTCTCTGGCTTCTTCCAGTCTTCCTTTTCTACCATCACCACGTTCCTGCATCCGAGACGATAGCATGCATGGTGAGCCTGGGGCAGAAGATGATGATGGAAAAGATTTATAACTTAATATATCTCCTCGCTTCCAGGAGTGCCTGTGCTGGGCACAGTTGTGTTTCGGTTAAACCTAGCATATAAAATATTACATTGTCACCAGGACTTCCTGTGTGCTTATAAAGAAGTCTTTGAATTGAACAAAAAAACAAAGGAAGGGGGAATGCCTGTGTATAATTCAACCTGAGCGAGGAAGATTTAATTACCTCAGATGTAATCTAGGAATATATCCTTCTCTGTGGAAGTGGACAAAAATCTCGAGACAAATGGATTTACTTTACCCCAATTCCCTTGGCCAAGGACTGTTTTTTTTTTTTTTTTTTTGAAATGAACCAGGGAGGGAGTGTGCATGCAGCCTAGTGGCTCAGAGCCCAGGTTGCACCTGCAGTGCCTGTGTTTGACTCCAGGCTCCAGCTCCCTGCAAATGCACACCCTGGGAGGCAGCAGTGAGGGCTCAAGTACTTGGGTCCTGACGCCCGCATGGGAGACTGGGATGGAGTTCCTGGCTCTTGGCTTTGGGTTCATCACGGCCTTGGATTGTGGGTATTTGGGGAAGTAAACCAGTGGATGTGAATCAATCTCTCTCTCTCTCTCTCCTCTCTCTCCCCCTCAAATAAATCATTTAAAATAAATAAATAAACCAAGGAATTATGCTGATTTTTTACAATTGTGCTAAAATACACAACTTTACCGTATTAACCATTTTTAAGTTCAGTTCAACAGCATCAGTACATTCGCACTGTTGTGTCATCGCCCATTCCATCTCTACCTCTACAAGGTTTTCAGCACCTCAAGTAGAAGCTGTATCTATTAAACACTAATTTTCCATTTTTCCCCCTCTCCAGCCCCTGGAAAGCATTCTTCTACTTTCTGTCTCTACAAATACCATTACTCTAGACACTTTGTATAAGTGGAGTCATGCACCATCTTTTTTTTTTTTTTTTTTTTTTTGTGGTTGGCTTAGGTAATGTATGGCTTATTTCACTTGGTATAATAACCTCAAGATTCATCCATGCTGTAGCAGGTGTCAGAATTTCCTTCCTTTTTAAAGTTAAATAAGATTCTATTGTACAGATACCCCACATTTTTTAACCATCTATCCGTTGATGGACACGTGGGTTTTTTCCCATCATTTAGATGTTGAAAATAATGCTGCTGTGGACATGGGTGTATCCGAGCACTATTTCTTGTCCAACACAGAAGTGTGAAGTCCATTTTGTTCTGTTTGATTTTTACTGCATAGAAAAATAAAAGCCATGAGCCTTTAGTGTTCCAACTCCTTACTCACCACTGAAATCGATGTTTGTGGGCACTCACTCACACATCTGCCTGTTCTCCAAGTGCCACCTCCTCACTGACAGGTTGAGGTGCTGTAGCTCTTTCTATTATAAGTGACATCACCCCTCCCTGGACACAGCTGGTTGGATGACCGATACCCCAGCCAAGTCAGGGGCTGAGATGAGCCAAGTACATTCTTCCCTTCACAAACCTGGAACTGTCACTCATCGGCAGGCTGGATTGCTCAGCTTTGAGTACCGGACTGCCACAATATATAAATTCAGGGCCAGCAAGGGTCATGCTTGGACCAGTCCCTCTGCTTGCCAGGGTGGGATAATCTCTGAGAAATAAGGGTGAAGATCTGATATGGAGAGAAATTCAGGCGACATCTTCTGGCCTGAGCAAACAAAGTTATACCCCCAGAGAAAGAAACAAAAGCGAGAATGTGCCTACGGGACTCCCAATAGCCTGCATCTCCCATTCTTGGACTCCACGAGATGTCCAGATAGCCTCCCCAAAATAGCTTCTTATTTGCTTGAGCTATTCTGAGTGATTTCTATTCTCTATAACCCAATGTGTCAAGATAATCTATTGAGATATTAATTTCTGTCTTATTTCTCAGCTAGAAGAGAGAAAGATGAAAAGGCGAGAACAGCCACATTTTTATTTTTCTGCTATTGCATTGTCCAGTATGGTAACCACTAGCCAGAGCTGAGTGTTTGACATGTGTTCATCCGAACTGAGATGTGCTCCAAGTATGAAATACGAAATGCCCACTGGATTTCAATGACTTAGCACCCAAAATGGGGGGATAATACTTCACTTGCGAAGTTGTATTGATTGCATGGTAAAGTGGTGCTATTTTTAATATTCTGGGTTAAATATAATACGAATTGTATTTCATCTGCCTTGTTTTCGTGCATCTATTAAACATTTTTAAGTTCCGTTTGTAGCTCAAGCTGCCCTTCTCTGGGACAGTGGTGATTGAAAGTCTAGGCAGGTCTTCAGAGGGGAGGGAGTGGCCAGAGAATCTTTGAATGGCAAGGATCCTGAACAAAGCCCCCACCCACACAGGTCTGTGGCTGACGGGTCAGGCTGACCCTGGGATTAAGCTGAAGTCGCTGCGGAGGACAGAAAGGGGGAGGGCAGGTGCTCTGAACAGAGGAGAGAAAGGTGCACGCTGGGAGAGATCTGGCATGCTTAGGGTTGAGAGGGTGGAGGTACTGGACACTCACAGAGACCTGTGCTGTTCTACTTTGCAGCTCCCTGAAGGAAGCAAACCTTAACGGGCGGCACCTGGATCCTAGGGGTGACCACCGCACCATAACCTGGAAGACTGTGCAACGGCTTTTGGTGTCTGAAGCTGCTACGGGGAGCATCTCCCAAAACAGATGGCTGAGGACCAAGCCTCCCCTGGAACCAAATGAACCTCCAAGGTTTGATACAATCCTAAGGGGCCAGGGGCAGCCCTGTGGCGACAGATGTTGCACATCTCATGAGTCACGTGGTGGGGCTAACAACCCGATTCCCCCTGATGAAGAAACATGGAAAGACGAGAGGCTTTCTGTACCCAAGCATTGTGGGGCAAATGTAGGCCGATTTCACACGCAAGCTTTGCCTAAGGAAGTCATGCACCTGCACACCTCCAAAAATTCATCCAGGGCATTGGAGGCTGCAGATTTTCTTCCCAACAGACTCCAAGCTGAAATATCAGGACGCACACACTTCCCAGCTGGATGTGTCTTCTTAGGAACACTCAGGACTTGCAGGGATTAGAAGCCAAGAGAATTTCTACTAACGGAGAAGCCGCCATCCTGAAACCCCTTAGGGATAGCATAGTCCACCTCCCACATTCTGTTGGGAAGAAAACAAGGCCTGGGTGGGAGTTGTTGAGGTCACCCAGGCAGTGCTCCTGGCTCTAATAAGACCTCCCTTTTTGAGTCTCTCAAATGATCCCCAACACTGCAACTTCAGGTCTTTCCCTTTCCAAAGAAACAATACAATTGGTAAGATTCCAGGAAGACCTTTCCCAGAACATGCAGACAGCTGATGTGAGACATTAAGACTCTACAGGGAGCTCTACCAGCCGTTTGCGTGTGCACCCACATTGTGGTAAGTAAGGTGAGATGCAGCCGCTGTCGTCTCTGGGAGTGCCATCCAGAAGCAGGTGGTCTCCACACGCTCATCACTGTCTCATGAGATGACGTGCAACAAAGCCCTGAGGGCTGGTAGGGAGACTCCGCAGTGCTGTCCCAGAATCCTTCCATCCTGTTGCTCTTCCGCATGCGGTCCCCATGGTGGTCCGATGTCACGGGATGGTCCAAGGCAGATAGGGTCCCACGGCCGTATTCCAGAAGTGGAATGTGGGCAGCACGCCCTGCTCTCTCTCTCTCTTTTTCAAAGATTTATTTATTGGGCCGGCGCTGTGGCTCACTAGGTTAATCCTCTGCCTGTGGCACCAGCATCCCATATGGGTGCCGGGTTCTAGTCCTGGTTGCTCTTCTTCCAGTTCAGCTCTCTGCTGTGGCCCAGGAGGGCAGTGGAGGATGGCCCAAGTGCTTGGGCCCCTGCACCTGCATGGGAGGCCAGGAGGAAGCACCTGGCTCCTGGCGCATCTCCGGCCGTTATAGCCATTTGGGGAGTGAACCCACGGAAGAAGACCTTTATTTCTGTCTCTCTCTCTCACTGTAACTCTACCTGTCCAATAAATAAATTTAAAAATTAAAAAAAAATTTATTTATTTACTTGAAAGTCAGAGTTACACACAGAGAGAAGGAGAGGCAGTGAGAGGTCTTCTATCCACTGGTTCACTCCCCCGATGGCCGCAATGACCAGAGCTGTGCCAATCAGAAGCCAGGAGCCAGGAGCTTCTTCCAGGTCTCCCACATGGGTGCAGAGGCCTAAGGACTTGGGCCATCTTCTACTGTTTTCTCAGGCCATAACAGAGAGCTGGATCAGAAGTGGAGCAGCCAGGACTTGAACTGGCATCCCTATGGGATGCTGGCACTGCAGGCAGCAGCTCTACCAGCTACACCACAGTGCCGGCCCAGCACGCCCTCCTCTTTAAAGCCATGACCTGGAAATTGCTCACAGCACTTCAACTCCCACCCGTTGATCAAAACTTTGTCACATGGCTGTAACTCACTGCCAGGGAGGGCAGAAGCACACTTGATTCTGAGACTCCGGGTGCCTTCCAAAACATCTATATCCAAAGACAAATAGAGTAATGGGCACAGGGGACAACTAACAGTCCCTTTCCCATGCTCATATGCCTATACTCATATAACACAGGGACTCAGCGGGAGATACACACATAGCAACCATGCATGGTGGTACCCATGCTTATATATAGCCATTCACACAGTCAAATACACACGCTCCAACCCTAAGCACCCTTGCCTAGCCACTTCTGTTCCTGCATTTTCTGTTGCACAATAGCAAGCCAAAGACTGGGTCATACGTGAGCACTAGAACCTTATGTGGCCCAGAGTTCCAGAAGTGGTGAAGTCCAAGAGCGCGGCTCTAGCTTCCTGTAAGGGCTCCATGTGGCTTCATCCCATGATGGGAGAGTGAAAAGGCAAAAGAACACGAAGGAGAGAACCAGCATGAGTGGCAAGGCTCAATTTTCAAAACCGCTGCTCCTGTGATAACTGACCCACTCCAACAGTAACTTCGGGTCTCTGTCCTCATGATGCTATCTCCCCTGACTAGGCCCCACCGCCCGGCATGGTTGCACTGGAGATTAAAGTTCCTCATGAGAATTTAGGAGGCCACATTCAAACCATTGCACCATGTATATGTTCGTTCATAGACACACACACACACACAGAGAGCACACATAGATCAATGTGGTTATGTCACCAATAAGCATATGCAGAGAGACAGGGGGAAACAGAGATCTTGCAAAAAAAAAAAAATTAACAGCTGTTTAAGGGACAGATGAGTAAGTGATGAACAGACAGAAGCATGAGCAAATAGCCTAGAATGTTCTGCACCCCACCTTCACTGCACTCCTTTTTTTTAAAAAAAAAAAAAAGATTTATTTTATTTATTTGAAAGTCAGAGTTACACACAGAGAGGAGAGGGGGAGAGAGAGAGAGAGAGAGAGAGAAGTCTTCCATCCGATGGTTCACTCCCCAAATGGCCGCAATGGCCAGAGCTGCGTTGATCTGAAGCCAGGAGCCAGGAGCCTGCTCCGGGTCTCCCACGTGGGTGCAGGGGCCCAAGGACTTGGGCCATCCTCTACTGCTTTCCCAGGCCACAGCAGAGAGCTGGATTGCAAGTGGAGCAGCCGGGTCTCCAACTGGCGCCCATGTGGGATGCTGCTGCTTCAGGCCAGGGTGTTAACCTGCTGCGCCACAGCACCAGGCCCTGAGTTCCATCTACTTTTTTTTTTTTTTTCACTTCACTCCTAAAACGGCACAGTACCAGGCACATACATAGCCGGTGCTCAGATAACAGTTAAACCACCTGACTTAGGAGGGAGTAGATGAACCAATGATTCAGAAGCTTTTCCTTTTTTGTTGGAAAACTTGTGTTTGCTCCAAGTTGTGTCTTGGACTAAGCAAAGCAAGGCATGGGAAAGGATCACTGGTCTCTGTTGGCACTTACTCTGTTCCAGACAGGACAGCTGTACGCTCGATTCTCTACAGAAGCCCATCAGGTAGGGTCTTTTACCAATTTCCTTTAGTTTGTGGTGGTTAATACTACTAGTTTGGGCTGGCACTGTGGCACAGTAGGTTAACGCCCTGGCCTGAAGCACCGGCATCCCATATGGGCACCGGTTCAAGACCCAGCTGCTCTACTTCCTGTCCAGCTCTCTGCTATGGCCTGGGAAAGCAGTAGAGGATGGCCCAAGTCTTTGGGTCCCTGCACCCGCATGGGAGACCTGGAAGAAGCTCCCAGCTCCTGGCTTCAGATCAACACAGCTCTGGCCGTTGTGGCTATTTGGGGAGTGAACCATCAGATAGAAAACCTCTCTCTCTCTCTCTCTCTCTCTCTCTCTCTCTGCCTCTCCTCTCTGTGTAACTCAGACTCTCAAATAAATAAATAAATAAATCTTAAAAAAAATACTACTAGTGAACTTGACTGGGCAAAGAGACATCCGGGTAGCTGGAGAAACATCCTCTCAGGGTATTTCCAGAAGGAATTAGCATTTGAATTTGTAGACTGCCTAAGCAGGTGACCCTCTCCCAACATAGTTGGGCAACATTCAGTCCTCTGGGGGCGTGAATAGGACAAAGGCAGAGGACAGGCGAATCCACGTCCTCTTCGTGAGCTGGGCTGCCCATCTCCTCCTGTCCCGAGACATCAGAGATCCTGTTTCTTGGGTCTTCAGACCTGAAGCTTCCCTGGTTCCTAGGCCTTTGGGTTTGGACTGGAACCGTATCGTCGGCCTTCCTCTTTCTCCAGCTCACAGGTGGGTGACCACGGGTCCCCCAGCCTGCAGAATCCCACAGGCCAGTCCCTCAGAGGAAATCCCTTACTGTGGGTCTACGTATATCCTAGCAGTTCTGCTTCTTTGGTAGTCCTGACTGAGACACGGCTGGTAACACTGAGGCACAGGGGGGCTGAATGCCTTGTCCAGGGTCACGTGCTCCAGCTTGTGGAGGGCAGGGGTTTGAAGCAGGACTTGCAACCATGCTGTACTGTAGAATGCATTTCCCAACTGCCATGGGGTGTGCAGCCCCAGTGTATATGACCGATGATGGAGAAGCAGCACTGAGGCTGTTAGGACTCGGGGTCCCAGGGCCCGGCTGCACCCTGCCACTCTACCGACCTCCAGAGACACCTCCATGGGTCCCTGGAGCTCCAGGAAACATGAGTGAAGGGACGTGAAAGCCATGCCTGCACAGAAATTCAAGGCCTCTTCCTGGCCCCAAGAGGCCTCTCAACCTCCCACAGACAGAGATGAAATGACAGTGCCCAAAGTTTCCAACCAAGAGGGCAGCAGGCATGACGCAAAGGAGAGAATCTAGCAAGACCTGGGTTTTGTGGCTTCAGTTTGCTGGGATATAAAATGGGTATAAGAATGTCAACTTTACAGAATGACACTAGGATGACATGACATGATTGATAAATAAAACGGGCTAAGCAATGTGCCTTATGCAAATAATAATAGCTCAATAAAAGTCAGCTGGTGCTGAGAGTGATGGAGGGAGTCTCAAAATATGGGGAAAGAAGAGAGAGAGAGAGAGATTTGAATTTCAATGCCAACTCTGCCACTTCCTAGCTGTGTGACCCTGGGCAAGTCACTTAACCTCTCTGTGCTTCCATCTCTGCTGACTTAAATGGGAGAATATCTGCTAACTTGTCAGAATCAAATGGGATGAAGGGCGAAAGACCCCCGCCCAGGAAGGAGTAGACAGCACTCACCACCCCCTTCCTGTTGCCCAGACTTGGGGGCTCAGAGTGAGAGCCAGGGACCCCCACCTCAGAGGAAGCCCCGGGTGCTTGCTTTCAGCAGATTTCCCAGCCTGGGTCCACCTCTGTCTCCTCCCGACCCCCACCAGCCAGAGGACTGTGGCTTCGGCTGGTCCACAGTGTGACAGAGTGGGCTGGCTGTTGCCTTAGGCAAACTCTCCTCAGAGATAGAACTTGCTCCCCTAGCCAGCGCAGGCAATAAAAGACGAATGGACTGCAAACCCTGCCCCACACACTTGGGGGGGGGCAGGGCGGGTACGGGAAGGGGGGACACGGCCGCTCTATCATCCGGCTGGCAGGCTGGAGAGCTGTGAGTCACTGGGATTCCTGGAAGAGCGACTTGTGAGGCTCTCCGGGGCCAGCAGGGTGACTTACTAGTCCATCACCCCATCGGAATAGGAATGCCCGGATGTCCGTGACACCTCTACCATCTCGGGGAAAAGGAGCTCTGAGCCAGGCGGCAGGGGCAGAATCCGTAATGGCAACAAGCAATTAGCTGTCTTCTTTGCTTCTGCCGGCGCTGGGAGGTTTTGTCTCTCTCTCTTTTGCTCGAGGTTTTCACTGGAGTGAGTGTGTGTGCACATGCGTGTGTAGGTGTAGGGATGGGGCACGCTGGAGAATCGGGAGCCCTAAGGCCAACATTCATTACATCCACGGAGAAAGCAACCAGCGTGGATGGTATTTGCTGACTAGTCGCTAGATAGCCAAGCAAGCTTCAAAGGCTTGTGCAAGAACAGCCCTATCTATCATAGGCACTTTCACTGCACCTGTTGACAGATGAGGGCGCTGAGGCACACGTTCCCCAGGTCACACAGCTGGCAGGTGGCAGAATCTGAACCTAAACTCGGGCTGTCTGGCTCCAGAGCACGTGTTCTCAATGACTACTCAATATCACAGCCCAGGAAGGACTCCCTGGACCCATCCAGGGGATCCAAGTTCCCTTACATACCAAGACACTGCCAGGCAGGCAAACATGCATTCCACCTGCGGTGTCTTCTACAGCCCCGTCCTGGGTGCTTGCAATGTGCCCAGCCCTGAGCTGGACACCCTAGTGGCACAAAGAGGGATCAGGTCAGGATGCTGCCCAGAAAGGCTCTCAGAGTGACTAGCACAGGCACGAACTGGCAGAGCGTAAGAGTCGCTGTGTGGGCACTGTGCACTAACTCCTGTCGTCTACTCTTCCACCTGGTGAGGCAGACGTGAGTATTACCCCCATCTCCCCAATAGGCAATGTTGAGCCCAGCCCCAGCCCCTCCACTCCACTCCACAGCACACAGGGCAACAGTGCAATCCAATAACTGGGCTGTGGAGCCTGGGGAATCCCTTGCCCTCTTCCCAACCCAGGGCATCCATCCATCCCTCCCCGGTGCAGGAAGCCAGCTGTGTGGTATCCTTTTAATTAAGGCCCACATCAGTGCTAAGTGCTCTCAGAGGCAGAGTGGGGGAGGACCCTTTGAAGTGGGAGGCAGGTTGACAAGCTGGGGATCATGATGGATCTCTCCACGCCAGATCTGAGTTGCTCCTAACAACCTGGGATCCAGCCAGCAACCCGCCAGGCTTGCGGGAGCCTGCACGATGCATTTGTTCTCTCTGCAAACCAGAACCAAGTTTTCAGTCAAGGGCAGACAATTCTTCTGGATGCCATTCATCTGGAAATTAAGACTTGCAACCTTAAACACTTATGGGGGACACATTAGCAACATGACCGAGTGAAACCCACCAGCATGAGGGCAGCGGGGAGCACAGGGGACTGCGGTAACGTGAAAACAAATGCCTAAGGTGACAGCTGCCAGCGAGGCCCAGCCACCTGCTGCGTAGGGAAATTAGACTTCGGGTTTTTCAGAAAAGCAGGCTTCTCGATTCACTTACAGCAGCAGCCAAAGTCCTGACAGCAGCTCACAAGGCCTCCACCGTCTCTTCCCCATCACTCATTCCCATCATTCCCGTGGTCTTGTGTCCTTCCATTCTCACTGTTTGCCCTGCTCCAGCCACTGTGGTTTCCTACTGAAGAATCACACACCAGCCACATCCCGTCTCAGGGCCTTTGCACATGCCAATCCTGCTGCCTGGCAGATGCTCATTCCCTCACACCTTCAACTCCTTGCTCTAATCTCCCCCCGCTTGGGAGGACCCTATTGAACCCCACCATCTGCCTCTTCTACCCCAGCCCTCCAACACCCCCTACTTTGGGTTTTCCTTTTTTTTCTCACCCTTTGGGTAGCAGTGCCAGGGTTTCTCTTTGAGAAAATGTTCTGTGGATGTGGCAGAAATGGCTAAAGGTTGCCCTCCTCTGTTTCCTCTTCAATACGTAGAAAGACTACATTTCCCAGCCTCCCTTGCTCTAAGTTTGAAACCAGGTGACTGTGATCTGCCAATGGGAGGTGCAAGGAAGTGATGACTGCCTCCTCCAGGCCCAGCCAAAGAGAAAAATGCATGGAGCTGCCGGTGTTCTCATTACCCCTGCCATGGCAACCATGCTGAAGGCAGCAAAGGTCACGTGATGGAGGGAACCAGGATTCCTGAGCCGTGGCTCCACGAAAGACAAGGAGAATAGCCCAACATTCATCATGACTGCGACATGATCAAGAAATAACCCTTTGTTAACTACACCACTGAGATGTGTGTGTGTGTTTGCAGGGGGAGTCACTGCAGCTTTTCCTGATTACGATGGTGCAAACGTCAGTCAAGACAGCTGGCCTTTGCCATCGGACCAGACCTGGCCGACTGGACTCGCTCTCAAGATGGAGAGAAACAGCGCCTGGTTTGGATGCATCCAACCCAGGCTCCCTCAGAGACTGCTCTTTGGCTCCCACTCCTTGGAACCTCTGAGGGTCCCTGACCCCTACCCTTGAACACAGAATGACTCCGAATTCTTGGCTCCATTGCCCCAACCTGATCTCACTCTGATCCACGGGACTTACTCCCTAAGCCCAGTCTCTCCGCCGTCTCTTTGTCTGCCAAATATAACAGACTGTCTGTACCCTGTCCCCCTACACTTAGGAACCTTCGCTCTCCTCCCAGGCCTGCCCATTCCAAGTCCAAACCCAGCACTGGCCCGTGATGGGTGTCTTGGCCATACCAGGAAGGCCAGGCCGGCAACCAGTCCATGATTCAACACAGCCCTAGACTTCCGATTGGTGAATTCCCTCCCAATTTCCTTCTTCAGTCTTTAAAGGTCTCAGAATGGAAATGAACTCCTCTGATGGTTAAGAGTCTGGAATCTGGTACTAGATTAACTCTACCTAAATCTAGTCCTCCTGTGGCGTAGCAGGTAAAGCTGCCACCTGTGGGGCCAGCATCCCATATGGGCACCAGTTTGGGTCCTGGCTGTTCCACTTCCGATCCAGCTCTCTGCTGTGGCCTGGGAAAGCAGTGGAAGATGGCCCAAGTCCTTGGCTTCTTCTGGGGAGACCCAGAAGAAGCTCCTGGCTTCTGGCTTCGGATCAGTGCAGTTCTAGCCGTTGTGGCCAGTTGGGGAGTGAACCAGAGGATAGAATGCATGGAGCTGCCCATATTCTCCTGCCATGGCAACCATGCTGAAGATGGCAAGGTCACATGATGGAGGGAACCAGGATATTCTCTCTCTCTCTCTCTCACTCTCTCTCTCTCTCTCACTCTCTTTCTCTCTCTGCCTCTCCTTCTCCCTGTGTAACTCTGACGTTCAAGTAAATAAATAAATCTTTTTAAAAATAAATATATAAATCTATTCCTCCTTATTCCCCAGCAAGTAACCTTGGACATAACTCCCAGAGCCCCTGTTACCTTGCCTGGAAAATGAGCCCAGTAACAAGTCCGTATTCCCAACATTTTTGTGATGATTCACAAAATTAAGACTAAGTGACTCACTTAGACTTAGTACATTGTGTTCACTCAGAAACTACAAGGTGCCTTAAAATGCTCATGGAAGACACATACTACGAAAATGACCATGCATGCATTCCAAAAACGGTTGCATTAAAAACATGGTGTCATTATGTTATTGGTTTCCTTGTTAATAAATTTGCAATATTAATAAGTTTTGTGGGTTCTTGCCTCATATTCTGAGAAAAATTCTGAGTCCTGGCACAGATAAACCAGGCAGCATGTTAAGTTTTAAGCTTTTTACTCAGTGAGATAAATGCCTTGGAGAGTGAGGGCCCTAAGAAAGAAATCTGGATTCATAGCAAGCACCAGGAGCCAGCCATGTGGAGGAGCACGCAGGCTGGAAGCAAGGGGCGGGTGTCCCGAAGGCCACGTGCCCCTAAGGTGTAGGGGCAGTGAGGGTCCCAATGGTGAAAAGAGGCAAAAAGGGGCTGGGCCCACCAGGTTTCAGGCCTTTAATCCACTACCAAAGGGGCGTGGTTAATAAGTGATTGGCAGGTGGGCACACAGGTGTGGCCAGGGGCGTGGTGAAGGCGTGGTCTTCCAGCTCACAGACCTAATCAATTTATCCTGTATGCCTGCCTACCCCAACTCCACTTTCCATAAACTTCTGAAGTACCCTCACATGAGCTCCTACTATTAGCTGCCACATACTAACCGTATATATTGTAATACTGCCCCTCGTCCCAAGGAGGACATGGTGGCTCATTGAGAACCTCCATTAAGAAATGGCCCTGTCACACAGCTGTCGCGAATGTTGTTAGGATTCCAAACTACGCCCTTCTGATCTAGCCTTTCCCTGCAAAGAAGTACGCAAGGATGGCCAAGGTTTGTTAAGTAGCTACAGAGGTTTTCAACTATTCCCCCAACAGCACGAGGGGCACGGGACTGGCATGCCCAGTTAGCACACAAAGAAACCGAGTCTAGGCGAGGTGACGTACATCACCCAAGATGACAATGCTAATGATTGCAATCAAGCTCTGGAGCCAGGTCAGCCTGGCTCCCTCCTGTCATAAGGAAAGCTATTTCATGAGTTTTCTTTTATGTCCCAGGCAAAGTACCACCCTCCCAGCTCCCCTAGAGGCAGGGAAAGTTGTCCTCATTTTGGAGAGCCAGTGCCTGCAGTCAGCGCCCGGTCTCAGGCCTGCGGTCTTGCCTCTCCTCAGGCTTCAGGACCTAAAGGGCTCCTGGGAGGACGGGATTCTTCCCTAACCTCAGCAGCTGGCTCCTGACTATGCCTCAGTGCCTCATCGATTTGGATGCTTTTACCGTAATTCAGAATTCACGGTGCTTTGACCAAAATTGGAGTTTTTCTGCACGCTCTACAGAAAGGACTGGCCTGGCCAATGAGGGCTGGAAATAAGATGTGCTCTTGTATCTAAAAATTCACCATCTCGAAGAAGCGAGTTCCCCGCAGCTACAGAGAATGGAGAGAATACCAGCCCCGGGAGCTGAATAACTGGTGGAGGCAGCCGGCGAGGTGGGGAGAGATGCCACCAACACCAAACCTTCTTGTTCCCCCTTGGAAAGATGGCATGGCTGACTCCTATCTAGCTTCCCTCTCTACAGCCCTGGGAGGGTTGAAGGCAGGCCTGAAAGGATGTTGGAGAATCAGAGCTCTCCCTGGTGTAGCTCACTTTCTGCGAGGAGGCAAGGACAAATTGCAAGCGGTTCACGAAACAAAAACAAAATTTGCGGTGAGATGAAGGTCTCGCTGCAGCCCACCCAGAATGCTTCCGAGTAGAGAATGTAGAAGGGCAGGTGTGGCCACTGGCTGGGGGGCGCCTGTGGCCCCACACTCCCTAGCAAGGAAACCTTGATACCCCACACCCTGGCAGGCAGCAGGGCACGAAAGAGCCTGAGACAAACAGGAGTAAACCCAGCAACCCTTGGCGTTTTGTCCTCTCTGGAGGACCTACTGTTTTCATTCGCGTTAGCATATTAATTGCCCGTATGCTGCTGGGTGCTGCTAATTACAAATGAATGCTATTTATTCATTATAGAAGACCCGGCAGGAGAGCCTCTCTACTTAGCAACACTGTGTTAATTTCAGTTTGGCTTTGAGTGAGAGGATTGTGGAAGGCAGAGCTAGCTTCCTCTTTTCTTCTTCACTCTGGGCGAGGAGATTATGGGTAGATCTTCTGACCCTGTCTTTCACGGGTCCCTGGCTTGTCGCTCAGATCAGAACAGGCCTGTTTGACCAGGTTAACAGGTAATCATGTTAACAGCTACCACTAATGCACCTGTCTCTTCTGTTCTCATTTGCTTTTCCCTGTCGGCACTTGGACACTACAGCCCCGTCTCTGGTCTCTGCTTCTCCCTTTGCATGATCCTTAGCAGTCAGGAATTGTCTGTGCTTCCTTGCATATGCCTGAGTGGTTAAGTCTGGCCAAACTGTATTGACAAACTAGCTGCCTCAAGGCAAGGGATTAGGAGAGCAAGAGGCCTCCATTGGGGCTTGGATCTAAGCTGCAGCTTCAATCCAGTCTTCATCTGAGAGCCCTGGGTTGAAAAGGAAGCTGGCTGCTTTTCTACGTCATCCACGCGTCGTGTCTTGTTTGCAACGCTCACGTACACAGTCATTGGACACAGCAGGCTGCATGGAGCGCCCACTGGAAGAGTTGGGGAACATTGGCGCCTTGCATTTCTTTTGCAGTCTGGAACTTAGAGACGTCTCAAAACAATCTTTATTGTAGATTTGTCTGAAATACCAAAACTTCAGCCTGAATGTTTATCTTTCCTGTGGGAAGACTTGAATTCATCGGTGTCTAACTCTCCAGTAATAATAGTTGATGTTTACTAGAGCCAACCAAAATCACAAAACCATTTGGTGTAAAATTTATATGCAGGTACTTTCGTTTCCCTTGTATTACAACAGCAGAAATTTAGTAAGGACAGACATCACCACTGAATGCATCTTCTAGAAATATGGGAGGCTTCAAACAGTTCATGGAAACTGTGTATTACAAAAAACTACCCAGAGATCTCAAAAATTGCTTGGCATAAGAATAAACCTATCTTTTAATTCATTCTCGCACCAGCTTTCTGAAGTGCCCTTGACCGTGGAGAAGTCATAACTCAAACCTGGGTCTCGTTTGTCCTGAACTCCTTGCTCTTCACCACCACCTTCTTAGCGGTTTCCAAGTCAAATGGCCCAGACGCTGGGCAGGTAGCAGAAAGATGTGAACCAGAGCCAGCGCCGTGGCTTAACAGGCTAATCCTCTGCCTTGCGGCGCCGGCACACCGGGTTCTAGTCCCGGTTGGGGCGCCGGATTCTATCCCGGTTGCCCCTCTTCCAGGCCAGCTCTCTGCTGTGGCCCGGGAGTGCAGTGGAGGATGGCCCAGGTTCTTGGGCCCTGCACCCGCATGGGAGACCAGGAGAAGCACCTGGCTCCTGGCTTCGGATCAGCGCGGTGCGCCGGCCGCAGCGGCCATTGGAGGGTGAACCAACAGCAAAAAGGAAGACCTTTCTCTCTGTCTCTCTCACTATCCACTCTGCCTGTCAAAAAATTAAAAAAAAAAAAAAAAAAAAGGTGTGAACCAGACCAGGTATAGGGTTCAAGGGGAAATGGGACTTGTGGGGAGTTGGAAAGAACATGTATTGATCTGAGACTTTTAAGCCAGCAGAAGACTCAGCAGTTAAAGAGCCACTTGGGTGCCCACATCCCACATCAGTGTCCTGTTCCGAGTCCTGGGTCCACTTCGATCCAGCCTTCTACTCAGGTGCACACTGGGAGGTGATAATGATGCCCCAAGTACTGGATGCCTGCCACCTGCAGGGAAGACCCAGTGGACTTCCAGGCTCCTGACTCTGGCCTGGCCCAGCCTGACTGTTGCAGGCATGTGGGCAGTGAACTAGCGGATGAAAGATCTCTCTGAGTGTCTCTCTGTCACCCTGCCTTTCAAATAACTAAATAAATAAACTTTAAAAAATGAACAAGTCAAAGAAAACACATCTGTGGACAGAACTCAACCCACTGAGCCACCCGCTAAGGACCTCACAGCTTCTGGTCTCCTCCTCCTCCCCCTCCACCCCTCCTCGCCCACTCCTCCTCCATCTCCCCCCACCCCTTCATCATCAACCTGCTTCCTCTTCTTAGAAATCTTTTCTCTGAGACCTAGGTGGTGAACTCCTACCCATGCCTCAAGGCTATCGCTAAATGTAGCGCCCTCTCTTATTCTAGCACACAGGTAAACCCTCTCTCTGGTCTGTTCCCATGACACTCCGCACACCCTGTGTTGCAGCAGTGAGTGCATGTTTGCAGGCCTGTCTCCCTGTTAGATGATAAGCTCCCCAGCAGCAAGATCTCTCCTTCTCCCTCCTCTTCATTTGTGTCTGGGGACAGGAAATGACTGTTTGTTGTCTACCGTGCACCAGACATTATGGTATGCATTTAATCTTCACAGCCCCTTGGTAAAGGAAATTCTCTTATTCCATTTGGTAAATGGGAATTCTGAATTCCAGAAAGGTAAAGTCACATGCCCAAAGTCCTACAACTACCAAAATGTTGGAAGAGTCAGAATTCAAACTCAGGTCCCCTTGATACCAAACACCCATCTTTTGTCTCAAACAACACAGCTCCCCAGGCAGGCAGAGGGCCCACCTCCAAAGAGATGGCTGAGGGTAGAGAGAGGACCACTGAGACAACCCTGTCCATTCTGTATATTGAGGGGGTTGTGCTAACTGATATTTAGTTCCTTCCCCGCACGGCATTTTATTCTAGGAGGTTTGTTATCTCTCCTTTTGACACCGCCTGAACTATTTGAGACAAGTCCCTGCTTTAAAAATAATGATAAAACTGCCTGTCAGTGAAAATAAGCCTCACACACTATCTCAGTAATAGAAGCAGGAGAATTTCTGAGATACCTCTGCGAGTTCGTTAGGCATGCAAGATTAAACTCAAATTCATCTCGGCTCAAGTCATATGCGCTCTGAAACCAAATTGCAAGGAGTGGAATTTTCAGCTGCTCGGTTGGTTCAAGCTGAAGGTGAGGGAGACCCAAACGAACCTGCAGAAAGAGGTCCCTTGCTGAATTGGGATGCTAACTGCCAGTGGTCCGATCAATTTGGACACAACATAAAGGGGTAAACATGCAAATCTCGCAGCCAGAATCCTCAGGTTCAAACCCAGCTCTACCACATGCTCAAGGAGTAGCCTTGAAAAAGTTGCATGGTCTTTCAGCTCCCCAGTTTGCTGGTCTGTAAAATGGGGTGCACAATAGATCTCCTATCACTGGTGGGTATGAGGAATAAACTACTGCATGGACTTCATTCAGTCCCTGGCATATAGAAAATGCTGAATAATGTAAGTTCTTGCTAACGCATAGGGCCTTTCCAAAGGTATTCAGAATGGCCTGTTGGTCCCAGGACAGAGGTCAAACTCAGGATCATGCTTGCAAGGCCTCGAGCGCCTTCACCTTTGAGCCCTTTCTCTTGCTGCTGGCTCTTTCCCTCTCTCATCCCTGCTCAATTCCAGTGGTCCATCGCCCTGTCTGGGGGATGCCAGACTGTTCTAGAACAGTGACCCAAACCCCTGGATGCTCAAGCCCCTTTGACACGACGGCACAGAGTTTGCACAGAATCCACACACATTCTTCTGTAGACTTTAATGCATCTCTGGATGACTTATAGTATCTAATACAACATAAATGCTATGGAGATTGTTCTTAAACTGGGTCATTTAGGGAACAATGATGAGAAATATGTGCGCTTTCAGTGTGGACACAAGTTTTTTTTTAATATTTCCAAGCTGCAGTTGGTTGAATTCATGAATATGGAGTTCGCAGGACCCCAGAAGCCCCTCACTCACTCTTCCTTTCCCTACCACAGCTGACATGTACTGATATAAACCCCGACACACACCTCTCAAAACCTCCTCCACCACCCTGCCAGGCAGGAAGACTGGATTCGGGGCCTCAGGAGACGTTCCTGTGCACCGTGACGCTGGCTCCTGCCGGGGTAGTGGACACTCCAGGGAAGATGCCCTTCAATCCACCTGGCCCCACTGCAAACACATGGGCAGGTGCTGGGCACCACCCACGACCTGCCACTGGGGGGCAGTACTGCCAGGGGGCAGCATCCCCCAGAATGTCAGGAGGGGTCTGGATGCCCAGAGCGATGATCAAAGAGGCTCTTCTCTCCTCTCAGCTGACACTGTCAGTAGTTCGGTACCTGTGTGGGGACTTGCAAGCCCCCATGCAGCGAGATTCCTTCTTGTTCAGTGAGTTCCTGTATCCTGCCCTGTGTCTTCTGGCAACCTCTCCTCCCATTGCACCATCTCCCTTATTACACCAAACAGGCCTCTCTTCTGAGAGCCCGTTAATCCCTCCGTTTCTCCTCGTGGGTCCTTCCCACACTGTCTATGGTGTAGACTGAAGAACCACACTGCTGGAGTCCCAATCTGAGATTCTCTGCTTCCTCACTGTGTAACTTCAAGCAAGTTACTTAACTCCTCTGAGCTTCAGTTTCTCCATCTGTAAAGAGGGTAGTACTAAAACCTTTCTCACAGTGTTGTTGCCAGGGCTAAATGAACCAGCATAGAAAAAGCTCTTGGAGTAGCAGAGCCTGGTACACAGTTTGCCCAATAAACAGCAGGAATGATCAGCAGTGCTATTAATCTGTATCAACCTCCCAGCATCCCACAAGACTGTGATGTCCAAGCGCCTATCGGCTGCCTATGTTATTTAGCCTTGAGCGCGGATACTCACGTAAGATGTGGCATAAACCAGGAACTCAGTACGCATTTGTGGAAGGAAGGAAAAAAGGGAGAAAAGAGAAAAGAGTGAAGTTGAGAGAAGGAAAAATATGGTGAGAAGGAAGGGAAGGGAAGGTAGGGAAGGGAGGGGGGGGAGGGGAGGGGAGGGGAGCAGAGAGGGGAGGAATAAAGCCTTGAAGGTTGCTTAATTGTAACACATAATATTGTAACTGGAAAACCATCTGTAACCGAAGAGATCTAGACAAGTAAATTCCCACTCAGGTGGAATTGGTTGCCTGTCTTCGTTTACCAAAATCTGGTAACTAACCTCAACTATTGACTATTTCATAATTCCTTCTATTGCATTTCCTATTTGCTATTTTAGGGAAAGGGGGTTAGCATATACTAACAATTACTGGAACAATGCATTTATGGACACAAAATGGCTCTCTACATTGGACCAGAGTCCACCTGACCATTCTCTCTTTTTTTTGAAGGATTTATTTATTTATTATTTGAAAGACAGAGAGAGAGAGAGAGAGAGAGAGAGAGAGAGAGAGAGATTTTCCATCCATTGGGTCACTCCCCAAATGGCACAGTGGCCGGGACTGAGCCAGGCTGAAGCTAGGAGCCTGGAACTCCATCTAGATCTCCCACGTTGGTGGTGGAAGCCCAAGTACTTGGGCCATCTTCTGCAGCTTTCTCAGGCGCATTAGCAGGGAGCTGGATTGGAGATGGAGCAGCCTAGTCTTGAACCAGCACTCATATGGGATGCTGGGGTTGCAGGTGGCAGCTTAACCGGCTGTGCCACAACACTGGCCCCAGCTGCTCCTTCAATGGCCTGCAGTCTGGATACATCTCATTCCCAGCTGGTCCATGGAGGCCCACACCTGCCACTACCTGAGTGCTTAGCCTGCAATCCCATCAGCTTTGTAGATTAGATCCCTGTTTTGCCAGCACACCAACACTTGCAGATCCACATGACCCAACTTCTCAAGATTAATGTTTAAAACTTTATGTTTAAAATGCTTGAGGAGTTTTCAATGCAAAGCCATTATCACACAGATTGGATTCCTCCAACTCCACGTGACCAGCATTTTCTCTCCCTGTCAATGCTCAAGCAATATGCAGCGGCCATCTGATGAGTAGATACTCAGAGCTAGCGGAGTTAGATGAATCAAACATCCAGTGGCATCGAGGTGAGATGGATTGATGCATTCCCCTCACCCTAACAGATGGTCTTGCCTCATATTTCTGAAGCTTCACTCATCTGGGTGCCACCTATATGGCTTTTTGCTGTATCTACCAGTGCTATTATTTACTGTCTTGATAATGGGCTCCTAGACTATCCCTGTCTGAGGAGGGTTTTAGAGATGCAAACAAATACTTGCTTGTGTCAACAGTTATTTTCTCCTTTGCCACAAGATAGTTCCTAATAGTTGAAGCCTATAGGTCTTCCTTACAAATACAATTATCATTGCAACTTTTGAAAAGGTCATACGGTCATTGAGAGGAGATACCAATTGTGGAGCATCATTGAAAGTCGTATCTATTTAATTCACACCTTGTACCCCTGTACTCTTTGTGCAAAGTCCCATTTATTTGATGGGGAAAGAAGTTGCTTCTACCTTCTCCATGATACTAGAAAATTAGCCCATAAACAGATGCGTTTATGCGGCTTTTTAAAGGTCAGTTCTCTTGTGTTCTACTTGAACACCCTTATTCTTAAAATAAAACGTTCAACTCTTACTCTATAATTATTTCACAGATATAAATAACTGGAAAATCTTTATCATTTGTCAGAAGTAGAGGGCAGAATAAATACAAATAAAATAACACTACTAACATTTACTTAGATACTTAGATACTTGCTAAAGGTACCCAGACTGAAACTGGTTCTTTTTTTTATTAAAACACACACACACACACATACACACACACCCCTGGATAACTTTGCTGGTAAAGCATTAAAGATGTATGTAAGTAGCACCAGAATGAGACGTTCTTGTTAATTAAATCAAAGCAATGTTTAAAAAAAGAATTGTGGAGGTAGGCATTCGGCACAGCAATTACGATGCTGTACAGAATGCTTGGCTTTGAGTCCTGACTCTATTTCCAGTTCCAGCTTCCTGCCAAAGGGAGCCTTTGGAAGCAGCAGGTGACGGCTCAAGTACTGTGTCCCTGCCAACACCTTGGGAGACTCAGGTGGAGTTCCTGACTCTTGGCTTTGGCCTGGCCCAGCTCCAGCTGTTGTGGGCACTTGGGGAGTGAATCAGCATATGTAAGACCAATCTCTCTCTCTCTCTCTCTCTCTCTCTAATTTTCAAATAAATAAAAATAAATAAATAAGGAAAAGATTTATGATAAATAAAATTCTGTTAGCAGGAAAGTTACCCAGTGTTATTTGATGCTGCTTTAATGTGCCCCATAGAATAATTTCCAGTGGCTCAGAGGACATTCACCAACATTCATGAACATTTATCATGCGAATGGAAGCAAAATATTCAAACAGCATTAGTTGTAATCCTCTAAGTCCAACTCCATGCTTGGAAATGGTCTTTCTATTTTTTATTTATTTATTTATTTTTTATTTATTTTTTTATTTTTGACAGGCAGAGTGGACAGTGAGAGAGAGAGAGAGAGAAAGGTCTTCCTTTTGCCGTTGGTTCACCCTTCAATGGCCGCCGCGGTAGCGCGCTGCGGCTGGCGCACCGCGCTGATCCGATGGCAGGAGCCAGGTGCTTATCCTGGTCTCCCATGGGGTGCAGGGCCCAAGCACTTGGGCCATCCTCCACTGCACTCCCGGGCCACAGCAGAGAGCTGGCCTGGAAGAGGGGCAACCGGGACAGGATCGGTGCCCCGGGAAATGGTCTTTCTAATACAAAACCCACTGGTTACTTCCACATAATAAAGGCCATATATGAAAAAATAATGGTTCACATCACAGTCAGTGGTGGGGGAGTGAAATCTTATCCCTGCAGATCAAGAACAAGACAATGATGTCTGCTTTGGCCACTTCTATTCAACATAGTATTAGAAATTCCAGCCAAAGCAATTAGAGGAAAAAAATGAGGAACCCTAAACAGAAAAGAGGAAATAAAATTTTCTCTGTTCACATATAACATGTTCTTAGATGTAGAAAACCCTAAAGATGCCATAAAAATATTAGAGCTAATAAATTTAGCAAAATTGAGGAGTATAAAATCAACATATAAAAATCAGTTTGCAGCCCTATCTAGTAGCAATGAATAATTTGAGAAGGAAATTAAGAAAATAATTCCATTTATAATAGCATAAAAAACTAAGTTACTTAAGAATCAAGTTATTCAAGGAGTAGAAAGGACTTTAGGCTGAAAGTTACAAAACACTGATAAAGGAAATTAAAGAAGATTTAAAGAAGTACAAAGATATCCCATGTTCAAGGATTGGAAGACATAATATTGTTAAAGCGGCACCTACCCAAAACAATCTACAGATTCAATACACTGCCTATAAAAAAAGTCAATCACATTTTCTTAATTAAAATAAAAACGTGCATCAAAGGATGCTGTCAAGATAGTGAAAATATTACTCACAGAATGTCAAATAATGTTAGTTAAACCATTTATCTGATAAGAGAATAACACCCAAAGTATATAAGAAACTCCTACAACTCAACAACAGAAATAAAGTCCAAAAACAGGCAAAGACTTGAATCAATGTTTCTCCAAAGATATAAAATTACCCAATAACCATATGAAAAGATGCTCAACATCAAAAGCTATTAGGGAAAACATAAATCAAAACCATAGTGAGATACCACTTCACATCTTTGAAGATGGCTTATGAAAAAAAAAAAAAAGAAAGAAAGCTGGAATTAACAAGTGTTAGCAAGGATGTAAAAGATTGGAACCCTGTGCATTGTGAGTGAGTACATAAAATGTGCAAGTAACATAGGGTGAGCATCTGTAGGAAGCTGGATTGGAAGCAGAGGCAGGGCTGTGGCCCCAGGCACTATGTTGTGGGTTATGGGTGTCCCAAGAGGTGATTTAACCCACTGTACCGCATTGTCCACCCTGAAAATGAGATTTTTTTCACCAAAGAAGAAGCATCTGTGCAGTGGGAGAAACTAACAGTCCCAAGAGATGGGAATCAGAAACCAGCGAACTGGAAAGATGATGCATTGCACAAGGAGGTGGCTGTTGGAAGGTTTCAGATTTTGTTTCAACAAGATTAGAGGCACAGCCTTCGTCTTTTCCCATTTCAGAGGACAGAGCCCGCTTGGAGACTTGAGATCTGCACTAGAATCGCTGTGGGTCTTCGGGCTATGGTAATGGCATCATAGCACTGCAGAGAAAGAAAGGTCTTTGTCTGTTATGTTTGCAGCTGATATGATATCTGGGATTTACTTTAGCAAATTCCAGCCAAGGGGAAAAAAGGAAGTTGGGGATTTAGAGGAAACAAGCTTGGATTATGTTTATAGTCTTGGGGGCTGGATGTTGGGTGCGTGAGAGTTCATTAGATGTCTTTTTCTACTACTGGGTTGCTGGGAAGTTTTCATAATAAAAAGTTAAAATATTTCCATTTGTTTTCAGAAGGGAAAGACACACATAAGCTCACATCTATGCATTTGGAGCCTTTTTCTAGCTTTGGGATTTAATCTATTTGGCAGAAGAAAGCTAGTCTATTAAATGGTGATGATATTTAAAGACCAATGTGGTTTCATTTAATTACTACCTAAAATTAACTCCTGCCTAAGCCTAGAGAAAAAGAGAGTTGGGTCCAGAGTGGAGGAGTGGGTGACAGTGATCTTCAAGGGGTATTGGGTGGTTTTAAGAGCAGCCAGCAGCTTGAGGAGCGAGACGCTCCCATCCCCCAGCTCTCTGAAACCCACTGCTTCAACAGTCTGCTCCCAGGTAAGTTACAGATTATTTGAATTCCTTCCCAACCGTCCCCAAGCAGAGCATTTCACAGTGCAGAGGAATTTATAAATTCCTGACGTGCCTTCAACTTTCCTGCACTACATAGTAGGCACCACGCCAGGCAAAGGGAATACATGGTGGCACTGAGACAGTGCCAGAGACAGGCACGGACCTTTTGAGACATAGGGCCTACCGGGAGGACAGACATCGCAGCATCTGAACACAACAAAGCAAACACAGAAATAGTTAGAGAAGGCAGTAAGTGTGTGCTGGACACTGGGCTCAATGTCCCACAGACTGTAACACCTCTGTGGGGCTGTTTTCACAGACCTTCTACAAATGAAGAAACTGAGTTACAGAGAAGTTAAATAACTTACCCAGGAAGCTGGAATCGGAAGCGTGGGAGGACTCAAACCCAGACACTCTGATACTGGATGCGGGCATCTCAAGTGTTGTCTTAACTGCTGGACCTGCCCTTAAATTTATCTCTTAATTCCATTTTTCCCTGTGAATTTTCCAAAGCACTCTCATATTCAGGAGATGAAGCCGGCAGGATTTGGTGACAGTTTGGACAGGGGTATGACAGAAGGGCAGTCGCGAGGCATTCAGTCTGAGCACCAGGCAGGAGGAAGCTGCCTTTGATTGAGACGGAGAAGCTTCGGGAGAGCACAGCCTCACCTCCTGACACCTGGGTCTGGTCTCCTCATTCGCTGCAGGTCCAGAACTGAGAGGAGCCCTAGGTGGAGGCTATAAATGAGTGTAGCAGAGGAACAAGGGGCTAGGGCTGGTCCGAGAGGCTGAGCAAAGCCCGGTCTGCAGGGATCCCAGAGCCGAGGCGCCTGTACCTGCAGGAGAGCTCTCTCGGTGCCATTTACAGAAGATGGGGACCTGGGGGCTTCGAGTTCCACACTGAGGGTTAGAGACACAGAGCTGATAATGTCCCCACAACCTTGCAAACAAAGATGTGGTGGAAGGCATGCCCTTGACCGTGGGGCTGGGACGGCTGACTTCTCCCAGAGACGATTGGATGGACAAATGGATGAAGCTTCTAGGGTCCCCTTTCAGCACTGCCCAGAGAGCAGACAGGGCTAGAGCTGGCAGAGGATCCTCCTGCCTGAATTTCCCAGGCAGACACATTAAGCCTGACAGAGAAAAACAGGCGGTGCCGTGACAACAAGAAGCTGCCCCCTTCGTCCCTTGGCTGTTTGGGTTGTAAAATTGGTGGCAGCTGAGCAGATGGAGTCTGGGGAGGCACTACTCAGATGAGTGATGTCACAAGAACTTGCAGAGCCCTGGTGGCTCTGAAAACAGCATCTAGACCACCCTCCTTCCCCATAGCTTCCTGCACTCCTCACTGCTTAACCCAGCCACCCAAACTGCTGCTCCAGGCTAGACCACGGGCTCTGGAAAGTTGGTTGTGGGTGGATGCCAGGTTTGAAAAGCTGCTCTTCCATGTACAGCCGTGTGACTCTACTGGCAAGCTACTGGGCTGTCGACCCTCCTGGGGAGGCTGTTAACCCATAGAAAATACAGAGACAGTGCTTGGCGTGTCCTAAGCACTCCATATAAAAGTTAACTGTAATTATTATCCTTCAGTTCAACATCCACAGCGCTGAATAGGCAGCTCAGCCCATGTTGGTCGTGCAATGAATAGCTGCCTAATGTAATTTGATGCAATCACCATCGTAGTTACTGAGCCCTTACAGTGTCCAGTTCTTTGCAAAGCAATTGACAGACACTTGAGTCTTTCAGTTGCGGCACAGGACAAACTTGAGAATCACAGGGTACGTGTCAAATGCCAGCCGCCGCCGTGCAGAAACCCGGACGCCACCCCTGGAAGCAGATTTCGGTTTTGCAATCAGATGACGGGACAAGAGCAAAGCAGAGGAGAAGGGAAGAATGAAGTGGGTAGAGAGCTTTTCCTGAAGACACGAGCTGAGATTCAAGAGGTTTTGGGGAACCAGAAAAGCCCATTGTATCTCACTTTATTTTAAAATTACAGCCAGGCGTTAGTCACTTAGCCAACCCATGAGTTACTTAGCTTTAGCTCAGGGCCAATGAGCCTTCCTTCCTTCCTTCCTCCTCTTCCCTCCTCTCCTTCCTCCTGCCCCTTTTCCTTGATTTCAAGGAGAAAAGACTAAGGATTAGTCAGCTATAAGACATGGGATTAGGCAAATACACAGAGGAGTACACTGGATGCCGATTCAACAAGAACCACTCACCTAACACCAGTTTTCTACATTGACCATCCAGTAACTGGCTTTGCCTTGAATCAACCTCAAGTCCCAGGTGTAGATGAAGAGGAAGCACAGACAGGAACAAGGAATTGGCTCATGGAGCGTACACAGCGTTGGGTGCAGCTTTGAGAGCCGTCTGTGACAATGGACTTGTGGTCAGGGGCATGGGGGGGGTCTGTCCTCCAGGACTCAGTTTACCTCTGAGAGACTAGAAATACCAGACCCAAAGGGGAAGTGGACAGTGGATCCTGTCAATATCTGAGAACTCTCAGGGGGAAAACCACGCCCCCAGAAAGACTTGGGGACTGGATGCCACCTCAGAATGCATCCAGATGTAACGGGAAGACCAGCATGAATGGCGTGGGAGTGGAACAGATGCCACTTTGTGAGGGAGGGGCCAGACTACAGCTTAGCCGTGGGTTCTTTCCCAGAATAAAGGAAGCAGACAGTGACAACCTGCACCTCTGTACATGACAGATGCCCCCGACTGAGCTGAAGCTCACGGTTCTTCGACTCCACACAGCTGACATATGACAAATGACGACTAGCATCCTGGTGAGGCATAAACCATGGAGATTGCTTTGCTTCCTTTTTATTTTTTTTCCTATTTCCTGTGTCTGCCTCTCCCAGATAACACAAAGTCTGTTCATTTACCAGAGTGACAGGGACATTTAACTTCGGGGTGAACCACGTACACTCGGGAGAAATCTGCCATGTGACCTTGGGCCTCAGTTTCCTTGCCTATAAAACAGGCATAAAGGAAATAAAAGCAGTCACCTGACAGTGTGGCTGTGATGGTCACATAAATTACTACAGTACCATTCTTAGAACAGTCCCTGGCTCATAGTAAGTGACCAGAACGCAATAACAATGATTATTAATATTACCACCACCACCGCTGCTGCTGCACACAGTTGAATGAAACTACTCAGACGAAGACAGAGCAGAGTGAAACACTGGGAAGAGGAGAATTTCAGAATTTAGACTTTTGAGCTCTGATTTCTAAGAAGGAAAGTCACCTGCAGAGGGATGGGCCGGAGGGCTCTCCTTTGGGACAGGGTGTGAGTGCGGGAAACTCTATGGGCCAATCACTGGGTTCAGTCTGAGACAGGCAACGGAAGAGAGGGGATTTTCAGCTTCAGTAGTGCAAAGAGGCTTCGCTTAATGAGCTGTCAGATCTGTTTCAGAGAATTGTGGTGGGCAGGAGCTGAGCCACTCATCTTACTGGTTCCAGGAAAACACCCAGGAGTGTATCAGGAGAGAGTTCTGAAAGGAGAAGTGGAACTGTCAAATGGTGCGTCTGCTCCTGCCCCACGGCGGAGAGGCACAGCCCCCAGACACTGACCGAGTCACAGGAGGACCAAACCTGGACAGCGATGCGGAGGACGACACAGTTCCGCCTCTCTCTCAACCCTGTGGCCCCTTCCTCGCAGCAGGAGACAATGCCTGCCCTTCTGCCACGTGCTGGGTCCCCCAGACCCACAGGTCAAGAAGTCACTCATCTACATTCCTTGGGCCAAGCTGTGCTGGAGGCAGCAACCTTCAAGAGGACCCTACAAGTCCCCTCTTCCTTTATTTATTTATTTATTTATTGACAGGCAGAGTGGACAGTGAGAGAGAGAGACAGAGAGAAAGGTCTTCCTTTTTGCCGTTGGTTCACCCTCCAATGGCCGCTGCGGCCAGCGCATCGCACTGATCTGAAGCCAGGAGCCAGGTGCTTCTCCTGGTCTCCCATGGGGTGCAGGGCCCAAGAACCTGGGCCATCCTCCACTGCACTCCCGGACCATAGCAGAGAGCTGGCCTGGAAGAGGGGCAACCGGGATAGAATCCGGCGCCCAAACCGGGACTAGAACCCGGTGTGCCGGCGCCGCAAGGCGGAGGCTTAGCCTGTTGAACCACGGCGCCAGCCAAGTCCCCTCTTCCTATTCTGTCCCCCCAGGAGGTGGAGAACGGCTCTCCCTTGTCAGGGCAGGCTGAGTTATATGCTGGGTGCCGTGAAGGGAGGCACAGACGGTCCCAATTCCTTTTCTGCTTCCTTTTGTCCATCCGCCTCCATGTGCCTAGCCACCAAGCCAAAGCCAACGGCAGCCCTCCAGACTGCCTCCATTCTGCCTACAACTGCCACCATTTCTATCTGGGGCCCCCTTCCCCTCTCCCTCCCTCCCTCCCTCCTGGTTGCCCTCGGGCTCTCATTCATTTGCCTGTATGAACCCTTTGCACAAGGAGAGGTTAGACTCTAGATACTCAGAGCCTGTAGCATCTAATTTCATAAAGTCATCCAAATAGCAACGGGTTAGGATTCCTACTTGGTAGATGGCAAAAAAACAGGCCAGGAGGACTTAAAGAGTTGGAATATAGAGAGAGGTAGCAGAATCAGGATTTGGGGAGTGGTCTTCAGATTCTAAATCCTTTTCCCAGTCCATTAATGGCCCCTTATCTGCACTTATATTCTCTACTTCAATAATAACAGAAAAAGATACAGTGTATGTGTGTGTATATATATATATATATATACATATATATATTATATAACTACAAAGTGTGTGTAGCAAAGTAAAACGTATAAAGAAAATATCAGAAATATGCAGGATACAATAAAATCACATAGTCCCCCATCCAAAGCCTAGGTGCTTGGAGGAAGATGGGAACATCACATCATGTCATCTATCACTTAGACTCCTGCGCTCAGAGCTGTTTGTCACTTCCTAACTCATAGTAGACTCTCAAGACACCAGTTGTGCTGTGCTCTCGTTCCTCAGTCTGGCAGTCAGCCTCCGAGCTACGTTCTCATTAGACCAGAACCCCACCCTCAGAGCAGCACAGCCTTTGGGTGGTGGCTGCTCGGTGATGTGGAGGATAACGCACGCTGTCGGCTGTTCCAATCAGGGCCACGTGACGGACATGCCGGCAACAGCCAGCGCGTAGACAGAAGACAATGCAGTCAAACTCGGGCCTGCCTAGACACAGATGATAGAGGTGTCTGGTGTAGGCTGGACAGCAGAAGCTTGCTCCTCCCACCGGAGCTTCGGCCAGGGATCTGGGAGGAGGCTGGTGCTGAATGGGGTGTTGAGTAATGAGTGCAATAATGCCGACTGGACTGCCAGGTGCTCTGAGGTCAGGTTTTTTCCCAATTAATGTATTCGCGCTGGTAACACAGGGACAGCATGTGCGCCTCAGTGTGTGATGGGAGAGCAGAGCAGTGCTCTGCTCCCATTAATCTTGCAAAGGGTTTTCTAATCCTCTCGATATGGTGGCAGGGGCTTGGAGGTGCCAGAGCAGGAGGCAGTTACTGTAGACGAAAAGAGGCACCTGCTGTAGAGCTAGACACATGGCAGTCCAACTTTGTTTATGTGCAAGCTGTGGAAATGGGGGCACCCAGGAAATTCAACCCATGTTCCTGGGACATAGGCTCTTCCCTTTTAGTTGTAGGTGTTTGACACAAAGTGACACAAAGTGGTGAAGCTGCCGGGACACCCGTGTCCCACATCAGACTGCACGGGTTCCAGTCCCAGCTCCATTCCTGATTCCAGCTTCCTGCTAATACGCACCCAGGGAGGCAGCAGGTGATAGGCTAAGTACTTGGGTCTCTGCCTCTCATAGGGGAGACCTGGATGGGGTTCCAGGCTCCTGGCTTTGGCCTCGCCCAGCCTCAGCTGTTCTGGACATTTGGGGAGTGAGCCAAGAGATGACAGATCTCTGTCTGAGTTTCTCTCTGCCTCTCAAATAAACATATTTTTAAAAATTAAAAATTATACATCAGAGGCCAGTGCTATGGCATAGCAGGTAAAGCTGCTACCTGCAGTGCCGGCATTCCATGTGGGCACTGGTTGGAGACCCAGTTGCTCCACTTCTGATCCAGCTCTCTGCTATGGCCTGGGAAAGCAATGGAAGATGGCTCAAGTCCTTGGGCCCCTGCACTCACGTGGGAGACCCAGAAGAAGCTCCTGGCTCCTGATAGGCCCAGCTCAGGCTGTGTGGCCATTTGGGGAATTAACCAGCAGATGAAAGATCTCTCTCTCTCTCTCTCTGTCTCTGTCTCTGCCTCTGCCTCTCTGTTAGCTCTGCTTTTCAAATAAATAAATAAATCTTTAAAAAATTGTACATCAAATATATACATATATTAAAGCCCAAACTCCTAGCCTCCCCTGGGACCTGCATGCTCCAATCTTTGAAGCACCCCCTTCAATCTGTGTTCCTACCACCATCCACTCTCATCCTGTTTCCTCCAACCTCCAGGCTTCTTGCAAATCCTCAAAGCACCAGGCTCATCCACACCTTCACTCTCTCCATACATTCTTTCCCCTGTACCTACAACATTTTCCCATCCTCCCTCTCTTGCCAGCATATGCTCACCCCCCAAGTCTCCCCTGAAATATGCCTCCTCCCACAAACCCATCTGCACTGCCTCCTGGCTCCAGAGCAGGTCTCAGCTGAGTAGCCTGGAGAACACGGGCTCCGGAGCTGACATACCTGCGCTCAGACCTGGCCTCTGACGGCCACTGGCTCATCTGACCTTGGGAAGAGTTGTCTGGGGCCCTGTCTTCTGGTCTCAGAGCAGGACTCAGGTGAGCTTCACATCAGAGGTTGGGAGTCAGGAGTAAGTGAGATTGATTATGTAAGTAAGATGCACAGACACCCAGCAAGTGGCACCTGCTTCCCCTCCTTAGCACTTGGGATCATCGAATGCTTAGAAAATATTCCTCCTGTTATTTGTTTTACGTCCATCTCCCCTGCTACATTTTGATCTCGAAGAGAGGAAGAACCATACCTGCCTGTCTCAGCCCCATCTGCAAGTCCCCACCAGAGTGAGCATGACTCAAATGGAGACACGAGAACCTCCTTCCAGGGACGGCGGCCAAGCAGATGGGAAGGCTGGCCAGGGAGGAAAATCAAGAGGAGCATTAGAAGATGGGCAAAGAGCTGGAGCAGGTGCCAGGAGCGGCAGTTAGGAGGGCAGCTGGGGGAACCGGCAAATGAGTGACAGTGGGACTGGCACAGCTTCTGTATAAAATCTCCAAGCCCTAAGCACAGGCTGAGCATCAAACCATCCATGCCGTCCACGAAGCTGTGGTGTTAATGCTGAAGACCGACTTCCTCGAGAAGGCTTTCATTCATTCATTCATTCATTCATCCATCAGTCGATGGACTTCCGACTTGGCTCATTCAGTTCACTTCAGAGTGCAGAGGAGCTAGCAGTGAATAAGGTAGACTCACCTCCTGCTCTTGAGGGACTTAGGTCCTGGTGGGAACAGAGGAACGATGAATAAATCATTGGTAAAGATACCAAGCCCCAGTCAGCGCCAGCAAGGAAAGTAAAGCTGCAGAAGGGTGGGGGGGAGTGGTGCTGCCGGGGCTGCTTCGTGGAAGGAGGTCGGAGAAGGTCTCTCAGACGACACGCATGCAAGCAGAGACCTGGGGGAATGGAGCCATGCGCTGTGAGGGATTCTGAAGGAATAGCATTCAGGGCAGAGGGAACAGCAGAGGTAAAGACCCTCACCGGGGAGTGTCTCAGCAGACTCAAGAAACAGCAATGCAGGCATTCCCACTGGAGCAGAGAGAGGAAGGGGAGAGGACGAGGAGTTGAGGTCAGAAAGCAGCGAAGCACCTGGTCACACGGGGCTGTAGCAGCCACGCTGAGGGCCAGAGGACAGTGTGGTTGCCTGCTGGAGCTGCTGGCAGGTCACCAGCTTCCCCAGGAGACTGTGGGCCCAGGGGTGGGAGATGGACACCATCACAGAGCAGGAGGCAGCTGCTGTCCAGGCCAGCGATGCTGCCCGAGACCAGGATAAAAGGCTGCAGGTGCACGGCCTCTGGTGCCTCAGGGTGTTCGTCTCTCTTGAAGGGCATTAGGATTCTGTCACGAATTATAACTGGAACTGATGGGGGTGGGGACCTTGACCCTCAGCTACTCCAAACACCTCCCTTGACCACTGGGATTCCTCCAAGGTCACACGGTCAGAAAGCGGACCTAGGCATGAGCCCCTTCTCACTGGGTGCCTCCTTTAGGGCCATTGTCATTGTCCCTTCTGGTTTGAAGAAGCAGATCCACAAAGAGCTACTGCACTTGAGAGGTAGAGGGCAAAATTAAGAGCAATTTGCTTTTCATTTATAATTCATGCATGATCCACCACCTACTTCCCAAAAGGATTTGAGACAGCTTACAATAACGATCATCTCAAACCCTCTGCACAATCGCTCGAAAACATGTTTTCCAAGTCTTTAATGGCCCTAGGAAATGCTCCAAACATAACTTTAAATGAAGAAGACAGGATACAATACTTTACTTACTATAATATTGTTACATAATGTGAAGTGGTTAGGGAGGGGGAAGAGGGAAGAGAGAGTGAGAGGGGAGGTGAGGGTGGGAAGGGAAGGGAATGGAAAAGAGAGGATGGGAGGAGGCAGGAGAGAGAGGAGGGAAGGCAGGGAGGAAACTCTGGTCCTGGTTATTTCCCTTAAAATTGTGTGGTGGGACCTCTCCACTTACAGAACAGCTCCCCGAAATGCTGTCCATAAGATGACCTTCAGCGGCGCTCTAGGTCTTTCTCATGTTAATGCTCAAGTATTTATGTATCAAACACCTCACTGTTAAAACAGGGCTACACATCAAAGTCATCTGTGCTGCTGGGTAGACTTCATTTGCCCTCCAGAGTCATTCCTCACCCCTCCCGCCCCACTCTGAGCAAAGCAGGCTCCCTAGCTCTCCCTGGCTTTTGGATGGTTTCAACCAATAGGGATTCCAGTTTAAAAAAAAAAAAAAAAATCCAGGTGGAGGAGAGAGGAGCGAGGGTATTCAGATCCAGCTCTGGGCTTGTGTCCCTCTCCTGCCCGCAGCCTCCACTGCAGGCTCCAGTTCTCCTGGGGCCCCATTACTACTCTTCCAGTTCTCCTCTGTGAGTTCCTGTTTCACTCTCTGTCGCCGATTTCCTTAATGCTGCCCTCGACTGTCTAACAGTCCCTTTATTAGATTGCTCTTGGTTTCATACTTAAAGTTTATGTGTGTAAGAGTCATCTGGGAGAAGAGCTTGTTAAAACACAGATTCCTATGCCGTGCTCCCACGAGCTACTGTTATATGGAACGCGAGAACCCATTCTTGCTGTCTGCTGTAAGTTTGCACCTGCTGATGGATCTGTCCCCACGCCTCTTTCGCTCTCTCCTCCCCAGCCTCTGGCAACCACTATTTCACTCCCAAGTTCAACAAGATCAACGTTTTTAGTCCCTGCACATGAGAAAGAACGTGAGGTATTCATCTCTCTGTGTGTCAATTATTTCCTTTATTACAAGGCCCCCAAGTTTATCAATCTTACTACAAATGGCAGAATTTCATTATTTTGTATGGCTGAATAGAAATCCATTGTGGCTATAGACCACATTTTTCTTTATCCATTGTTCCATTTCAAATAGCTAGAAAAGATGATTTTGAATGTTCTCACTACAAAGAAATGATAAATGCTTGAAATGATGGATACGCTAATTACTCTGATTTGATCAGTATACAAAGTAGGCATGTACCAAAATGTCACTCTGTACCCCATAAATACGTACAATTATTATGTCAATTAAAAATAAAGCTCTGTGTGTGTGTGTGCACTGTTGCCCCCAACCTCACAGATTTAGAGTCAGGAGATGTGGGGGAGCCCGAGAAGGTGCATTTCCAACCAGCTCTCTGGTGGTGCCAGAGTTGTAGTCCCCAGGACCACACTGAGTGCTGTGGCATGACCCTGGATAACCCCATCTACCTCCTGAACGCTCCCTGGATCTTGGAGGAGGGCAGTCCAACAGAAGTTTCTACAATAGCAGAAATTCTATACAAGACTCTGCACGCCGCACCACAGCAGGCACAGGTGTCTCCTAGGCCCCTGAAAGGCGGCCAGTGCAATTGAGGAACTGAGTTTTCAATTTCACTGAATGGTAATGAATACAAATAATGAGCTCTGAGCTAAGGAAAGTCAGCTGGCGCATTCAGCATCCAACCCAGAAATCTTAACCAATTGGGTTCATTGAGTGCCATGGCTGTCTAGAAGTCCCTGGGGGCACAGTGTTGCTAACTGTTCTGCAAGCTGATCCTTCAAGCCCCATTCTCCTCTGCCTCCAACAGCAGTCTCCTCACTGCCCTTCTAGTCTCCTGGGGCACTTCAGGCCTCCTCCCTCTGCCCGGCTCCAAGGCCACTGCCACGTGTTTTAAGTTTCTGCTATGGCAGTGGTCGACTTCAGGGTGCCAACTCCCTTTCAGTGGGCTGTTGCTGCTTAACAAACCATCTAAGAGTGGCTCACTTAACACCACCACCACTTCATCATCTCTCCTGATTCCTTGGGTTGGCTGGGTTGAGTGGCAGATTCTTCTGCTCGACGTGGTGCTGGCTGGGGATACAGAGTCGGGGGGCTTGAGTAGGGTAGAACATCCAGATGGCTACTCACCTGGCTGGCAGTTGATGTTGTCTGGATGCTCAGAAGGGACTGTCAAATAGGGTGCCCCAGGGGCCTGCGCTGTGGTGCAGTACATTAGCCACTGCTTGCGATGCCAGCATCCTAGATGGGAGTGCTGGTTCGAGTCCCAGCTGCACTGCTTCTGATCCAGCTCCGCGCATCTGTGCCTGGGAAAGCCTTGGAAGGTGGCCCAAGTACATGCAGCCCCTGCCAACCACGTGAGAGACCTGGGTGAACTTCCAGACTCCTGGCTTCAGCCTGGACCCTCTAAGCCATTGTGGTCATTTGGGAGTTAACCAGTGGATGAAAATCAATCTCTCTCTCTCTCTCTGTTAAAAATAACAGAGTGCTCCAATTCTCACCCAAGCATCTTCTCCATGTAGCCTGGGCTTTTGACAACATAGCAGGTTTCTAAGAGGGAGTTCAAACGTCTCTGAAATCCCAAATACCATTTCTTGTGCCCTCTAGCAGTAAAAGCCAGCAGTCCCAGGACCAGTCTAAGTTCAAGGAAGGGGGGATAAGTTGCATACCTTGATAAGAGAAGTGCCAACTTTGCAGATTCATTGCCATAGTGGCTCTGTCCTCAGTGAGAATCTTCCAGAACAACAACAAAGGCTAAACCTCTGCCTCTCAGACTTCAGGGCACCCAACCTGTTTAATGCAGACTGATTCAGTGGCTCTAGGTGGATCCCACTGATAGTGGCTGGCATGATTACTGATCCCTCCTGAGAAATTCAGCTTTGGGCCTAAGATGATCAAGGTGGGAGAGATGAGGTGCTGAGTCCCAGAAGGTTCCTGGTCTCGGTCCATATAGGCTGCGCCCCCATGGGGATCTTGAGCAACTCTTGGGAATTGATGTTCCGGTGCCTTGAGGGCCGTTCGAGTTTGTCTGGTCCTGTATTTGGGGATTCAGGTATCCAGTGAGATCCATGTAGCATCCAAAATGGCTCTCCAACTGTGAGACTATGTCAGGATGTACACCGAAGCTGGCACACCTGGGAGTGAGGCAAGAAACAATGGTTAACGTTCATTCCATACTTACTCTGTGCTGGCCTCTGAGAGTCATGCTCCTCACAACGATGGCAACACGAGGGCGGTTCTGAGAAAGGCACTGTTCAGGTGATCTTATCGTATAAACATCATGGAGTGTCTTTACACAAACTAAGATGGCTACGATGTTGCTAGACAATGTCACCTTACGGCGCCACGTGGAATATGCAACCTGTTGCTAGCAGCGTGTAAGCAGGCATTGTCTCACCTGCACAACCACCCACGGAGGAAGACCACAACAACTCCCATTTTTCAGATAAGGCACACAGAGACAAAACGGCCTGTCAGAGCCACACGGCGAAGTGGCAGAGCTTGGACTGGAATTCAGGTTGCTAACATCAGACTGTGCTATGGTGACTTTTCTGGGCTTATGGAATTTGGGGGAGGAAGGAGGGAGTGTCTTCTAAACGAAAATGTTTCTCTCTAGATTCAGTGGCTATGATGTGCCCTTGTGTGCACACATGCACAAGTACACACACGTGCGCGCACGCACACACACACACGCAGCCCTTGGGAAGCACAGAGCAGCAAGAATCATGAAGGAGTTTAAGAAGACAGCTCATTGGAGCCTGGCGACTAAAACAGAACTATGAAATCTGCTGATCCAGTCCGTACGTGCTGGTCTCTGTCCAAGGGGTTCCGCACAGCACCCACTAGTGACCATGGCTTCCAAGCTGGACTGGGCCCCCCCCTGCCTGGTGGCCACCTCATCTTCCCTCCTGTGCAGGCTTCCTCTTCCCCACCGAGCTGGGTCTTCTTGAGGACACAGGTCACACTGTGTGCTGCTTCTTGTCCCTGGCCTCACCTGCCACAGTCATGGAGACAAGATCTGTCCTCTGTGGCCACCGTCCCCATGGGGGACCTCCCCCAGCTCCTCCTCTGGAATGGCCTCCGAAAAGGCAGATTCAATGATGCCACCCCCACTCCCTTTAGGGTCAGAGCACCCAAAGGCCTTCCCAAGTTCACCTCCTACCCCTTCCTTACCTACACCTGGCTCCCAGCCACACCTGGCTCCCAGCCACACCCAGTCACCTGCAGCAAGTGCCAGCTGCCTCTCACATCCCCACTTTAGTCCATGTTCTTTCCTAGGCCTGGAATGGCTTTCCCCAACTTACCATACCTTCAGCAGGTCTCTTCGTCCCTCTGAGAGTCAACTGACTCCCGTCACAACGAGCCCCACAGGCGTTCGTGGGTTAAGAAAGACGAGATGTGCAAAAGGCCCAGGCTGGGGCCCTGTAGCCATGAGTTATCCTCACTGGGCTACAGTGGGAGGGGGTGTCTACTCTTTGTCCCAGAATCCTCCCTGCCAATAGCACCTTGGCCTACTGTACTTTTCCAAGGATACTTTGCACAGAGAAAAGTGGTGGCCTTTTTTCTCCTCCTGTGGCCAAGGGAGAAGAGGGAAGAAGGTGGGATGGCCCAGGGAGGTGAGAGTTTGGTAATGGCCACGGGAGCTCTGAAGACTCCGTCTCCACTGAAGGGTGGGGGCAGGAGGACGGTCACGTCTCTCTGTCTTAGACAGTGACTTGGGCCAGAGGGACAGTCTCATCGAGGACCAGATACAGCGCTTTCTTGGCAAACAACTGCCATTTGTCACCCTTTGGGAAAAGCAGGAGCAGAAGAGGGGAAAATATTAGAAAAGTATTTTACCCTAAAAGCCCCGCAGCCTGCAGGATGGATGGCCTGCCAGCGCCGGAGCCCCAGGGAAGCTGCACACTCGCCCAGGATCCTCATCCATTGTCAGCCTCGACGGCCGGCTGCTAAAGTGAACTTGAGGGACAAGGCGAAGAGGCGTAAACATTAAATACACAGGCTTTCAGGATGGCCCTTCATCTCCCAAATGCTCCTCCTGCACAGGGGATTGCTTTAAATTCTCTTCCTCCTTTTCCTCTGCCATTGCACTGGAGAGGCAGAGACCGGCGGTCTGAGTTCTGATTCACCACACGCACGCAGCAGGAGGAGGGGAGGGCTTGGGCAATGGCAGAGTGTGGGAGTCAGACGGTCACGGGGGTGCACCCCCACTCCAGCACACACAGCAACAGGTCTTCTGGCGATGAGGTGAACCTCTCTGAGCCTCAGATTTCTCATCTATCAAATGGGGCTACTTGGGCGTGCGTATACAGGAGACAACAGAGAGTCAGCATTCCATAGCGGGCTCTCGTCATTCTTCTTATTTTTATACTTGACTGAGATACGCAAGGTGTTTTGCTGCCATCAAGAAGAGTTCTGGGGCCCCCAGTGCTTGCTTCACTTTGCTCTATCGCCTCTGCTAACACCCGAAACACCCTGCATTTAAGGGCTCTTGAGAAAGATCATGGGAAAACAGTATTGCGGAAGAACTGTCTACAGCTTTCAAAACTTTTTTGCACCAAAATAAACTTGCCTTTTATTTTTTTTAAGATTTATTTTATTTATTTGAAAGACAGAGTTACAGAGAGAAGTAGAGACAGAGAAAGAGGTCTTCCATCTGATGGCTGCAATGGCTAGAGCTGCGCTGATCCGAAGCCAGGAGCTTCTTCTGGGTTTCCCACCTGGGTGCAGGGGCTCAAGGACTTGGACCATCTTCTACTGCCTTCCCAGGCCATAGCAGAGAGCTGGATCGGAAGAGGAGCAGCCGGGACTAGAACCGGCGCCTACATGGGATGCCAGTGCTTCAGGCCAGGGCGTTAACGCGCTGTGCCACAGCGCCGGCCCCCCACAAACTTGCCTTTTAGTTCCACGTGTCCAGGAATTTTTTAAAGGATCCTTGTACTTGTTGGCAATCCTGTATTTTCCTCCTGGAGAACGTATGCTCCTTGAGGGCAAAGATCTTGATTCCAGTGTCAAATTCCAGCACGAAGCAAGTGTCTGGCCCATCCTATGTGCTCATTATGCAAATATTTGCAGCATGGGTAAATGAGTGAGTTCACAACTACACTCTGATCCCCGGTTCTCACTGGAGCCCCTGGACAAGAGAATTTCCATCGAAGTCCCAGTGTACTCTCCGGCAGTGTGACGACTATCAAAGAAACGAAACCAGAGTCCTGGTTCCAGATGTCTTTGCTGTGTAATAAACCAGTCCATGCCTGATGGGTATAAACCACCACCACTCCATTTTGTTCATGATTGCGGGGCAGGAGTCTGAGTCTCACAGAGAGCTGCCATCAGATCCTGGCTGGGCTACAATCATCAGAAGGCTTAGCCTGGGCTGGACGATCCAGTTCTGAGCCTGCCCAGCCACCCGGCTGGCAGCGGAAGCCACTGTCAGCTGGGTGCCCAGCTGGGACTGTCAGCAGGAACACCTACCTGTGGCCTCCCCAGCTGAGCAGCCTCAGGACAAGTATATCTATTTTTGCTTGTTTGTTTGAGAGGCAGAGGGAGAGAAAGTGAGACGGTGCCTATCTGCTGGTTCAGTCTCCAAATGCCCACAATGCCCAGGGTTGGGCCAGGCCAAAGCCAAGAGCAAGGAACTGAATCCATGGTTCCCACATGTGTGCCAAGGAACAAAGCACTTGAGCTGCTTCTCAGGGTCTACGTTTGCAGAAAGCTGGAATTGGGAGCAGAGACTCAAACCAGGCCGTCCAATAGGGGGCGCTGCTGTCCCATTTGGCAGCTGAAGCCTACCAGGGAAACTGGCTCCCCCAGAAACAAGGTGGAAGCATTGGCCTTTTACCGACCTGGACTCAGAAATCACAGTGTCACACGCTGTTGATCCACGCAGTCACAAATTCGCCTCATTGCAAGTGAACCTGGAGGTCATGTTTTCAAACCTCCACAGATTGATCCTACATGACCACAGAGACTAGCCAGGTATAAGAAGTAAGTGACAAGGCTGTGGGTGAGTAATATAACAGAAAGTAGCAGGAACTGTGGCAGAATGGAGACTTTGCCCTGTCCAGAGGGACCATCATTAGCTTAGCTCCTTGTGGAAACGTAGGCCCAGGGGTTGCCAAGCTTTTGGTTTTTCAAGGGAAGCTATGAAATTTTGAGTGGAATTTCTCATTTTTAAAAACAGTGAGAACCAGAGAGAGCACATCTGAAGACCCATGGGTCCCCTTTGTTGGCTTTTAAGATAGATGATCAGATGCAACAGTGCTTTGTGATAACATCGCCAAGAGCCCACCGCTTGTTCCTCCCTACTGAGTGACACTGGAGCAACTTTAGAGCTCTGTCTCCCCAAAACGGGAAATGACGTGAACCAGGCAAAACCACAACAGGAAGTGATGTGAACGAGGCAAAAGACCCCTTTGGCAGACATGAATCAATACCAATCCTCAGTGATGGAAAGGCAAATAAATGGGATGATGTGACATTTGTTGAACTCTCCTATCAAGTGCCAGGAGCTTTGCTCATATTATTGCATCCAATTCTCTCCAACAACTTCATGGATAGGAGTATTTACTTGTGAAGTACATGTCATTTCAAAGCAGTCAGGTCCTGTGCTGGGGTTCACAAAAGCACAAGCTGGTAGAGCCCAGGTTGGCAGGACCCCCAACCTCCCACCCCCAACACACACACACACATTCTCCATCAGACTAAGCCCTTGGGAGTTAATCAATACTATGTAATTAATGGGATGTTCCAAACTGTGTCAACCACAAACTCTAAAACAGATTTTCTGATTCCTGGCTCTATTGACATTTGGGGAAGACAATTCTTCGCTGTGGGGGACATCCTGTGCACTAGAAGATGCTTAGTAATATCCTTGGTCTCTACTCATGAGTAGCCCTTCCTCACCCCCAGCTGTGACATCAACAGTATCCCCAGACATTTCCAGATATCTCCCAAAGAACAAAATTACCCCCAATTAAGGGGCCACAGAGATGATAGGTGATTGATTGATGGGTAGATAGGTGATAGATAGATAAAAAACTATCATCACATTTTTAAAAATTAAAAATAATGCTTCAAAATCAATGCATGTCAAGTCAGTTGTCAAATTTACTGGATTGTCCTATCAGTACCTCTGTTATATTTATTTGTTAGATCTTGAATTAAAATAAGACCCATACCTTGCCAGTGGCTGACATGTCTCCTAAGTCTCTCTTCAATAGTAGACATCCTCTTCCTCCTCCACCTTTTTCCACTTGGGAATTTGTTTGTGCACCAGGGCATGGGCTGGAGGGAGAAGGAGGAAAGGGAAGATGTGGGTCAAAGCTCCGTGGGCTGCGGGAGTCTAGGGACCCAGCCTGCAGCACGAGCCTTATGCTTAATAACACCAGTGCGCTCAGGACTTGTACTGGGAGGGTGGCTTCCATGTAAGCTGGTGGATTGCTACACCTGCTAGACCTTTGTCCTCTTCTGTGCACCGCAAAACCTCACAGTTTACAACTTAACCATGCACAAAATAATTTTTTAAAAGGCAGAAGATCCAGTAGAGTTCCCTACAGCTGCAATGACTGATTCTCTCCCCGCGGCTGAATTTAACATTCTCCTGGGCCTCCTGCATTTCCTAGAAATTGGAAGTTAGATGCAGAAGCCCGATAGGACGGCCGTTGTATTGCTGAGCGTTGCATAGCCGCAGAGCACCTTCTATCAGAAGGCCCTGAAGTCTGCTTATCTCTTGTTGAGTATCAGCAGCTATTGGCAATCATTTCCTAAATCCTTTATCTCATCAGGTATTAAAAATGCCGAAATTCCATCAACTCTTCTCCATTTATTAGCGGGGATACTTACAAAGATAAACATGCCCTTCAATTGTTGGACTGCCTTAACAGTTCCTACAGAGAAAGTAGGACAAAAGCTTGAATCCCCCCTCTCGCTTAACCAGCTTGCAGAATTGGTGAACCAGTGAAAAGGAGCCTGTGTGTTTCGTCCTTGTTGATTGTTGTAGCCAGCATCGTCATCAACCCCCGGATTTAGAAATGTCGGAAGCGCTTTCAGCCCACTGCAGTTAGCTTCCTGTCGATGCTCTTGTGTTTCCATCCTTGGCGGGTGAGACCTGCGTTCTTCCCCTGGAGCCCCGTGGTCTCGGGGGAGCCTTCTGACTTCCTGGCGGGTAAGACAGTCCAGCTCCCTTCCCACATCCCCCACCCCAGCCCAGGGAACGGTCTTTCCTCCAAGGAGCCCTGGCTCCTCCTAGCAATCTCCAGCTCCTTTGTAACACCTGTGAACCCTGCGCCACTCGGCCCTGCACTCCTGGTTACGAGGGATGGGAAATGAGGATTTGGCTCTGGGGACAAAACAGTTTTCTGTGCGTCTCCCAGCATCACACATCCACCTGGACTCGTCTCTGTGACACCCCAGAGCCATTCCTCTTGCTTCAGCAGACGAGCATGGCTCCCCTTCCTGGAGCCCTCCCTGGGGCGGGCACCGTGGGCTTCAGCCCAGTTGTCATGAGAGAGCATCTAGGGTCTGGGGACGTGAATGTTCCCGGATTTCATCATTGAGCTAGGAAGAGGTGGAGCAAGGAGCCGGACTCCAGCGGTCTGAGGTGAGGGCCTCTGACCTTCAGCCGGACACCCGTCCTTCGGTGTGAGCAGAATCTGCTGCACTCCATTCTTCCAGGCCCTGTACGCACGGCATCTCAGGGAGGGAAGTCTATGTCTCCAGTTCCATCTTGGCATCTGCCTTCTCCACCTATCGCCCAGGAGCCACTGGATTTTAAAGACTGATTTATTTGACAGGCAGAGCAATGGGGACTGGGCGGTGGTGGTGAGTGGGGAGATCTTTCATGCACTAGTTCACTCCTCAAATGGCCACAGTTGTCAGGGCTGGGGCATCTGAAGCCAGGAGCCTGGATATCCATCTGGGACTCCTACCTACATGGGTGCAAGGGCCCAAGCCCTTGAGCCATCTCCCACTGCCTTCCCAGGCACATTAGCAAGAAGCTGGATTGGAAGAGGAGTAGCCAGGACTTGAGGCACACTCCAGTGTGAGCTGCTGACATTGCTGGCAGTAGCTGAACCTGCTGGCCACAACACTGGCCCTGCACCTGTTTTTGAAGTCAGCTCCCAGGCACTAACCATGAAATAGACTTCGATAGCCAGACTGTCTACTACAGTCCCCATGCAAGAGAGCCTCATTACCCTAACAACAACAACAACAGACATTTGTAATAAACACGCGCCCATGAGTGTAGACAGCTGGGTTGGTGGGGAGTATCTGAAAGGCACACTCATCCCATTGTGCAGAGAGATTCATTAGGCGCTGTTTTCCGTGCAGGGGATTCAGCAGGAAGAAACAAAGCCACAGCTGGCTTTCAGGTGGCTTCACTTTTAGTGTAGGGTGGGCAGAGGGACGGCTCGCGAGCAGGAAAACAAAGTGCACTGTTGCCCCTCCGATAGTGACGGGGGGCTATGGAGGAGGAAGATGGACATCAAGTGCGAAAACTGGAGCCCTAAAATTTTAGACAGAGAGGAGGAGGTTGATGAAGGGGCCATCTGAATGAAGGGCTAAGGGGAATGGTGGGTACCACTGGGAGAACCGATACTCCAGGTGGCAGAAACAAAGGCCCTGAGGTAGGATCCTGACTGTAGGTGTCTTTGAGGAACAGGAGGGGGGCCGGTGTGGAGGAGGGGAGGGGTAGGCAGAGCAGTGGAGGTGAGTTGGAGAGAGCGCAGAATCAGGGCCTCCTGCAGGGCCTGCATGGTCGCAGTAGGACTTGGCTTTTGCTCCGGGGGCAGCGGGGACCGGCTGCACAGCGGCCGGCTCTGGCTTCTCCCTTCACAGCCTTGCTCTCAGGGAGGAAGCCAGGAGACCGTCCGGGAGGCTGTTGCCGTCCTGGTGAGACCTGATGCAGCCTGAACCTGGGTGGTGGCAGTGGAGGTGGTTGTATTTACCGCCCTTGCTCCCTTAAGTAAAGCGAGTGAGATAATGCAAGAGGAACCCAGGGGCTCCCGGGTTTGGCCTGCACAAGGCTTCACTCTTTACAGTCTCCAGGTGCGTCAGAATGTCCCCAGGTCTCCTCCAAGTGGACCGTGCCAACAGCCCACAGCTGTTTCTCTGTCTCATTTGCTGTTTTCTCTTTCTTTAACAAGGCCAGCTTGAAGCCAATTTGTTTAAAACTCAAGAACGCCAAGGAATTCAGCAGGTGAGAGATGGCGCCTTCTCCCTAACAGAGGCCACTGCATTGTCAGACTGGCTACGAAGACCGAAGACTGTTGTCTCTCACGGCTTGCCCAGCCCCTGCTCCACACACACAAAGAAATGATTGCCCTGCAAGCAAGTTCAGGTAAAAAAAAAAAAAACAAACAAACAAAACGGATTTTTTCTGGCTTGCTGTCTCTGGCAAAATGCCAATGCACCTAAATACTGCCAGCCAATTACTCAAAGACGTATGGACTCACCCCAGGACTACAGGCCAGGAGTGTTCGAGTGTCTGTGAGTATGTGTGTTTAATACACACTGTTTCCCAGAATATTATGAAGTCAGGAGAGAACCATGGGAGAAGAAAGAACTGGAGTTGAGCGGAAATCTCCCTTGGCATGAGGGAGGTTAGACTTACAAATTCAGGGTAGCAAACCAGTAAGTGGTTGGATATGAAGGAAGAAGAATTTAAAACAAAAGCACTTCACTCAAGGTTGCTAGTGTATATGTGTTCAAAACCTGTCTCTGGGCTGGTGTTGTGGCACGGTACAGTAGGCCACCACCTGCGACGTCACCATCCCAGATGAAGACCCGGCTGCTCCACTTCAGATCCAGCTCCCCACTAATGCGCCTGGGAAAGCAGTGGAAGATGGCCCCAATGCTTGGGTCCCTGCCACCCACCAACCAGTCTCCTAGCAGAGCTGTGGAAATAGAATAATGAAAACCGTAGCACTGAGCACAGCCCAGTGCCTGGCTTGGAGTAAGGCCTCAGAGGATGTTAATGAGAGCTCTGGGGCTGGGGAGGGGGTCTGATGGCCAGTTTTGCTTTGCATCTGCAGCCTCAGGGAGTGTGGGCCGCAGATATGTAACGGCACACAGAAGCCTGTTTCAACAGCATGTTTTCCTTTGTTGGCCTGCAATTTCTTAATTGCTCTAAAGCAGATGTACGTGGTTTTGCCAGCCAAGTTCTGATAGCTAGGTTTCAGGGCTTGGGTTTCAAAACTGGACAGCGACACTGGGTCGTTTTGTGTTTGCCAGAGAGTCCCTGGGCGCTGTCTCAGCAGGGCCAGGGCCAAGGCAGGGGATGTGGGGCGGTATTTGCTGGCTTAATTGACACAGGCCAAGCAAGGCAAATTTCCTAGATACAGAGAGCTGCGAGATGGGGAATGGGGGAGTCGGGGGAGCTAAAAGGAGCCCCAAACCATAGAGCAGATGGAGAAGCTTTTTGGGTATTGCTAAGGCCAGCAAGGTTGTCAAATTGTTCTACAGAGCTCTAGAGACAGATCTGCAGGTCCTGCCAGGTCTCCCCCACCCTGCCTTTTAATAACACTACTGATTGTTTCCAGAGCCAACACTCAGTGAGCACCCACAGCGCCAAGCACTTTGCACGAAGCAACGCATTCCATGGCAGCCCCAAGAGACGGGGGCTAGGGCTCTCTTCTCTCATAGAAAAATGAACCGAGGCACAGAGAAGCTGGCTAACAGGTCTAAAGACCCTCAGCTGCCAAGCAGCAAGGTCAGGATTCTGACCGAGGTAGAGCTAAGTCAGAGGTCGGGCTCGATTTTCATCACTGTTCATTGTGCAGGCTTCTGGGTGAGATCCCATTTTACTGCACACACACACACACACCTGAACACACAAAACACTTGGCCAGCTACTCTAGAGTTCAGGAAACAACTCCGGGAAATGTTCCAGGGTGTTAGGGCGCCTTGCTCTCTTAGCTCTTCTTCCCAGGTAGTCATCCGCCAGTCTGTTCGTTCATTCATTCATTCATTCATTCAACAGTTATGTAGAGTGTTTTTACAGAACAGGGAGCTTCAGGGCCCAGGCAGTGGGACCTTCTGCAGAACCTGACAGTGGCCTGACAAGCGAGGAAGGGTGTGTGTCAATCATGTCACCCCAAGATGCAGTGGGGGACTTGCTTGGATCTGGATTTGAAAAAAATCAAAGACATGTGCAAGGCAATCAGAGAAATGTGAATACACACGGGTATTTGATGGTATTAAGGATAGTGTTGATTTTTTCAAAGGGATAATGGCATGGAGTTTATGTGAAATATGGCCTTAATGTCCTGGTTTCTCTAACAAATAAATTGCAAGGAAGTGAGAGCGAGAGCGAGTGAGCCAGCCAGCCTACAGATTAAAACAGACTTTAGATGCCTCTCACCCAATTGCAGCATATGGTCCTTGTGTGTGTGCTGATTCAAAGAGAGGGGCCGAAGTAGAGGGAGGGAAAGAGGGAAGGAAAGAAAAGAAGAAACAATAAAACACAATGTGAATGCCAACTGAATATTTGATGCTATAAAGGAAGTGTCTATAAAATGTCTGAGTGTGATAATGTTATCAAGGCTTTGTTTTTTTTTTTAAAGACTCCTTATCTTTTATAAAAACATGCTGAAATATTTACAGATGAAGTTATAAAATGCCTGAGCCTTGCTTCAAAATAATTGGCAGGGGAATACAGATGAGGGTTTAATGTGACCAGATCACCCGGGAGCCGATGGCTGCCGAGGCTGCTGAGAGCTGCGAGGGGGGTTATTCTATTATTGCCTCTACTTCTGCCCAGGTTTCACATTTCCACAATAAAAAATTGTCTTAATGTTCACAGAAGTGAGAGATACAAACTGACATTTGTGAGAAGACATTGCAGCTGGCTTTCTGCTTTAAAATATTCCAGCCAGAGTGTTTAGAATGGAGAAAGAGGATGAGATAACAAAGGTTAGGAGTTACACGCGCAGGAGCTCAGCATGGCTCCATGGGGTGTGTTATTCTATTCTCTCTACTTTCATTATTGTTTGAAATTGTCCCCAACACAGAAAAAAAAAAAAAAAGACTCCAGGGCACTGGATAGGCTCTGCCTACGTAGGTTCTGCCATTTACACATGTGACCTGATAAACTCCATGCCTCAGTTTCCTCGCCTGTAAAATACAACCTCATGTCCACAGCAGCTTGCTTTGTAATAGCCCAAACTAGAAATGATTAAATGCCCATCAACGGGTAAGCGGATCAACAGACCCTGGTGTTTCTATACAATGAAGTACTACTCAGAAACCAAAGGGAATAAACCGGCCGGTGCCGTGGCTCAATAGGCTAATCCTCCACCTGCGGCGCCAGCACACTGGGTTCTAGTCCTGGTTGGGGGACCGGATTCTGTCCCGGTTGCTCCTCTTCCAGTCCAGCTCTCTGCTGTGACCCAGGAAGGCAGTGGAGGATGGCCCAAGTTCTTGGCCCCTGCACCCGCATGGGAGACCAGGAGAAGCACCTGGCTCCTGGCTTCAGATTGGCGCGGTGCGCCGGCCGCAGCACACCTGCCGCGGCAGCCATTGGGGGGAACCAACGGAAAAAGGAAGACCTTTCTCTCTGTCTCTCTCTCTCTCTCGCTGTCCACTCTGCCTGTCAAAGAAGAAAAAAGAGGGGAAAAAAAAGGGAATGAACCCTGATAACAGGCCACCAAATGGTTGAGTCTCAAAAGAATCACGTTGTATATGAGGTTGAAAAGCAGGAGTGCATAGGGTGTGATGATCGCATTGACATCAGATGTTAGAAAGCACAAACACACCTGCGGGGGTAGGAAAGATGACAGCGACTGCCGGGGGAGGGGAGAGGTGGGATTGCCAAAGGGCAAGAGAGGATGGCTGCAGCAGACAGATCTGTTTGAGGCTGGGTGTGGCTTCCTTTTCACAGGTATATGCCCGGCACAACCGATCAAATCGTATACTTAAAATATGTTGTTGACTGGATGTCAGTCATTCCAGGGTCCTTCAGAAGTTTTTGGGAAATGCAGTTCGAGTTCAGAGGTAGGCATTTGGCACAGCAGTGATGATGCCACTTCGGATGCCCAAGTCCAGCTTCATTCTCAGTTCCAGCTTTCTGCCTCGTGCACCCTGGGAGGCAGGGGTGCGAGTACTCAAGTCCTTGGCTCCCTGCCTTCTACGTGGGAGATCTGAACTGGGTTCCTGGCTCCTGTCTTCTGCCTGGCTGGGCTCCTGCTGTTGCAGACATTTGGGGAGTGAAGCAGGGGATAGGAAATCTGTCTCTGCCCTTCCTCCTTTGCCTTCATTTTTGTTAAGACTTATTTAATTTATTTGAAAATCAAAGTCGAGGAGGGAGAGGGAGAGAAAGAGGTCTCCATCCACTGGTTTACTCCCCAGATGGACATAACGGCTGGAGCTCAGCCAGGTCAAAGCCAGGAGCCTGGAGTTTTATTTGGGTCTCCCACATGGGTGGCAGGCAGCCAAGCACTTGGACCATCTTAATGCTGCCTTCCCAGGTGCATTAGCAGGCAACTGGATCAGAAGTAGAGCAGCCAAGACTAACCAGAGCTCATATGGGATGCTGGCATCATGGGTAGTACCTTAACCCACAGTGCCACAATGCCAGCCCTACTCCCTCTGCCTTTAAAATAATAAATGTACAAAAACATGTAAAAAGAATGACTTTCTCTTGAATATTACCTCGCCATAAAGTTGCCATAGCAACCCTTTATGGCAACTATTACTATCCTCTATTTAATGGAAGAGGAGACTAAGAATCAGCAAAGTGGGTAACTCAACCAAAGTCGCCCAGCTGGGAGTTCCTGCGTCCGAGTCTTCATCTCAGGCCCTCCGGTACCTCTCTGTCCCGAAGCTCCCACACCATCGAGTCCCCCTTGTCCTGCTCTTTCCCACCACCCTCCACGTTTCTGCAGGACTCCGCTCTCCGGTTTCCCCTTCCTTGGCAGAGCCGTCAAAGACCAGGGCGGGCAGGAGGAGACAAATGGGTATCAGAATCCTATGACACAGCATTCTCTGTCCACTTCTCTTTCCTATTGAATTAGCGCTGCTTGACACAATCCCTCTTTTGCCATTTTAATGTGATAAGTGGCTAATTTGATTGGGTTCAATGAGATGTAAATGATTGGATTCAATAAAGAGCCAGAGAGTGTTTCCCTCCACTCAGCTGACCTCATTTCTCACTGGAGGTGCAGTGTGCTGCCCAGGAGCACAAAGCCCTTGTCTGCCACCTGTTGATGAGAGGGTCTCTGGGGACCCTGCGGTCCCTTGACTCTGTGAGATGGTGTGGCCGATGTCCAAACCATTGCCATCCCTGGTCTCCCTGCCTCCAAACACTCCCCAACCAGCTGGTTTTGTTGAGAATGCAAGTCACTCCCGAAGCACTGTGACCCGCTTTGCATCGAGTGCAGAGTGACCACTGACATGCCCAGGGGGTTGGGGATGGGGAGTAGCTGACACTGCTGTTGACTCCCTTGAAGGAGAAGAGAAGGTGCTCCAAGAAGGTCCCTAGAGACCCCTACTCACACCCATCTGTAATAATCTCTTCTGTTGTGCCACGCAGGGTCTGTGTGACCAACAAACTTCGGCAGAACTGATGGCAAAGACATGGTGGCTTCGACCTCAGACTTGATCTGTCTTTCCGGGGGAGTCGGAAGCCACGTTGTGAGGACACCAAGGTGCCTTACGGAGATACCCACCAACCACAAACATGAGCTCAGAGGCAGATCCTGCCCCTTTAAGCCCTCAGCCGATGGCAGCCCATCAGAGACACTAAGCCAGAATTACCCAGATGAATGGTTCCCAAGCCCCCAGAATCGTGGAATAATGTTTGTTGTGAACTGCAGAAGTTTGGGGATAACTTGGTACACAGCAATACACACACCTGGTAACTGCTCTTAGCGTTCGAGTCCAGCCCATCTGCAAAGCTCCCCACCCTTCAGTCTCCTTACAAGTGTATCTGTAAGAAAAGCACCGTGGCTTAACAGGCTAATCCTCCGCCTTGTGGCGCTGGCACACCGGGTTCTAGTCCCGGTTGGGGCTCCGGATTCTATCCCGGTTGCCCCTCTTCCAGGCCAGCTCTCTGCTATGGCCCGGGAAGGCAGTGGAGGATGGCCCACGTCCTTGGGCCCTGCGCCCGCATGGGAGACCAGGAGAAGCACCTGGCTCCTGGCTTCGAATCAGCGAGATGTGCCGGCCACAGCGGCCATTGGAGGGTGAACCAACGGCAAAAAGGAAGACCTTTCTCTCTGTCTCTCTCTCTCACTATCCACTCTGCCTGTCAAAGAAGAAAAAAAAAAAGCACAATAAAAGAACAGATTGTTAGAGCCCGAAGGCCCTTCCTATAGGTTGAAAGTGGGCTTGGGAGCCGATCTACCCAGGTCTAGAACCACCTGTTCAACCTTGAACGTGCTGCTTCAATTCTCTGAGACTCCGCCTCCTCGTTAAAATATGGGTACTGCTAGTATCTACCTCACAGGGTTACTGAGAAGATGAATAGGAGCGTGATTAGCACAAGCCCATAGGAGGGTACTTCAAAAATTCACAGAAAATGGAATTCAATGTAGGAGTTTATTTTGGTGCAAAACTTTTTTTTCTTAATATATAGACAATGTGTATCATGAAAGAAAAAAGTGTGGATTTCAAAAACTTTTTTTTTTTTTTTTTTTTTTTTTTTTTTTGCTTCTGAGAAGCACAGGCAAGCATCAGTTTGGTAAACACATAGGAAATTGCCCCAAATGGAGTTTCTGGGTGTCCCCAGCTCAAATACCCCCAACACCGGGTGTGGATGCCAGCAGGTGGCTGACTTCCAGGACCAGGCACTGCACCTTGCATCTGAGCCAGACTCCCCCAGGCCGTAAAAGAAGTGAGTCAATGGCTTAGTCACTGCTTGGCGTGGCCCAGAGGTTGGATGAGGAAAAGAGCTGGGTGGAGAAGCAGAGCCTTGCTGGGAGAGACTTCAACCATTCCCTCTCTCCCCTGCCCCTGGAAAGCCCCAGCTGCCACAAAGCAGCCCCTGCTTCAGGGGAGAGCAGGCAAGGGCTGGGGAGTCCAAGGTGAAATCCATCCTGTGCCTACAGGACGCCTGGCCTGGCACTTCTTCCCAAACCCCAGTGGAAAGAACTGGGACTCCACAGCCAAAACAGAGCCCGTCCCAGCCGTGTGTATTAGCCGTGTGTCCTCGGGAAAGTCACTTTATACATCTGAACCTCGACTTCCTCACTGTAAGATAAGGCTGGCAGGATTTAATGAGGCAGAAATGAGAGCACACGTGCCCTTGGACACAGCAGGCCCTCAGCAAATGGTAGCTGCACATGGACCAGGGTGTGCCTCACGGGGACAACCCAGCAGCCCCCATCTTGCTGCTATGACGATTAAACAAGACAACCACAGCGGCGTACCAGGCACACTCTGTGTGTGGTAGGTTCCCACCAAGGTGACCCCAATCTTTTTGGTAGTTACTAAAATTGCTCCTCCTCCAGTGAGTCTGTCCAGACTATCCAGAAGAGGAATAACAACTTCCTCAAGCTTCTTGCCCAAGCTTGAAGACCTTCTGACACGGGCAATGAAGCACACTGGGTAATTGTTTACCGAACCTCTTCTGCCTGGGTTCATTGTTGGGCAACCCCCAGGCTCCCTTGCTGGTGGCTGTGGCTGTGTGACTGATCCTGGCAATGACTGGAGCAGACGTGCTCCAAGCCACTGCTACACTTTGCCTACGGAGACCTCCCTAAGCTGTTCCTCCAAGTTTATCCCTCTCCTCGCTCCTCGGGGTGGAGGCGGAAGATCCTAAGGCCCCCAAGAAGGAAGCTAAGAATGCTAGGCAGAGAACCTGGGTCCTGGAATCAACCAGAACATGCACTCCAGGAACAGGAATGGCCATGCCCAAGCTGAGCCATTACCTGAGCAAGAAACAAGCTTTGGCAGTCTTTTTTACTTCTAAACTTTTAAAAAAAATGTTTATCCATTGTTATTTATTTGAAATGCAGAGAGAGAGAAAAGAAGGAAAGGAAGGAAGGAATCTTCCATCTACTGGCTTACTTGCCAAAAACCCACAACAGCCAAGGTTGGGTCAGGTTGAAGCCAGGCAGCAGGAAATCCATCTGGATCTCCTGCATGGGTGCTTGGGCCCAAGTGCTTGAACTATTACCTGCTGCCTCCCAGGCTCATCAGCAGAAATATGAACCAAGAGCAGAGAGGACTTGATCCCAGGCACTCCAGTATGAGATGTGGACATCCAAAACAGCAGCTTAACCTGATGTGTCATAATACCTGTTCCCTTTTCTATTTCTAAACTTATTCATTTTTACTTATTTGAAAGGCAGAGAGCGAGCGAGAGAGCAAGTGTATTCCTATCCACTGGTTCACTTCCCAAAAGCCCACAACAGCCAGGACTGGACCACACTGAAGCCAGAAGCTTGGAACTCAATCTGGCTTCTCCATGTGGGTGGCAGGGACTCAACTACTTGGGCCTTTTACCTGTGGCCTCCTGGAATATATATCAACAGGAAGCAGGAGTGGATCCAGGACTAGAACCCAGGCACTCCACTATGGGATGTAGCATCCCAAGTGGCTTTAACAGCTGCACCAAATGCCTGCCTGTTTGGTGGTACAAAGCTGCTGAATTTGAGAATTAGTTTGTTACAGAAGCTAGCATTATAGTCAGCATCCAGAGAATCCCACTCCTAATCCCCATTCCGCATATGGACCAAACTGATAGAATGGCCTTGGCTGCTCCAGGGATTTCAGAGTCTGATACTCCATCTGCAAAGATGAATGATGCTTTCAATAAAAGAATGATTTATTTAAAAGGCATAACAACAAAAAAAGGGAGAGAGAGAGTGCTATCTTCCATCTACTGGTTCACTTTCCAGAAACATGCAATAGCTAGAGCTGGGCCAATGGCAGGAGCTAGGAATTCCATCTGGGTCTCCCACATGGGTAGCAGGGACCCAAGCACATGAACCATCATCTGCTGCCTCCCAGGAACATTAACAGGAAGTTGGATTGGAAGCAGAGGCAGAGGTAGGACTTGATCTCAGGCACTCCGATGTGGGATCTGAGTGTCCCAAGCGGTGGCGTAACCCGCTGCACCACAGCACCTGTCTGATATGAATGCTTTTATAAATGATATTGCATGGGGATTTGCCTGCAAGGTAGCGCCCATAATAATATCCAACACTTCTGAGTGCTTGCAGTGAGCCAGCCACTGTGATAAAGACCATACACACTCCATCTCACCCATTGCTTATGGTCACCTGTGGTAAATATTATTTAGCCCGTCTACCCAGGAGGACACGGAGGGTCAATGGCATTAAGGAACACTTTCTCATGTTCACAACAGACAACCGGCTGTGAGGCATCAGATACCAGCGGTTCTGGTCCGACAGGGGAGGAGCAGGTCTGCCGAGAGAAGCAGCAGCTTCCTGAGCTCCTGGATGCAGGAGAGGAGAACGCTGCCACTCCCAGCAGGTAGGAAACCACCTGCGTTCAGGCTCGCAAATACTCACGCCAGGTCCGTCCTGCCCTGTGTTGCATACTTAAGGCTTACCTTTCATCTGTCTGTTGCCAGCATCCACCCGGGGGCTCAATTTGCTTCTGTGGGTTTGGAGTCTTTTCATACCAAAGACTCAGTAGCCTTCTTCGGCACTCTCAGTACACTTCTTTTGTGTCTCTCGCTGTGTGAACTTGGGCAAGTCATTCAACCTCTCTGAACATCTGTGTTCCTGTCCACAGAACAGAGAGGACAATGGGGCCAGCTCCCCTGGGTTGTTGTGAAGCTGGGCTGCACGTAGAGTCCTAGGCGTGTTGTATGTGCTGCACGCATGTGTCAGCACGCACATAATTTCGGCCTGCCTGACTCTGCTGTCAGGAGGACTGACTCGGATAGCAGATTTCCAATTAGCACAGAGGACACATTGGAGAGTCTCAGAGGGTAGGACTGTCTCAAGCCATACAACCTTGGCATTGAACCAGGGCGAGGAAGTCCCTGCTTTGAATCCTGGATCTCCTGGCTAGGCAACTGTGGCCAAGGCAGTTCATCTTCCCATGCCTCCATCTATGTCAACAACATGGGGATTAAATGCTCACTATAGAGGGTTTTTTCTATTGTTACTTGAGGGAGAGAGAGAGAGACATCCCATCCACTGGGTCCCCTGGTTCACACCCCAAATGCCTCTAGTAACTGGGACTGCGCTAGGGCCAGCAGTGAGCTAGGAATTCAGTCCAAGTGTCCCATGTGGATGGCAGGGACTCAGTAACTGAGCCATCGCCACTGCCTCACGGGGACTATGACAGCGAGAAGCTACAGTCAGGAGCCAGAGCTGGGCATTCTACCTGAGTACCAGTGTGGACCACAGGTGACCACTGGGACCCTTGCTCTTACAGAGGACTTTTATAAATATTAATACTGCATAAAAATTCTATACTTGATAATAGGCTTTTTAAATATATGTCATTGCCGTTATTTGGGGACATATCCTTAATACTTCTTATTAACAGGAAGTAGATTTTTCTCCTGGAGTCCACCAGCATCTAGTACAATGCCTGGCACACAGTAGGTGCTCAGGAAACATTGAACAGTCAAGGAGCAAATCTATGAATAAGTGAGTTGAATGTCTAGGATTGTCATAAGCTCCAAATTTCTTTTGGAATTATTATCTCCATAACCCACTAGCCCAGGGCTTCAAGCCTGACTTTCAAGAACCACAATGAAGACTTTCCAAACCCTTTCCTATCAGCATAACAATAATAATAATTGAATGCCTTATGTTCAAAATGCCTTTGCATCTATCATTGAATTTTATTCTGTCAGCACCTTTATAAAAGTAAGAATTATTATTTTCATTTTGCAAATGGAAAAAAAAATTGAGGTCAAGAGAGGAAATGCAATTTTCTCAACTCTCGCAACTCAGCAAGCCAGTGGCCTCTTCAAAGTTTCTAGAAGAAAGTTGATTTTGGCCATTCTTCCCCCTCCTCGGAAATCTGAGTGTCTTCATTCAGGGGCTTGGAACATGCCTTCATTGCCTGTGTCCACCAGAGCTCGTTGTAGTTGGGTATTCACTCTACTCTCCAATGGAACAGTCTTCTACACAAGTTTCCAATCTTGACATTTGGAAATTCGCCCAGGTTCCTCTTGTCTTTCCTGTTGTCCACCCAGGCACAGTCAGGCACAGTCAGGCACAGAACAGTCACCATGTTTTGTCCCCTGTCCTAAAGCATCTCTAGCTGCTGCTTTGAGCTCCACTGCTCCTACAGTAGACCAGACTGCTGTCCTTCTCAGCTGGATGAATCCCATACCCCTGCTTGGCCACTCGTCCTCCATCTCTGGCCCCTCTGACTGTCCCCACAACCACAGACAAATTCTATCCACAGCCCAGGATGGAATCCAAGCTCTTCACTATGGCGCACATGGCCCTTGGGGACCTGCTTTTAACCTTCAACTCTGACTTCTTCTCTGGCCACTGCTCCACCACACTCAGTCCCACCAGGAGGCTGTCCTTGCCGGTCCTGGAGTGCTTCTGGCTCTCTTGGACTTCCAAGTCTTCATATGTGATGTCCACTCCTAGGGAAGACCCATCCTCCTTCACACCCTCTCTTCTCCAAGTCTTTCCCTACATGCCACCCCACCCCAGCACACTTTGTTCTTCCAACGCCCCCCACCCCAGGGGGGCTTCCTTTTATCGTCCAATACACTTTATTTGTGGTAGCCCACTGCAGTCAGGAGCCCTGAGTAAGATTGCATTGAGTCCTCTATTCCCAATGATGTCATTCCTGTCCAATGTCCTCTTCCAAACTCGATGGGGCCCAAGGCAGCAGAAGAAATACTACGCTGGAACATCTGGCTGACTCCATCGTACCCAACGGGAAATTCTCGTTTGTCTCCAATTTCACACTTAAAGGAACGCTCTCACCAACACCTGAGTCTCAGTAATGTTTAGAGGTTCCCAGAGAGGTATCTCAGGATGCTTTGCAGAAGCACACATGCTGCTGTTATTTTCCTGGGGTGTTCTCCATTTCAATACCCCTGCTACTTCCCTCTTTATCCCATGTGAAGCAACTTAGGAACTCCTCACAGTCTCACTCCCTAAACCAATGTGGCAACCACATACCGCATGTGGCTACAGGGCACCTGAAGTGTGGCTAGTCCAAATTGAGATCTGCTGCAAATGTAAAATACACTTGGATTTTAAAAACTTAGTACAAAAGTATCTCATTGATAATTTCCATGTTTCCTAGAAATATTTAGTTAAAATAATTATTAAGATAATTTTACTTTAGTAAAGTGTGGCCATGAGAAAATTAAAAATTTCCATGAGGTATACATTATATTGCTATTGGGCGGTTTTGCCTAAACCATTGAACTCATCAATGACTGCTGTTGATACAGCAGAAATTCCAGGGCTGAGTTTTTGTTCGTTTGTTTTAATTTTTTAAACTTTTTTTTAAAATTTATTTATTTATTTTCATTTTTATTTGAAAAGCAGAAAGGGAGAGACAGACAGAGAGAGATTTTCCATTCATTAGTTTTTCCCCAAAAGCCTTCAGCAGCCTGCGCTGAGTCAGGCTGAAGGCAGAAGCCCAGAATGCAATACGTATCAACCACGCAGGTGGCAGAGACCCAAGTTCTTATGCCATCATCTGCTGTCTCTCGCGTTATGCATTAGCAAGAAGCTGGATCAGAAGCTGAGTGGCAGGAGCTGAAATCAAGCCCTCCCATGTGGGCTGCAGGCATCCCAAGTGGTGACTTAACTGCTGTGCTACACACCCACTCCTCTTTTTTTTTTTTTTTAATTTTATTTACTTGAGAAGCAGAGAGACAGAAAGAAAGAAAGAGCTCCCAGCTACTGGCTCAACCTCACCCCACCACCACCCCAAACATCCATACAGCTGGGGCTGGGGCAGGTCAGGAGCCAGGAGCTAAGAACTCAATCTAGGTCTCCCACATGGGAGGCAGGGACCCCACTACATTAGCCATCACCTGCTGCCTCCCAGGGTCTGCACTGGCAGTAAACTGGAATCTGGAGCCAGAACTGGGAATTGAACCCATGTGTGTCCATGTGGAATGGCATCCTCACACCCACCCCCAGAGTGTCTTCCAGGTGGTATTTATTATCTATCCTCTCTTCATATACATAAGGAGAAGGTAAAATAGCACAAAATTTAATCCTCTTTTAGTCTGTTTCCCCAGTGATAAAATGGGGGGTGGGGAGTGTTCACTGGACAAACCCAGTTCCCAAATTTCATTATGCAGCAGTCACTGGGGAAACAGAGCTAAAGGAGACACCATAGAACCCATCCTCAGGGCTGGACCAAGCCCATGCTCAGGATCTCATCCATGTTGAAAACATCCACCTTGCCTCCAATGTCTGACTTTCGGGAGCATAGGCTAGGAGTTTCCCCACTCTGTTGGGGTCCCTGCAGGAGGGAGTCAGGATCTTTGATCTTGAAAGATATTGTCCTGTGGAAAATCGGCTATAGAATGTGTCATATAAGGTCAAGACCATACTACAAGTATCTATGTCAACAGTAATGATGGTAATGTAGTATCTGCTCCGTACAAAGCACTGTGCATTTTTAGGAAGTGTTTCATTTTATTTTCATAGCAGCCATGGGAGTTGGACTTTTGTTGGCTTTTCAAAGAAGCTTAGGAGTTGCCCAAATTCATGCAACTAAAAAAAAAATGCTACATTTTTTTGGTATTTGAACAAAGATTTGTGTAGGTGTAGAGAATGGGGGAGGGGACAGAAAGCCATAATATGTTTCATAAAGATAAGGTAGAACTGGAAACAGAAGCCCTGCGTCCCTTCCCTCTAAGTAGATCTTCTGTTAATTTTCTTGCATAGTTTGCTTGGAATTGGAGTGAGGGTATGAAAACTGGAATGACCCTATAACTGTGAGACTATTTCAGACAGAAAACCCATCATAAGTGAAACAGAGATGGGGTTATGGGCACACTTACTGGTTCAGCAGTTTCAAAATTCACAGATATTTGGCTTCCGCATAGCTTGGAAGCTCCCAATTCGTATCATCAGGGCACAAGACGCTCCATCTCTTCAAGCTCTTTGTCCTCAGGGAACTTCCAAGCCCTTACAACTTCCTCCCTTCCTGGAGCTCCTGTATTGGATCTGATTGGTTTAAGTGTGTCTCACACCTGTCTATGAACCCATCCCTGTGATCAGGAGGATTGAATGCTCTGATTGGACAAACAGGTGACACGCTCACTCTTGGACCTGGGAAATAAGGCCACTTCCACTCAAACCACCTGGCCAGAGATGAGTGAGAGTGTTTCTCTGGAGTGTTTCTCTTATCAGAAGAAGCTGAAGAAAGGATGTTAGGCAGAAACCCACAAGTCAGCTGTAATCCTATAACCCGCGGAACAGAGGCAACCAGCTCTCAGGAAAACAAACCAACACCGATTTGTAATATTTGAAGGTGTCGGCACATAAATGACCCACCATGGTTAATTTCAAGCTACCAACCATTTAACAATCATTTCCAAGCTTCCTGGATCTGTAGCAGTCTGTTCTCAGGAGACAGCGAGAGCATCCTCTGAAGGAAGAAGAGGAGAACATTTACAGAGAGAAGAAGCAGGAGAAAGCCCATGATCTTTGTGAAAGCAGCTCTAATTCCCTCACCCACTTACCTAAAATCTCTCAGCAAAAGCACATATGGCCCAAACTAAAGTCTCTCTCTATACCTTAGACTTTGTGTTTACATCATTATCAGAACACCAATTCAAAGAAAATTCCGCCTTCCGTGAACATCTGTTGTCACTGATTAGAAACCACTAAGAACCACGCTATTTTTCCAGCTTGCCCAATATTATCTGCAAACAGACACCATGGCCAAGTTCTTCTAAACAACTTGTAATAAACCGGGATGTTTCTTTAAAGGTACCTGCTAAGGAAGACTCACCATAGCAACTAGCAATGCCAAGAAGTGAGATGGATATTGCAAACATGGAGACAGCTGTGTTATTCTGTATTCTCAGAGAAACAGAACCAGTAGGAGATAAAAACTCATAAAGATATTTACTGTAAGGAATTGGCTCACACAATTATGGAGGCTGAAAAGTTCAAGAGTTGGCAAGGTGGACACTCAGGAGAGCTGATGCTGTAGTCCCAACCTGAGTCTAAGACCTGAGAACCAGACAAGCCAATGGTACAAGTTCAAGGTCAAGTCCAAAGGTAAGGATAGACAGAGACAAGCACTGCATATTCGCTCTCCTATATGGTGTAGAAATAAAGTTAGGCTGAATGTAGAATAGTGATTACTAATGAGAAGCATAGAGAAGAGAGGGAATAAAAGGAGATTGAATAATGGGCACTAAAACATACTTAGAAGAAGTCCTAGAGTTCCTTAGCACAGTGGGGTGACCACAGTTCACAGAAACCTATGATATATGTCATGAAGTACTGGAAGAGAGGAGCTTGAAACATAAGAAAATGACAAGAAGATGGGAAATGCAAATTGCCATGATTTGATCAGTACATGCTGTATAAATGTCTTGAAATATCACACTGTACCCTCCCCATAAATAAGGACAATTATTATGTTAATCAAAATGTATACAATATGTTAATCAAAAATGTATAAAACCCATGTAGGGCATTTAAAAACTAATTAAAACTAATTTTTAAGTTACAAAGAGAATTCTTTCTTGTTCAGCCTTTTATTCTATTCAGACATTCACTGGTTTGGGTGAGGTCCACCCAATTCAAGGAGGTAGGGCAGTCTACTCAGTTGAACAATTCAGTGCTAATCTCATTCCCAAACCCCTTCACACCTGGAAATACCGTTTCAAGCATCTAAGCACCCCATGCATCCATGAGACTGACACATAAAATCAACCCTCACCAGTAGCCAACTCCCCACATTCCAGATGTCTAACAATAGTCTGGTAGTCTAAGTCTTTTTTGTCTACAGGGAAAGTTCAACATCCTGGCTACCTCCAGTGGAGGGATTCCTAGACTCCACACTGAGTATCAGAAATTGGACACGGGGGAGATGTTTTCAAGCTAGAAGGGATCATAGCCCTAAAGGGTCCAGCCCTAAAGGTTGGCATAATAAAGTGATTAAGGTCAAAAAGACCTGGACGGGGTGGATGTTGTGGTGCAGCAGGGAAGAGGTGGGGTGGGCTGCTTGCATCCCAGGTCAGGGTGCCTGCTGGGGTTCCAGCTACACTGCTTCTGATCCAGCTTCCCGCTAATGCACCCTGGGAGGCAGCAGATGATAACTCAAGTATCTGAGTCCCTGCCATTCATGTGGGAAACTTGGATGGAGTTCCTGGCTCCTAGCATCAGCCTGGCCCAGACTTGACTGTTACACACATTTGCAGAGTGAACAACCACATCGAAGGTCCCTATCTATTTTTTTCTCTCTCTCTAGCTTGTGTATACATCTAACATCTATATCTAACATCTGTCTGTGTATCATCTCTGTCACTCTTTCAAGTAGATAAAAAGAAAGACCCAGGTGCCCACCCCATCGCTGTCACTTTATCACTGATGACCCTGAACATGTTTCTGCACATCCCCGCCCCTCCGATTCATAATCTATACACCGAGACCAGTGATCGCGCTCATGGTTCCTGATTGATGAGGGTTCAGCTGTGTGTTTAGACTTCACCATGGTGTGACAGTCTTGCCAGAGGAGGGAAGTCAGGCCCACCAAAGAATCCAGCTGGTAGTCTCAGAAAGATGGAGAAAGACACCATGGAGAAGCGGGAGTACAGAGAGTGGTACCCTGGGCCTGGAAGAACCCAGGGGAAACAGCCCCCCAACCCCGAGGAGCCAAGACCCCATCCCATGAGAACAACTTCATGGGCGTATCTCTGTGGGCAAGCCCAGGCACCACTGCTTCCTTGGCAACACAGAGCGCCCCCAAGAGGGCAGAAGACCAACACACAGGGGTAGCCTCCAACACCGCCCCAAGGACAGGGACCTCTGAGGGCCAAGAAGGGGCCATTCCTCGGTGTTCTGGAGGCCACGGAGTACCTTTTAAGATCCCAGTGAGGAATGGAATCGAGCCTCGTCAACCGCTCAAGCGAGCCTCAAGTATCGATTCGATTTGTTTCAGAAAAAAATGTTCCTTAGACTCGAATATCATGAGGAGAATCCACAGAACACAGCAGTATTGACATCTGCCTGGCGGGCATGGATCGAAGGCCTCTCCTGGAATCCTCCCAACCACCCTGTGAGGGGAGGGGGGACCTTGTTAATCCCACTCTGCAGAGGGAGAAGCAGAGGCTAAGAGGGTGAGGACAAGTTGTGTGTGGCCACAGATAGTGAGGAAACCTTAAAGGATATTCACAGCAACAAACAGAGTACCTAGCAGGGAGTATGTATGTAACACACACTTGCTAATTGCTGACTGAATGAACAAACGAGATAATTGGTTAGGAAAGGCCAACGGAAAGAGTAAAACTGGCTGACAGTAATAGCTGACCCAGGACTCTTCTAGAACCTTCCTGCTCATCTTCTCTCCGTGGCAGCCCTAAAAAATGGCAATTTTGTCCCATTTCAAAGATAAGGAAACCAAGGCCAGGAAGGCTCAGATATTTGCTCCCCATCATATATCTGGGGGACGACAGAGCCAAGGTTTGAACTCAAGGATGTCTGGCTCCATGAGCCAAGCTTGCAGACCTTATACTGTCTAGCACACAGCTAGGATACCGGAGAAAGAGCTGCCCTTGGAATGCACACAGCAGGGCGCCACTTCTCTCTCTGTCCGCTGGGAAGATGGTAAGGTGAAGCATAAGATAGTGGGCTCCAAAGTGAGACAACTGAGCTCCAATCCCAGCTCCACCACTCTCTAGCCCTGTCACTTTCTACAAGGGACTTAGTCTCCCTGAGACCCAGCGAGAAGGAAATGATAATAAATTGTTGAGAGGATTAAATGAAATAAGAGACATGCGGTTCTTTCCTCAATGCTCAGCACCTGGTGCAACAACAATGAACGTTGACAATCACAGAATAACAGCAATAATGAACATAGCAGCTGCAATAATGATACGGAGGATGATTCCAGTGCCAATGGAAAGCAAGAGGAGGGGCAGAGAGGGCGGGAGAGGGAGAGAGGAGAAAGAAGGGGGGGAGAAGGAGGAAGAGGAGGAGAGGAGGAGGAAGAGGGAAGGAAGGGGGAGGAGGAAGAGGAGAAGGAGCAAGACAAGGAGAAGGTGGAGGAGGAGGCAGAGGTGGCAGCTTCCAGGAAGACACGGATTCTAAAATGGATTTGAAGACAAGGCGGAACCCTGTCAGAGCCTAGAATATTCCCCCACAGAGGGCATCGGGGAAACAGCACACCAAAAGGCGAGGACAAAAGACCGTGAAGCCCACTGTCTGCCACGCCACGTGCTGGACGCCAAGGCAGGAGAGGAGAGACCCAGACCGGGAGCAACAGAGGGAGCAGCACTTGGCAGCACCGAGCCCAGCAGCCCGACCCTCTCCAGATGCTTTCCAGCAAGCCTGAGGGCACAGCCCAGTGACCTCACTCCAGGACATCAGGTGGCAGGTGCCACCCACAAGCCACCACAAGACTGAATTTTCAGCCACATCCTCAGGACACATTCATTTCGGCAGAGATGTGATTTGCAGGGGCCAATCAGAAGCTGCATGCTAAATGCAATTCCTCTAATCAGAGAAACCTCCTCCCTGTGCTGTAAGTGCCTCTGCGCACCCAGGCAGACACTGCTCATGTCTGAAAGGTTGGGCTTGCCTGAAGCAGCTGAGCAGAAATCCAAATTCAGAGAGCAATTTGCTACTCATAAGGAGCCATCACTCAGAAAGGCACTGACTGGGCTCGAAGAATCAGGCCACCACCCGTGGCTCCTTGCTGCTCTGCCTGGATCTGTGTGACCTTCAAGATTCGAAGCCTAATGACAAGTTCTGCTTCTGCATGGAGACCCCGTCCAGTGGGGCTAGAAACCAGGGAAGCCTGAATGAGAAGCAAAAAGTCAAGGGGGACGGACTGAGTCTCATCCCTCTTTCTCTATTTTTCCATCAGTGGGACTTTTACATGTCGCGTTACTCAAAGGTCTTGCTACTCAAAGCACAGTCCATGGACCAGTAACATCAGCATCGGTGGGAAGCTCATTTGCAATGCGGAACCCCAGGTTCCATCGTAGACAGAATCAAAATCTGCACTTTAGCAAGATTCCCACATAACTCCTGTATACATTCAGAAGTACTGTTTGTAGCCCCCAAACCCATCACCCTAAATTTGAACAAGAGTAAAATTTCCAGATGTCCAGAGAAGAATCAGGACAGTTACTATTTATCAGGAGCCGCTGGTAATGCCAAGGGTTTTCTGTGCACTGTCTCATCTGTCCGTGTCCCTATTTGACGGATGTCAGCACTGAGATTAGGACAGAAAGTACAAGGTCATTTAGCCATAAAGTGATGGGGTTGGACTGAATATTGCTCTTCCCAAGAGACAGGAGATGTGGTTCAGCATCCCCAAACACTTGGCTTTATGGGCAAGGAAGGAGGTGAGATGGCTCTTGGATGGCCAGTGGTATCAGCCACATCCAGACTGAATCTCAAGAAACTATACACACAACTGCCCAGAGAGAAGTCATTGCGTGGCACCTCTGTGGTGCCAGCAGACCTGTCATTAGTCCTTACAGTAGCACAGGAACGAATGGGACTAAGCATGTGAACCACATCATCTCATTTCTTCTTCAAATGGGCTGTCATTGTTCCCATTACACAGATGGGTAAACTGGTTTTCAAGAACAGTATTAACCATCCAAGGAAAGCTGGGATTTGGATCAAGTCTGATTGGACCACAGAAACCAAACTCTTTTCACAACATGAGGCACAAGAGGTCAAAGTCCTCAAATGAGACAGTGATGGGTAAAGAAGAGATGCATGGGGAAGACTCCACAGAGGGATCATCTGCCAACAAGGGCAGGGAAAAGCATTTTTGAGATCATTTTGAAATTTCCAGTGGACCACATAATTACAGACTCTTCACTCACCATCCTTATCTAAATAAGAAAATGCTCAGGGACTCATTCCCAAATGTTCGAGGAAGGCACTGATCTGTTCAATTACACAGCATCCTCTTCCTGCAAGTCCTTCTCCCCAAGACTTGCAGTCATTTCCAGAAGGAAAAGAGGTGAGCCCTCAGTCCACATCCTCCAAAGACAGGCTCCTTGTCCTTGGGGATGGAATGGCCGTAGGAGCCTCCAACATACTACACACTGGAAAGACCTGGAACACCCCCCACAGTGGAATCCCATCGACACCCATTTTCCTCTTCCTCTCCCGCCAGCTCTAATTCCACCCTCCTTCATGGAATTTACCATTTATCTTAGGGCACATGGGAAGGGTGGGCATTTCCTCTCACTCTAACTCCCAGCCCCTTTCAAAGCCGGAGACTCCTTTGGCCCAAATGTTATCTAATGTTCTTCCAACACTCTAATGGCCAAGGTGCAGTTCTATTTAGCCTTCGATCCCATGGAAAACTTGAAGAGCCCTTTATAAACTGAATGTTTGTGTCTTCCCCAAATTCATACGTTGCGATCCTAACCTCCAGGATGATGGTGTTAGGAGGTGGGACCCTTGAGAGGGAATTGGGTCATGAGTCTGGAGCCCCTGAGTGAATGGAATTCCTGGCTTTATACAGAGGACCCCAGAGAGCGCTGTCACTCTGTTTCCACTGTGGGAGGACACACAAGGAGAAGTGAGGCACCTGCAACCTGTGGGAGGGGCCCGCAGCAGAAACTGACCAAGCTGCCATCTGGTCTCAGACTTCCGGTCTTCAAAACCATGAGAAACAAAATTCTGTTATTTATAACCCACACAGTCTACAGTTCATTGTTACAGGAGGCTTAACTGATGAAAATAAATCCCTGTATCTAAGACAATTTCATGGAATGATATTTAAAGAAGAGCTTTTCCCTAAGCAAATGAAGGCCCTTGCTAAGCCTGATAGCCAACTGAACACAGCCAGAATGGTGTGATTTCTTCCTTCTTCCCACGGAACGAACCCCAAACAAAGGTTGATGCATCCACAGAAACAAAGACTCATGGCTGTAAGAAGTTAGGGTGATGTCTCCTTCACATCTACTGTTGCCTCATTCAAATATCTCCTCCACACAGCTTTCAGGGCGACATTTTAAAAACCCATCCTTGATTGTATCATTCTCCTGCTGAAAACCCTTCAGTGGCTCCCTTGTGCGTTTAGCCTAGAATCCAAACCCCTTTATCTGATCCATGAGATGCTACACGGTGGGGTCACCGCCCACTTCTTGCAAATCCCCTTGCAGCTCTCTCTTCTTTACGCTGTAAGTCATTACCACCCTGAGATCTGGCCACGAGGGTCCCCACAACTTAGAAAGCCACACAGATCACAAACACATGAAAATCAATATAGGAACAGGACAGCAACAGTTAAAGTCTGACATTCAATGTCAGCATGGTGTGATCCATACCCTAAACATGCACTGTCCTGACAAACACCCTTAGCCCAGGGAAGTGGTGCTCTGTGCCTTTTGTCTTGCATCTTGAAAGCAAAAGGCAACGGCATTCAAATGCCACAAAGAATTGTCTATGGTGCCCCTGCTGATTTCACAAACACTGCTTTGCAAGGCAGAGAAGATTTAAGCCTTGAAAACACATAAGTAAGGACAAATACAAATTAATTAACTTGTCACATCCTTCCTTTCAGATAACATGAATGCAATATAGTCTTACAAAAGGAAGTATTGTTTTCTAGGAACACCAAGCACCAGTGACTTGCTTCCCTTCCTATTTCAATTCATGGGTCCGGTGGTAGCCATGAATTAGCGCTGTGTTTGCAAGGATTGGACATGGCAGTTGAGAAACATGATGCAATATTAAATGATTTTTATTACTCTGCAGCTTGTATATGTGCAGGTCTAGACACCTTTGATGGCAAGTATGAAGTATGATTTCTATTGTTTGTATTGACTACTAGCTGAATTTCAAATGCTAACATTATTTAGAGAGTTTGAATTTAAGTTTTTAAAACTGAAATAAATTTGCGTTTTATTTAAATTATTTGGATATGGGTATTCATTCATTATCATTTGCATCTTTTTAAATTTAATAGATAATTGAAAATATTTAAGTGTAAGTTATGTAAGTCTCTCTTTGTATTCTTGGACCCTGCAAATGTTGGTGTCACAGTTGCTCTATGACCCTAATCCCATGTGGATTCTCGAGTTACTGAAATACGTACTGTCCTGTTTCCTAATTCAGGGCTTTAGCATATGGGACTCCCTTGCCTGGGATGTACTTTCCTTCAGCACCTTGGATAACTCCTCCTTACGCCTCCTATCTTAGATTTTTCATCGTCCAGGAAGCCTCACTTAATTCCCTTGGCCATCTTTGGTGCCCTCATCAGGGGCAACATTGCACCTGTTCTCTTTTGTATTCCTGTGTCCCAGATCTGCCTTTCCTAGCTGATCGGATCTTTTTTGAAGCCTGGGACTGGGTCTGTCTTGTTCACACCTTTTCCTCCAGCATCTGGAATAGGACCAAGTTTATAGTAGCTACTCAGTAAATATCAGCTGGCTTATATGAATTACAGAATGCAGAGTGCCAGCTCCACTCACACTGAATTATATTGATTTGTTTGTATTGCTCCGGCTGGACCATGATCCAGAGGCCAACAGTTGGCAACCATGAGACACATTTGGCCTGTGGTTTTGCTAGTTTGACCTTCAGGCTGTTGTCCATAGCATGCCTTTAAATTGTGGAATTAACTGCCAATATTGAAGAACTAGGAAATAACACTTTAAAAATTCAGATTTTCAGTTTTTCTTGAAAAAGCCAAACAGTTGGCAACACTTCCCACATGGCAGTAATCTTCTGAATGGAGACACATATGTTCCTTTCAAAGAGCTCATTATCCCAACCACCACAGTCCTGATTTACCCTACTTTACAGTATGAATGTGTCCCCTAAAGTTCATGTGTTGGAAACTTAACCCCCATTGTAACAGTGATGAGAAGTGGAACCTTTAAAAGGTGGCTAGGTGACAAGGGCTCTGCCCTCATGCATGGATTAATGTCTTTATTGCATCTTTATTGTTATCACATCTGATAAAAGCTCTCACTCCCCTCCTCCAGTACATGCACACAAAAGCATACACTTTCCTGCCCTCGTTTGCTCTCCCCCAGCCTTGTCCTTCTATCTTCCACAACAGGATAAGGCATCAAGAAGCCCATTGCATGATACTGGCACCTCCCAGTCTCCAGAACCATGCAAAATACATGTCTATTGTTTGCAAATTACCTAGTCTACTTTATCCTGTTAGGGCACCATCAAATGGACTAAGTCATTCTGTTTCATTCACCTCCCCTGAACTCCAGCGAGACTAATATTCAATCACCAAACCTTCCTCTTCCCAAGTCCACAACTAGATTTCATTTCCCAGTTTGCCTTGCAGTTTGGCCATGTGCCTAAGTTCTAGACAGTGAATTCAGAGGTGAAGAGATAAGGGCTACTTCCAGTCCTGGTCCATAAACAACTGCTTTTCAAGGTCTTTTTTCTCTTCCCTCATCTGTCAGCTGAATGTTGATGCCCAGAGAATCACTGGCACATGGAAAACCCTGCATCAACCTGAGTTCTTGAATGGCTGCATGGAGCAAAAAACTCCTTACCTACCCTCTGCCAACCAGGAACATCCACACCGGAATGTTTTATTAGGAAGTAAAACATTTTCATTGTGTTGAAGCCATTGGATGTTGGGTTTGTTTATTAAAACAGCTAATGTTACCCTAATCCAGCTTTCATAGGTATCTGACCATGAGACCCCTAGGTAAGCTCTTGGAAGACTAAGATGGTATCTTATTCATAAGCTTATTCCTAGTGCCTAGCATAGCACTGGACCATGGTGGCTGTTAAACAAGTGTCTGTTGAATGAATGCATTGCAGGAAAGAAATAATACATGCAGGTTGGCAGCAGATCCAAGGCAGGCTAACTCTACAGCTCCACACTGCTTGATCCAGCACCACTCCTACCCATCACCAGCCTGGAGCCTGCACAGCAGAGCTTCCTGCTCCGATGACCCTCCCAGACAGACTCTCATGTCCCACACCTGTGCTAAGGACAGCAGGAGGTGACCTGTGGAATTGGTGCAAGGAGACAGGCATGAAGTTGAAGCAGCTGTCCAGAAAATAAATTGCATGCAATCACCCGCTACTCCCTTTCTAATGTCACCTGGAACCTGCCATTTCAAGCCCTGCTTCTGCTTCCTCCTCTCTTGGCAAAGAACTGTTTGAAAGCAAAACTCCAAAAGGCAAGAGGAAGAGAAGGACAGACCCTACCTTCTCCTAATTACGCATCACTACATATTGATGACATCATCCCTTGAGGTATAGCAGTGGATGCTGAGAAATTTCTGTGCAATGCCATTTTGCCCAGAAAGCGAGTGCTAAAACTAATGTTTCATATCACATCTTTAAGATCCCATTTACTTGTATTAATTCATTCACTACTCACACATCCATGCAATATACACAGGCAGAATAGGGATTAATGTCCCTATTAAGCAGATGCCCACATTTCTAAACTTTGGCTTTGTATTTGCCAGGCACTATGCTAAGGACTTGATGTGTTTTATTTCATTCAAAGATCAAAACAACTCTATGATGCATGTTCAATTATCATCATTTCCACTTTACTAATGAGGACATGACTCTGAGGTGAAAACATGAAATGATTTTCTTTGGCTCATAAGCTAGTCAAAGATGGAACCAGGCGTTTAACTCCTGTCCATCTGACTCCAAGGTACTAACCAGTTTGCTGTTGTCCCTATGAGCTGTCCCATCCTCTATAGGATGTATTTATCATGTCTCTCTCCTTTGCTGGATTGCAAGTTCCTCCAGGCAAAGAGCAAGCATATCTGTAACACTATCCCCTACTAGTATGAAGCAGTGAATATGTACCAAATTAAAAAGCAAAGGAAAAGGAAAGGGGGAGAAGCCAAATGATCACATAACTAGCTAGTAACTCACTGCCTTGAGACTCAGGTCTTTTGAATCCAATGACTTTTCAGTAATAATACCAATAGGAATAACCCCAATAATAACACCAGCTACCATTAATATTGAGATCTCCTATCACATGCATTCAGACATTCATTATTTCATTTAGCTGTTAAAATAGTCTTGTAAAATGCATGAAGTAATAATGTCATTTTGAAATAGAGGCTCAATGGAATAAAATAACTTATAAAGGTCATCCATCTAATAAATGTCAAAGACTCAGCTTGTCATATCTGGATTATCTTTTTTCCACTTTATTTGTGATTTTAATTTTTTTTTAAGTTTTTATTATTTTATTTATTTATTTGACAGAGTTACAGACAGTGAGAGAGACAGAGAGAAAGGTCTTCCTTCCATTGGTTCACTCCCCAAATGGCCGCTGTGGCCAGCGCTGCATCGATCCGAAGCCAGGAGCCAGATGCTTCTTCCTGGTCTCCCCTACGTCCATGGGATGCTCTTGGGGTTTGGGGACACTCTGCAGGATACAGCAGAGAGGATAAAAGCATGGGCTACTGAATCGGGCAGAACAGGCTCCAGCGCTCTGCGGCTCTCCAGCTGCTGAAGAGATTGACGGGAAGAAAGGAGGGACTTGCTGGAGACTGTTAGCTCTGCATTTTGTAGTCTGGGCTCCTGAACACAGCTCATGCCCACACTACATATTCCAGGGTGTTCCACCCATGCATCCAAATAGCCATCCATTATTTTTTATCTATTCCTCAATCTAGCAATCTTGAACTTTTTCTTTTATCTATACTTTTGCCAGTCTACCTGCCATCACCTTTTCTTCTTCCTCCAGTCTTCCCTTGTACCCATCCATTCAACAAACATCTACTTTGTTTCCTAAACTGCCTTGGGCTTTGGGGTTACAAAGCTGAACAAGATGCAGGCCACAATATGGTGATCGGGAATGAGAGCAAACACGAGAATGAACTTAACACCTGGGCTCTGTTACTTGGAGACTTTCTAAGCCTCAGTTTTGTCCCATCTAAAAGGGGGATATTATAATGCATAACTCATAGGGCTATTTGTGAGAAGAGGCTTCGAGTCCTTTGCGATTGCTTAAACATCTTTAGTTGACACTGATATTATAAAACCAGTTCCTTGCCTGGAGGAACTCAGGATGTATTTGGAAGGCACACTCATAATAAGGTAAGACATCTGATAAGGCACAAGTAGTGGGAGGTAGCTAAAGTCAGCCTGGGGCACCAACGCAAATCAAGAAAGAGGTAGATTCAGCCCCCTTTCCCATAAAAAGGCACTCCTTCCAAGGGAAGAGTTGGTCTGAATTACTTGATGACCTTGAGGCATTTGAAATGACTTCAAGGATAATAACGCCTTTTCTCCCCTTGACCTGGGTCTTAACGGAATTATTTTTCAGCACTTCAGTTATGTGCTGATGTTCTGTGTGTCTCTGAGTTTAATAGACCTTCATTCTCCTGCATATTGCATCTAGAATGTCCTTGGAGCTTAATGTATCTTAGATCTATTGTGAAGTTACAGCAGTAAAAAGTGCCTCAGCAACCATCTAATCTATGCTTCTTCCTTTGCCAGAAGGCAAGACCAGAGATATTCGGTGACTTGTCCAAGATCACACAGTCGGAACGAGATCCAAGGTCTTGTGGTGCCCACCCCAAGATTATTTCAAACTTTCATGCTGCCTACTCTATTCCTCAAGCTCTCTTACACCAATCTGTCATTTCATGGTCCCCTTTTTGTGTATCTCTTTATCTCATCCATGATAGGGTGGAAAGTTCAAATAATCTTGAAAAATTGTTTTACTTTGCTGAATCTTATTTCCAATCTGTAGAGCTATGTTGATGAGGCTGGCCTTGCCTTAACACTAACAAGAAGGGTAAAAGAGTGAGTTTAAGTGAAAGTGTTTCAAGAAAGTGTTTCGAGGCTATATGTTGCCTTTAGTTTAGGACAAGGTAAAAGTGAAAGATTCTGACCTGGCTAGATCTAACTGCATTTTGCATTGCATAAAGACCACTTCATAAATGCTTAAGACATAAAAAAAAAAATTGGCCTTCAAGGTCAAAATAGATGTACTTTTACCTATTCCACCTGTTAAGTGCAATGAAAACTGGGTGCTACATACAAAAACAACAAACACGCATACAACTTCTACCTCCAACCAACAGTGACAAGGCGGACCGCCGGGTAACGCCCCTGCCAAAGCACTGTTAGGGGAAAACCAGCTAAAATAGAACAAGTGATACCCAGAGTCTCCTAACACAATACAAAAATGTCTAAGCTTCTGTTGAAAATCACTCATCACACAAAGAACCAGTAAGCTCTCAAACCGAAGGAAAAATAGGCAACCAACAGATACCAACCCCAAGATGCCAGAACAATCCGTCAAGGAGTTTAAAGAAGCCATTGTAACACTGGTTCAATGAGCAAATACAAACACATTTGAAACAAATGAAAACCATAGAAAATCTCAATAAATAGAAAGTATCAGCAAGAGCCAAATGAATATACAAGAACCAAAAAAACAAAAAGAACAAGAAATTCTAGATTCAACAGTAAAGTGAATGGGAGAGATAAAGAAACCAGTGAACTGGAAGACAGAACAACAGAAATTATCTAATCTGAACAGATAGAAAATAGACTGAAAATGAATGGAGCCTCAGGGACCCATGGGAGTATACTTGTAGCAGAAGTTCTAACATGCACATAGCTGGAGTCCCTATGGAGAGAAGAAAAGAGAATGAATCAGAGAACAGGGCTGGTGCTAAGAAATGGCTGGCGGCAGGGTCTCCAATGTTCGCAGCTGGTCCAAACACCTCTGTCTCATGTCTGATGTCTCCTTCTGCCTTCTAATTTCACCAGTTCCCATCTGGGCCACTTCCTCTGCTACAAGTAGCTGAGTTTCCATCCTAACAGTCTGGGCCCAGAGAAAGAATATTGTCCTCTGCCTCCCATTTGAAAAAAAAAAAAATCCCCAGGAAGGACACTGATGATTACACATAGTATCATCATATTATGATAGTATTATCATAGTATCATCTCACTAGTATCTCTGCAACCTGAGATACTAGTGATACAGACACACACACACACACACACACACACGGATCTGACAGTAAAAAACAATCCTGGGTGTTGGGAAAACAAAACCTATGGCCCATGAAACTGCTTTGAAAACACAAAACCAAACCAAGGCCTGACTACTCTCTCCCATGGACTTAATCACTGCACACAATCCTTAAGAAATCTGATGATAGAGGGTTTCTCAGCCTCCGCAGGCCAGAGGGTTTTCTGCTGCGGGGGACTGCCCCATGCACAGGATTCTGAATGGCATCTCTCGTCTCTATACCCACTAGGTGTCAGGAGCAGCGCTCCGTCTTCCAGTTAAAACTAAGAATAAATCCAGACATTGTCCAGTGTTTCCTCGGAAGCAAAATTGCTCCCGGTTGAGAGCCACTGCAGTAGAGGAAGGTGAGATGGGAGAACAGAGGGCATTTTTCCAAAAGCTGTTAGCGAAGTGGGCACCTTGAAGATTGGGGGTACTAAAGAGAAAGACGCAGAGGGAGGAAGAAGGGAGAGAGGAGATTGCAGTGCCTCCAGCCCCTCCTGTATCATTCTCCCATTAGCCCTGTGGCGCCAATTAATTTACCATATTATCTAGTTGTCATTTTGGAAGAGCAAGAGCTCCAGGATATATGAAACAGAAGGAGGCATCTGAATGTCTGCCTCACTGAGGACTGTGGCTAGGGAAGAAGAGCCAGGATTCAGGCAGATGCTGGTAATTCAACATCAGGGACTACAACTTGACATACCGGCCTGTGCTTTGGCCTCTAGCACCGTTACCCATTCCAACAAGAGAAATGTCTTACAATTCTGACTTTTCATTAGGATAACTGATTCAATCGTATTTGATTCACCCTCAAACCCTGTGAAGTGGGCAAGGAAGGATCTTGTCATGCCCACTTACAGATGAAGAAATTGAGACTCAGAGCAGAAACAGAGGTGCAGTCCTGTAGGATGAAACATGCAAAACTTTCAATGTAGATAAATTAGCCTCTGGTTCTTGGGTCCACTGCATACTAGCTGTTTGATCTTGTCAAGTTACTTAACTCCTCTTCTGTGGAGGTTACAGAAGTTGTGAGAATTAAATTAGCTAATGTATATCAGCTATCTATTATGATCCTTGTCACTTAGCAAGCATGCAAGATAGCAGGTTTTTCACAGTTATCACTACTGCTAAAACTATTATTTTCATAGCCATCACTAAAGTCTAAAAAAATTAAAATCAAGCAGTTGAGCCACAGAGACTGACAGCCAGTAAATTCAATTTTTGGATACTCAGTACCATTTTACTATTCTTTGAAGAATGCAACTGAGTAAGGGGCAAAGATCCATCCTATATAAGGTACTAGGTTACTTATGTTGCTTAATCCCACTATAATATTGAGACTTAGACAATGGTATCTCCAGATCACAGAGGAAAAACATCTGAAATTTCTAGAAGCTGTCAGCCCCTGTCACTCCAGTTAGGAGTACAGTTGGATGCCTGGTTTGGTATTATGAAAATGACCACTCATGGCAATTCTAGTGGCTGGGTGAGATGTGGGATGGTGATGCAATTCTGGCTGGGAAGATCTGTGCCATCTCAGGGAGTAGAGAATCTTTTGAGGAAGCTTTTCTTTGGTGAAAACAGAGAGGTTTGGGGGCCGGTGCTGTAGTGTAGTAGGTAAAGCTGCTGCCTGCAGTGCTGGCATCCCATATGGGGGCTGGTTCAAGTCCTGGCTGCTCCACTTCCGATCTAGCTCTCTGCTATGACCAGAGAGTACAGTGGATGATGGCCCAAGTCCTTGGGCCCCTGCACCTGAGTGGGAGACCTGGAAGAAGTTCCTGGCTCCTGGCTTCGGATTGGCATAGCTCTAGCCGTTGTGGCCAACTGGGGAGTGAACCAGCAGATGGAAGACCGCTCTCTCTCTTTCTCTCTCTCTCTCTCTCTCTCTCTGCCTCTCCTTCAACTCTGACTTTCAAATAAATAAATAAATCTTTAAAAAAAAAAACAAAGAGGCTCAAGAAAAGAAGGGATCCTTCTTTGTGCACATAGCTGCCACCATCTCACCACCACTAGAAAAGAGAGATGAATAAAAACTAAGACATCAAAGACAGCAGAGCAGGAGACACAGGGAGATCTGAGCTGTTGATGATGTCACTTAGCCACCGAGGGACCAGCTCTGGGCAGCTCTGTCTTAGGATTTCTGTTCTCACATGAAAATCTGATTTCTCACATGAAAAGAAATCCCTTTGTTGTCCCATTCATTTAAATATTCTGTTACTTGCAATCAAATGTACCCTCATCCAGGAAGCCCAATACTATCATTATCACTATGAATAGGATTCCTTAAACACTCACTACATTCCAAACACCGGACTAAGCTTTCTATCCAAAAGCAAAGAACCAGACCATTCGGGTGAGGAGCTGGAATGGATACGGAAGATATGGAAGGACAGACTGAGCCCAAGTAGTGGAGATCTCTTTGTGTGTTGCCAAGAAATACAAGGAACTTGTTGGCTGATATTTCTTCCCTGCAATAAACCCAGAACTTACACACCATGATTTAGGTAATAGAGTGGAAGAACGAAAGCTAACAAGGTCAGTTGATGAAACAGTGTGGTCTAGAGCCAGCTGCAGAGACAAGACAAGGTGGGCACTGCAAGGTTGGTGAACCCCACTAGACACAAATGCAGACAAGCTCTGGGGACAGATCCTCTGAGGCTGTGGATGGGATTGTGACCCAGGAGACCTCATTCATTATTAGACTTGCCTTTGCATCCTCGTCACCAGAAATCTCTGGCATTGGCAGACCAATCATCTCTCCATCGACCCACATGGGCATAAACTGACTGCAAGCAATTGGCAATCGGGGTTATCAAGTTCCAAGGTCTTTCATTTTGAAAAGCAATGGTGTTTTCAAGGATACAGCGGGAAATCTAGTGTTGGACAGGACTGTCCCAGAACGCGTCGTGGGTAGGTCGTGTTCAGCACACAGCTTCAGTCTTAGGACCTCAGAATAACAGCTCCAGGGCCGGACTACCCAGGCTCAGATCTTGGCTCCGCAGATTATCGGCTGAGCTAACCTCAGATAAATCACTTATAAGCCCCCCGAGGTTCTGTTTCCTCATCTATAAAATGGAGAAGAGAGTTTCAACTCCCTGTCAGAGTGGTGGCAATGAAATGATATGATCACATATTCAAAGAATTGTTACTTAAGATCGGCCAGAGGCCAGGGGCCAGGGGCCATCTGTTAGTGACAAGACAGACCGAGGGCCCTGTGGTCACAGAGCTCACATTACAGTAAGACAGAACCGATGCTGCCCAGATGACTACAATAACAAAATGACACCAAGCAGTGAACAAGCTATAGCTGCTCTGGACACAGAAGGCGTTTGAGGTTTGAGCAGGGCTGTGAATGATGGTTGAGTTGTGGAAAATAAAAGCCAGTGTGTCTGGACATACTGAGCAAAGGGGAGGGCTGTGCGGGGTGGGCAGGGGCTTCACACCCTTGCGAGTGCTGGGATTTTCCTCTGTTGGAGAAGGAAAGGTTCGACGAGGGCTTTGAAACGGAACAGGCCTTACCAGAGTGCCTGTCTCAGAGCGGGCTTTCCACAGCCGATACCAAGTCCTGCTAGCTCAGAGATGACGGCAATGCTTCCCGGCTGTGAGAAATAGATTGTACAATGCAGGCAAAGGACCGAAAAGTAGGGAGTCCTCAGAATGTTCACTCCTTTCCCATTCCTGCTCCTTCAACACATTTTCACCTCTATTGCCATGGTGAGACCAGAAAACATCCTACAACAGATGGGCTCTGACCTGCATTTTAAATAGAGAGCAAATTTTCCACCCACTTTCTACAAACCAAACCAGTCCTGGCAGTTGATTTTTTAAATGCCCAGTGGGTGCCTAAAATCATGGACAGTATCAAACGCTGTACATACTATGCTTTATCCTTCTCCCCTCAATGTTCCCACATAGTGCTACAGTTCATCTGTCTTTCCAGTATTTTTTTTTTATTTGAAAGGTAGAAAGACAACTCAGAAACCTCCCACCTCCTGGTTCACTCTACAGATGCCTGCAACAGCCAGGGTGAAGCCGAGAACCAAGGACTCAACCCAGATCTCCCATGTGGGTGGAAGTGACCCAACTACTAGAGCCAACACTACTGTCCCCCAGCATGCGCGTGTGCAGGAAGCTGGAGTGGAGGGGCAGCCAGAACTTGAAGCCAGGCACTCCAACATGGGACACGGCATCTGAAGCAGCGGCTAACTTCTGTGCCTAACATCCTTCCCCCGTCTTTCCTTGTTTACAGCCTCATGTTTCCTTTGCATCTTTTTTTTTTAAGATTTATTTGAAAATCAGAGTTACACAGAGAGATGGAGAGGTGGTGAGAGAGAAAGAGGTCTTCTATCCACTGGTTTACTCCCTGATTGGCCCCAACAGCTGGAGCTGTACCAATCCAACATCAGGAGCCAGGGACTTCTTCTGGGTCTCTCACAGCGGTGCAGGGGGCCCAAGGACTTGGGCCATCCTCTACTGCTTTCCCAGGCCATAGCAGAGAGCTGGATGGGAAGTGGAGCAGCCGAGACTTGAACCGGCGCCCATATGGGATGCCGGCGCTGCAGGCAGAGGCTTAGCTCATTAAGCCACAGTGCTGGCCCTTGCATCATTACTTTTTTTTTTTTTTGACAGGCAGAGTGGACAGTGAGAGAGAGAGAGAGAGAGAGAGAGAGAGAAAGGTCTTTGCGGTTGGTTCACCTCCCAATGGCTGCTGCGGCTGGTGCGCTGTGGCAGGCGCACCGGGCTGATCCGAAGCCAGGAGCCAGGTGCTTCTCCTGGTCTCCCATGCAGGTGCAGGGCCCAAGCACTTGGGCCATCCTCCACTGCACTCCCAGGCCATAGCAGAGAGCTGGACTGGAAGAGGAGTGACTGGGACAGAATCCGGCGCCCTGACTGGGACTAGAACCCGGGGTGCCGGCGCCACAGGCGGAGGTTTTGCCTAGTGAGCCATGGTGCTGGCCAAACTTATCTTTTTTTAAGATCTATTTGTTTATTTGAAAGGCAGAGTTACAGAGAGGCAGAAGGAGGGAGAGTGGGTGGGAGGGAGGGAGGGAGAGAGATTAAGGTCTTCCATCCACTGGTTTACTGCCCAAATGGCCACAATGCCCGGAGTTGGGCTGATCCAAAGTCAGGAGCTAGGAGCTTCCTCTGGATCTCCCACACGGGTGCAGGGGCCCAAGTACTTAGGCCATCCTTTACTGCTTTCCCAGCCCATAGCAGAGAGCTGGATCGGAAGAGGAACAGCTGGGACTTGAACTGATGCCCATATGGGATGCTGGCACTGCAGGCAGTGGCTTTACCTGCTATGCCACAGCGCCAGCCCCGGCAAATTTTTGAAGTGCCTTCATATGTGGTAAGATTCAATGTTTTAATACATTTTAAATAATGAATTACTTAAACAGAAGTATCTTTACATGAGTCCATTTACATTGTGATATGTCAAGAATAGACAAGTGGCAGGAATCATGAATGCTGAATTACTGTCTTATCCTAACAGCCACCAGCTGAGGAAGTTACCATTTGTATCTCTAGTTTACGTGGAGGCAACAGTAGCACAGAGTTGAGAGATGACTTGGCCAAGGTCACTCAGTCCCATCAGGTTCCTGACTTTGGATCCTGCTGACAGACCCTAAAATCATCACAGGCATCGCTTACAAAGGCTCCGGAGATCTGCTGGATTTCAACATCAGCTGCCAGGGGGCCTGTGTTGGGCACAGTGGCTGGGACACCAGGGTTAGAGTCCTGGCTCCCCTTCCAATTCCAGCTTCTTGCTAATGTATGCTCTGGGAGGCAGCAGGTGATGGCTCAAGTAGTTGGGCCCCTGCACCCATATGGGAGACCCAGATAGAGTTACAGCCTCCACACTTCAGCCTGGACCAGCCCTAGCTGTTTGGGGAGTGGACCAGTGGATAGACAATCTCTCCCTGCCCCTCCCTCTGGCTTTCAAATAAATAAAAATCTTAAAAAGGAGAAATTAGCTGCCAATATGGCAAACCCGCAGAGCCCTAAGCCTTTCTTGACCTCTCCTGTGCCTTCTTCCCCGCAGTACAGAACGGTACAGCAACTCCATGTTGCATTGTAAACTGGGCTCTTAGATTAGTGGTGCAGAGTCCCTGAAGACAGGACTATCAAACAGAAGGCAGCCTCCGGTGCTCTGGGCACACAGGACGTTCTGCAATTTCCCAAGCAGGACAGCTCATTCCTCTGTCTGTACCCTGCCCCCAGCCCAACCCAGTCACTAGACTGCCTACCTGCTGGTCTTTCTGACTGTCCCCCCTTTTGTCATCTTTGCTGCTTGGCAGAGCTGCTCTTATCTGTACATTGATGAGTCATGCCTTCTGTACATTTCAATGTTTTATCCCTGCGGGGAGGATTCTGGTAAGTACCTTCACTCTCACCGCTCTTAATACTCCATGCCTCCCTCTCAGGACTATTTCTGAGGCTCTTAAAGAAAATTGAACTTTTTGGCAGTTGGGGTGCAGTGGTTGAGGGGAGAAGGGCTCAGGGATGGAGGGATGTTCTCATGGTCAGCTGATCGGAAGCAATATTCAGACTTTCTTCCTCTCATTTGATAACTCGAGTAATTGGGATAGTCTAGATATGAATATATTCCAGATAGGTGAGAATTCTCGGTCTCTGATGCTGTGGAAATCAAGGGGGAAATGACATCTGGTAACTTTTTGTTCGCATAGTGCACAGACATGATATCAATGGTAAGGTAGTCATTAGCTTTTCTGAAGCACTGCAATGAATGGCATCAGACATTGAGTTATAAAGCTTGGGTTTGCATTCCAGCTCTGACGCTGAGCATCACTTAACTTTTCTGGACTCAATGCTCTCATCTGTATAATGGGGGGATTAGATGAGCCCTGTAGTTTCCAAACACTGGACAATCGCAGGCCTGTTCTTTGCCTTCTCGGGGCAATGGCTTTCTCATCTCCACAAAATGAGCTGATGGTGCAAGGCCTGGCTACTTCACATGGGCAATGATGGGGACTGGAACACATGGTGCACGTGGCTATATTTTGTTGAAGTAAAGGTCCATCACTTGCGAAGTGTTTCTCTAATAACAAGGATCACTGGCTGATCAGTGCATGCCCTCGGGTTGCTAGCAACAGAAACCTTCTCTGAGTTCAACAAAAGGGATTTTTTTTTTTTTTGAGAAGTACCTTCACATCTCTACAGAACCTCGTCTGGAGAGCCTTTATGTTTCTGGTTTTACAGTTTTGTTTAGCTGTAGTAAGGACATTTAACATGAGACCTACCCTTTTAACAAAGTTTTCGGTGCATAATACAGTACTGTTTAGGATTGGACAACGCTGTACAGCAGATTCCCAGAACTGAGTCCCCTACCATAACTGCAACTTTAGAGTCACTTCACAGCAAATCCCGCTTTGTCATCCTGCCCCTGGCAACCACCATTCCACTCTCTGTCTCTGTGACTCTGTTTCAGATGCGTCAGACAGGAGGAAGTATTTGTCCTTCTGCAACTGGCTCCTTTAACACCCTCGAGGTTCACCCACGTTGTTGCACACGGCAGGATCCCCTTCTTTCTTAAGGCCGAGTAATATTCCATGGTACACACACACCGGGTTTCCTTTACCTACTCATCTGTCATTGGACACTGAGGTGGTCTCCATCTCTTGGCTAGTGTGAGTGGTGTTGCAATACACACAGTAGCAAGGGCACAGTGGGGACTCCTGGAGGAAGAGGATGCCATAGAGGTGGGAATGGGGGGGAAGCAGGAACCATAGCCATGTACCCCGAGTGTATGAGTCCTTTCCGGGGGTCCCCACTGAGATGAAGGAAACACTACAAAATCTCCCTTGCTGCCCTGTTTCACTCATTTCAAGACTGGAATCCCCAGAAGACAGCCTCGCACTGAAGTTGAGACACCTGCTGCCCAGCCCCAGCTGTCCTGAGTTAAGGACCTGAGCCTCTCGGGCAGGAGGTACCTAACTGCACTGTGTTTCCAGGAGCACACTGGGCTGGGGAGGAAATCACTTTGCCCAAAGAAATCCTAAGAAGGGGCATGAGAGGCTGGGAGCCTCTGGATGCAGATCGTCACCTCCCAGAGAGTAAATGCTACAAGAATCACAGTAGTTCATCCTCAGTACAACCTTTTGTTTGTTTGCTTTTCACCTTTCCATGTTTGCCCACCTGATAGGAAACAGAGGAGCTGATGATATGGACTTTTCCATTTTTCCTTTCTCCTGTCTTCCTTTTTCTCCCCTTCTCCCCCCTCTTCTCCATTTCTCTTTTATGATCCCTTGTTCTCTCCTCTCACCTCTCCTTCCTCTGTCCTTTGTCCTCTTTCTTCCTGCCCTCTTTCTCACCCAGCTCCTGTAGGTAAGATTTCCCGGAGCACAGTCGGTCGGGAAGGATACTCATGAGTCTCCTCAGCTCTTCGAACCAGAAAGAAAAGACTTTCCCGACTCAGAGCATCCTCATCAACACACCCCTTGTCTTATTTACTATGCATACACACTCGTGCACACCAGTACATGCACGCGGTCCTTGCGCTCACACAGTCTGTTCACATGTACACATATACCTATTGCGTGTGCGCACACACACATCCCTAACCCTTTCCTCTTAGGCAAGCATCATTTCTTTCACTTCATCCACAGTCATTCTTCACACCTTGATGAAACTTATCGAGGTGCAATGGGGATTATTTGGTTTTTTCCTCCACTGGCCTGCAGGAAACGGAGAGGCATGCAATTATGGAAACTTTCCCGTCCTGCTCTGTGGCTTCCCTGCCCACCTTGGCAGGTAAGTGACAAGCAAGGAAAGGCTCTATTCAATTTCTATGGCAACTGAAGGGTACCCCAAAGGACTGTAGTGAATGATGGCTACAAGGACTGCTGGACTGTATCCCCAGCAGCTCTCCAAGGCGTCCTCAACAAGCCACGCATGTGATCTGTGCTTCTCACTGGAGAGCAACCAGGGACTGTGGACAGAGACACCGTGGTAAAGCGCTCTGGTGGAACACGCCAAGGTCGGTGGAGAACTGGGAGCACCCGCAGAAAATATCAGGTACCAATCGGATAGCATAATAGCAGGGAAGCAATTATCTTCCGTGACACTGAAGGCTGAATTTCTAAAATGATACAACACCACCAGGAGATGCCAGCTTCAACAACATGTGACCACGACCTTGGCCAAGACACATTAATATCTTTCTCCCTATCATTTCTGATGAGAATTTTCAAACACACATGAAAGTTGAAAACATTTTACAGTGAAAACCTCTGTACTCATGACCTGATCCTACCACCACCATCGCCTTGCTTTAACAACCAACTATCTCGCTACCCATTCTCTCCACCCATCACTGCATTTCAAAATAAATAGTGAGCATTAGTAGGCCTTGACCCAGAACTTCAAGTAGAGTTCAGTACCTGTTTTCACACCAGAGATATGTGTGATATAAAGAACAGAACACAAGGACTGAGAGAAGGGAGTGTGGGAGGACTGCAGAGGAAAAGCTCAGAGGATTTTTTAGGGCAGGCAAACTACTCTCGATGATGCTGTAATAGTGGCTACCCATCATCATACACTTGTTCAAATGCTACACCCAGAGTGGACCCTAATGTGATAGATGGACTTGCGTCTGCATAGGTTCACCAGTGGTAACAAAAGTCTCCCCTGGCACAGGATGTTGCTAACAGGCGAGGCTGAGCATGAGTGGGAATGGAGAGCATATGAGAACCCGCTGTACCCCCTGCTCAAATTGGCTGCAAACTTACAACTGCTCTAAAAAAAAAAACGTAGCCTACTAGGGTTGGCGCTGTGGCCTACTGGGTAAAGCTGCTGCCTGCAGTGCTGGCATCCCATATGGGCGCCGATTTGAGACACGGCTGCTCCACTTCCCATCCAGCTCTCTGCTGTGGCCTGGCAAAGCAATAGAAGATGGCCCAAGTCCTTGGGCCCCTGCACCCACATGAGAGACCCAGAGGAGGCTCCTGGCTCCTGGCTTTGGATCAGCAGAGCTCTGGCCGTTGCGGCCATCTGGGCAGTGAACCAGCAGATGGAAGACCTCTCTCTCTTTGCCTCTCCTCTCTCTGCAAATCTTCCAAAAAAACCTAGCCTACTGAAATATATTAGTCCCACATCCCACAGAGGACCCCCCAGTTGGCATCCCATGGGCTGAATTCAGCTTTCAGCGTGTGTTGGTTTTGCCTGCTCAGCATCTATTCCCACGCCTCCTGTTACTGAGTAAAGGGTCCACACGTTCCTGAATGAACGAGCCATGCTTGGCCAATGAGTATATTTTTGTTGACTGCAGAAATCGCCCTCAAACTGACAAGCCTGTGACAGAGCAAAGCGGAGCCCACTGATGGAAAAAAACGGGCTTGCGTTTGTACCTGGATGCAGCCAGACCTAAAGCCCATCAAACTTCTGCACTTTTCAGTTCTAAGAATCCATACATTGCTCTTCAAAAATGGATCTGGTTGGAGCTTTTCTCTGTCAATTTCAATCAGAAGAGTACAGAGGACCCCTGGTTACTAGGGCGCTGACCTGGGATCCAGGCCCAGGTCTGGAGTCAAGGCCTCCATGGCGAGGATTTTACCCAGCAATTTGGCTCTGCCCAGGCAATTTCAATACAAAGGAAGCTTGGCCTTCTGGGAGGCCACCTCAATCCAGGAAGGACAAAGTGACACCCCCTGAGTGGCAGTGCAGGGTGGGGAGAGCTGTGGTGGAGAAGGGAGCAGCCGAGGCCAGGCTTGGAGGACAAGGCGCCCCTTCAGAGGAGTTCTAAAAGTGAGGACAAACCAAAGGGGAGTTATACTTCCTGGGGGGGGCACAGGGTGGGGGAGTTACACTCCTGGGGGGGCCAGGGGGAGTGTTACACTCCTGGGGGGGCCGGGGGTGGGGGGGTTTACACTCCTGGGGGGGGCATGGGGCGGAGGAGTTGCACTCCTTGGGGGGGTATGGGAAGGGGGAGTTACATTCCTGGCGGGGGGGGGGGGGGCTGCACGGGGTTGGGGAGTTACACTCCTGTTGGAGGGGTCTGGGAGCAGGGAAGTTACACTCCTGTGAAGGGGGCCGGGGGTGGGGAAGTTATACTCCTGGTAGGGGCATGGAGTGGGGGAGTTATACTCCTAGGGGTGGGGTTGGGGCAGGGAAGTTACACTCCCGTTAGGGAGGCACAAGGCCGGACAGCCCAGCGGACCTAGGCTGCTCCAGACCCCTCTTCACCAGACCTGCCGTCCAGATCTATCTGTCATAGTCTCCATGTGTGTCTCTCCCTAGCAGTCTGAAACTCAATCTGCTCCCTGTCTCTTTCTACCTCTCTGTCTCTCCACTTCTTTGTCTCTAAATAAATATATAAAATAGTATATATATATGTATATGTGATATACATGACTCTTTAAAATATTGATTGGTTTATTTGATCCCCAAATGGCCAGAACAGCTAAGACTGTCCAGGAGGAAGCCAGGAGCCCAGGATTCCATCAGGATCTCCCACGTCGGTAGCAGGAGTCCAAGCCCTTGGGACATCCTCCGCTGCTTCCCCAGGTGCATTAGCTGTGGGAGACCCACCCGGAGCTCCTGGCTCCTGGGCTCAGCCTGGCTCAGCCACAGCCATTGCCCTGATATGGGGGATGGGCCAGCAGATAGAGGATCTCTCCCTTTGTCTCACCCTCTGTAACTCTGACTTTCAAATAAATAAATAAATCTTTTATAAAAAATTTTAAATAAAGTGAAGAATGGACAATATTTCTGCCTCAATCCTGTTTATTATCTGCTTGGGCTTAGAGACCTTTGAGTTTGCAGCTCCTCCCCTAATGTTCTGAACACACTTCTATTATTTTTATTGGTGACTCATTTCCTTCCTGGGGAGGACACTGTGGTAGAGTGGGTAAGCTGTCACTTGGGATACCCACATTCCCTTATCAGAGCACCAGTTGGAGTCCCAGCTGCTCTACTTCCCATCCAGCTCCCTGCTAATGCACCTGGGAAGGCAGTGGAAGATGGCCCAAGTACCTGGATCCCTGCCACCCACATGGGAGACCTGGATGGAGCTCCTGGCACCTGGCTTCAGCCTGGCCTAACCCTAGTTGTTTTGGCCATTTGGGTATGGCAGATCCCTCTCTCTCTTCTCTCTGTCTCTCCTTCTGTCGGCCTTTCCCTCTCTCTGTTACTCTGCCTTTCAAATACATGAACATATAAATTTAAAATGTTATTTAAATAAAGACTTCTATGGCTGGCATGCCACTTGATGCCAGGGACACGGTGAAGGAGCCTGTGTCACAGTGGGTGACAGCTGTCTGCCCTCTACCTATGGCTAAGCTCCATAATGGTTTCACCGCATGGGCTGTGGAGTAAGACTGCCCTGAACCCAATCCCAGCCCGGGGCCTTGGGCAAACTGCTGACCTTCTCCGTGCCTTGGTCTTCTCACCTCTCAAAGGGTGCTAATAAACATCGCTCCCTTCCAGTGCTTCCGTGAGGACAACGCGAGTTAAGAGGCAGCTGCCTCTCCATGAACCCTGCTAACTGTTAACCCGTCACTCACCTTTGAATCTGAAGCAGGACTGGCCTTGTGGGTGTGTGACCTGTGCGATCCCTCGGGGTCCCACGCTTCGAACAGCTCCATGCTTGGGTTAAGACTTTGCTGGTACTGTTTTGGAATTCTTAATGATTTTTGACAAAAGGAGGTCTGTGTTTTCATCTTGCACTGAACCCTGCAAATGACGCGGTTGGTCTTGACCGGCACACATGAAGTGTCTGACAGAGGTCTGTTGAAAAAAGGAATAAGTGGTCAGGCACAGGCACACCACTGCTGTGCAGAGCCAGTCAAGGAGTCAGTCCTTTGAGCAAAATTAAGTAAATTTTTAAAAAATCTTATTTATTTATTCATTTGAAAGGCAGAGAGAGAGAGAGAGAGAGAGAGAGAGAGAGAGAGAGAGAGAAAGTGATCCTCCATCCATCGGTTCTCTCCCCAAATGCCTACAACAGCCAGGGCTGGGCCAATCTGAAGCCCAGAGCCAGGAATGCAATCTGTGTCTCCCACACAGGCAGCAGGAACCCAAGTGTTGGAGCCATCAGCTGCTCGGCACACATTTGCAGGAAGCTGGAATCAGAGGCGGAGACTGGACTCAAACCCAGGCACTCCAATTTGGGATGCAGGAGTCCCAAACAGCATCTTAACCACTGAGTTGAACACCTGCCCAGAAATTAGCCCAGACCTGAAAGATCTTCTCATCTAAACTACTGACTACCCAGCAAACCCAGTGCAGCCAGCATAGGACCCACGCCAATTCTCCATTCTCCAGAACTAGTCTGCCCCGATCTATCACTCCCTTCCCTCTCTTCCTGCTCAGCCTTCCTGAGATGAGAACATCCCTGATTTCCTTCATCCCCACTTTACAGACACAATAAGGGCCAGCAAGATTCCCTCTGCAGCCCGCACCCTCTGCCCCACCAAGTTTCTGGTATTATAGAGTCTCTGGTACAGTTAGACAAGAGGAATAATGTTCTAGGGTAGAATAAGGTGACTCTAGTTAACAATATTTATTGCATATTTCAAAGTAGCTAGAAGACAGAGGCTACAGTCTTCCCAGCACCAGGAAATGATTTAATGTTTGAGGGGATGGACATGGTAATTACTGTGATGTCATCATTGCACACTGTACCCAAATCCCACATGGTATCCCACAAATATGTACAATTACTTTGTGTCGATTAAAAATCTAAAAAAAAAAGTAAGGAGTCTAACTAGAGCCCTGGAACTTCAGCCATTCCAATCATTTTCAGAGGCGCTGATCAGATACAATATTTACACGCTCAATCTGAGACTATGTCCTCAGCCCCAACGCCCACGCTGACACTCTGGCCTGCAAACACAAGCAAAGATAAACTCAATTCCCTCTGCCTCGCATGCCCTGGGCTACAGGGTGCCGGGGTCATCCATTATTTGAGTTTCTTGAGAGTCTGCAACCTGCAGGCACTCAGGGATGCAACCATGAACAAAATGGACAAAAGTCCCTGCTCTGCAAAAGAGGAAAGACAAGACACAAAGTAGTGGAAGGCATATAGTTTGCTGAGGGTGCCAAGTGCCATGAAGAAAAAATTAAGCAGAGAGACAGAAGAAAGGGACTAAACATTTCAGGAGGGGGATGGTAGCAATTTGAATTTCAAAGAGGATTCTCAGGACCTGGGAGCAAAGGCTTGGGGCAGGACAGGGAGGAGGTGTGCACCTTTCTGGAGGAAAAGTATTCCTGGCAGAGGGAACAGCCAGTGCAAAGCCCCAGAGGCTGTTTCCACGATTCACAATGCAGGAAAACCTCTGAAACACTGGGGGGGGGGGGGGGGCTGTCAAATCACATCTGCTCCTTCCACACCCCCAATTGCTCATTCTGTCCAGCCACCTGCAGACAAAAACCCAATCCATAGGTTTTTGAGCAATTATTTATTGAGCATCTACAGTGGCCAAGCACTGCTTCATTGATCAAGGCCATGGGAGCTGGGTTTGGGTTTTGCTCGGATGGTCAACACTCCAAATAGCTAGAAGATTTTCTAGTGTTCTCATCACAAAGAAGTGATAACCCTTTAAGCTGACGGATAGGCTAATTACCCTGACATAGGCATATAGATAAAGTCACATGGGACTCCATAAAATGTACAATTAGCAAAAATAAAAGCAAACAAGAGAAGTTGCAAGAAAACATTTACTATCTCACAGACAGGGTTTAAAGGAGCTGGCCCCCTAGCTGGCACCACGGCTCACTAGGCTAATCCTCCGCCTGCAGCGCCAGCACCCGGGGGGTTCTAGTCCCGGTTGGGGCACCGGGGTCTGTCCCGGTTGCTCCTCTTCCAGTCCAGCTCTCTGCTGTGGCCAGGGAAGGCAATGAGGCCCAGGTCCTTGGGCCTTGCACCTGCATGGGTGACCAGGAAGAAGCACCTGGCTCCTGGCTTCGGATCAGCGCAGGCTGCCATAGCGGCCATTTGGGGGTTGAACCAAAGGAAGGAAGACCTTTCTCTCTCTCTCTCTCTCTCCCTCTCTCTGTCTATAACTCTACCTGTCAAATAAAGAAAGAAAGAAAGCCAGAGTTACAGAGAGGGAGAGGTAGAGACAGGTGTTCCATCGGCTTGTTCACTCCCCAGATGGCCACAATGGCCGCAGCTGGGCCTATCTGAAGCCAGGAGCCAGCAGCCTCTTCTGGGTCTCCTACGCGGGCGCAGGGCGCCAACCACTTGGGTCAGCTTCCGCTCCGTTCTCAGGCGTATTACCAGGGAGCTGCGCCGGAAGTGGAGCGGCCGGGGCTACAGTCGGTGCCCACATGGGATGCTGGAGCCGCAGGACACGGCGCCTGCCCCCAGACTCTGCCCTCATACAGACCGCCTGGCTGGGTACCCTCTAGAATTTCCACACTGAGCTAGACAGGCATGTCTCGTCCCCTCCCCGAACCCCTGCCTGGGGGAGCCCCTAACAGAAATGAGAACTAGCCGGACACATGCCCCTTGCCGGGAGTCCCCTCCGTCTACGGAAACCAGGAGGCTGGGGAGAGCCCAACCAGTTCCTTCTCTTCAGGACAAAGGTTATGGGGGGGATAGGGATCGTCGGGAAGCCGAGGGGTCGTGGGCTTCCCAGAGCCCATCACCCACAGCAGCCCCAGCCGGCGCCTGCAAGCACCTTGCATGGGGATTTCTGCACACACACACAGTGTGAGACGCCTTTTTCTTCCGCATTCTGTAGGGGCCTGAGGTAGCTTCGACCCCACCTGCTTAGCCATCCTATGCTTCACGCTCTAGACATGCGTGCGTGTGTGTGTGTGTGTGTGGAGAAGGCGGTCTTGTGCACCTGGATGTGGGGCGAGCAGCCACCCGCCTGCCCTGGGGAGCGCGCCACTACCTGCTGGCCTGCGTTGTGCGCGGCTTTGTGCGAGCTCCGGTGAAGTCTTGCGTGTGGCGGGCTTCTCCGAGCCGGCCTCCTCCACTTCAAACGCGCTCCAGCTCAGGGCCCGCCCCCCGAGTCCACGCATACGCACGGAGACGCGCGCACCCTCCGCGTCCGAGCCCCTGGTCCACGACAACGGGCGCCCCTCTAGCATCCTGGCTGCCCCAAGCGCCCCCGCCCACATACCCCGGGTGTAGACTCCTCCGCGTGGACCCAGAGCCTTGGAAGGGAGGCAGAGGCAGCTGGGAGGAGTAGGAGCCGCTGCGGGAGAGGCAGGGCCCACCGCCACCACGCCCCTCCTCTGGGCTTGCAGACCAGGGGACCTTGCTCTCCGCCCCGGCCGTGCGTGCGCTGGGGTGCCCAAGTTCAAATCCATCTTCTCCCCTGAAACTGAGCCAGGAGAGGCAGCTGGAGCCCCCACCCCACCCCACCCCACCCCGCCTCTCCTGCATTCCCCCCGCCCCTCCACTCACAAGCCCTCCCGCGTCCCGGCGGCTGCTGATTGGCTGCAGGGCGCAGCGCCCCAGCCCCCCGGCTCTGAGGCGGGAGGCGCACAGTCGGGCTCCGGGAGCCCCTCCCGAGTCCCCGCGCCCGTCTCCCCGCGCGAGGACCGCGCCGGACTTCAGGCGGGCAGGTGCGGCGCGAGCCGAGGGGACCACGGCCAAGGGTCCGAGCGAGTCCTGCGGGGAGAGAGGCGCTGCTTGCGGCTCCAGCTGCCGTCTCCGCAGCCGCCACCGCCGAGCCGGCGTCCAGAGCCGGGCGGGCAGGCCGGGTGCGGAGCGGCGCGGGGAGCCAGGGGCGCGCTCATGGAGCACACGCACGCCCACCTCGTCGCCAACCGCTCGCTGCCCTGGTCCCCCGGCTCGGCCTGCGGCTTGGGCTTCGTGCCCGTGGTCTACTACAGTCTCCTGTTGTGCCTCGGTTTACCAGGTGAGCGGCGGCGTTGGGAAGAGGGAGGGAAGCGCGGAGCCCCCTCCCCCTTGCCAGTGAGTTCCCTGGCGCCCCCTGTGAAAAAGTTTAAGCCTGGATGGATAACTGTGGAGCTTTCTGGATTAGGGGGAAAGGAAGTTGCTGTGGCCCGCGGGGGCCGTGGGTGCGTTTACGTGTGTGCGCGCGGAAGGCGCTGGGCTGGGTGCAGGTGCGCGTGAGTCTGAGTGTCGGTGCGACACCAGTGTGCATTTGTGTGCCGTCGGGAGGGGTCTTCCGGGGGTCCTGCGGGAGACGACCGCGTGGTTTGGACAGAAAGCTTCGTGGAGGCTTCGCTTCTCCCGCCACCCCTTAATAACGCGCACCCCAGCCCGGGCCCCCTCTGCCCCCCTGTGCCCCGCGGGATACAGCCGCAAACCCTGGTATGCCACAGTCCTGCTGTGCGGTTCAAGGGTGCTTTCTTGTTGCTGCCTGCCCCCTCCCCTGCCTCCTGAGGGAGTAAAGGGGCTCTGGCCAGGACAAGGGTGCAGAGACACGCACGGGCTGCCACCTCACCGGGTCACCGTCTCCTTGAGGACATGCCGGGGCACCCTGGCTTGGCCTCCAGGTCTACCCACCAGGGCTGCAGATGGGTGGCTCATCCCACATCCCAACGTCCTCTCCAAAGTGTGGCCAAGACTTGTGCTGAATTCCTGGAGACAGCAGAACAGCTGGGGAGGTGGGGGTGGGGGTGGGGGTGCTTGTCTGGGCGGTGAGAGACCTGAACGAACGGGGCTCCAGCTTCGATGGTCCCTTCTTCCCCACAGTCTGTGTGGCAGAAAGATTCCTAAAGATCACTTGCAGCCAGGCCAGTGGGAGAGCCACAGGGAGGAGGAGGAGGAAGAGGAGGAGGAGGAGGAAGGCTCGGGCTGGAATCCCAGCAGCATCCACCCTGTCACGCTCAGGCTGAGGACCTGGGATCCTGGGAACTTGGGAGCTGGATTTCTGAGCGCTTTGCCAAGGTTTCCTTTTCCAAAACACCCAGTTTGGCAGCCAGATCCCCTTGATGAGATTGTTTAAATAAATGCCCCCGCCCCAAATTTGGCAGGCGCGAGAAAGCCCAAGTTGACTTAAGGCGTGCGCCTCTCCCCCAGCCAGTGGTGAGGTTTTTCTTCCTAACTGATCGCCCTGGCTGCCCAAGGAGAGCGGCTCAGCCTGATTCGCCCTGCCGGGTGGGAGCACGTGTCCTGTAATTACCTCCAGCCGGGATTGATTCCAATCCAGGGCGCACTTCCCCCTGCTGCCCTCCTGCGCCTCACCCCCCACCCCCCCAGCTCTCTTTGGGAAATGAGTTTTTGAGAAGGCGGTTATGGGTGATACTGGCTGAGCCAGCGAAGCCGGGCGAGTGCCGGACCCTCTTTCCCGCCCACCACCCCCAGCCCCATCTCTCCACCGCTGACAAGGGCAGGCACCTGCTCACTCTCCCACGCGTGAATTCCTTTTAAGGGTCAGACATAAAGACAAAAGGGAGGCTGACCCTTCTGGAATCCGAAGCCGGGAACTTCAGAGGCCTCAAGGTGGAAGTCAAGGTGCCTCAGCCCTGCACTGCTAAGCCAGCGATGGCCTTCCTGGCCCACAGCATTGGCACCTACTGTATGTCAGGCCTCTTGTTGGGCACCAGCGGAGCCAGAACTTAGATATTTTTAAAAGAGTGAGGGTCTGGCATTAGAAGCAGTGTTGGTGTTTTTTTATACTCAACTAATGGTGTTGACCATCTATTCAGTGCCAAAAAGCCTCAAAGACTCTCTGAGTTCAAGGGGGTTTCAAATGGGAGCCTCCGGCTCCTGGAAGCAGTGGATGGATGGATACTGAAGCCCGGGAGGAGGGGTATTCTAGGGAACAGTGGCTGGGGAGGCCAGGGGCTGGTAGCAGTTGTAACAGCCTACCAGGTCTGTTCAAAGGTGAAATCCTTAAGTTGTTGTCTTAAAGCCAAGAGGGGAGACAAGTCTGAAGGTACTTTTAAAAGTTTGTGGGAAAATGGAATAAAAATGTAAGTTTATTTGGATGTAAATATTTTTTGAAATCTTTGTATCTTTTTTTTTCCATAATACGTATTTCCCATGACTTTGTTGAAGACCCCTGGCAGCTAAGAGTGCCGACGAGTGTTAATCCAGTCTTTGTCAAGGGGAGGCTGTGAGCTTTTCGTGGCTCTGTGCCTCAGTTTCCACATCTGTGAGATGGGCATTGTGGGAGCAGGAATGGTGGTGAGAAGAGGTGGTGCTGATGCAGGTGACGGTGCTGGTCCAGCCCTGGGCTCAGTGCTTTTGATGCCCACTGGTTGATGCTGTTCTGATGCAGCTGTGGGTTTTGGTTTATCGTGGCGCCCACTGAGTGGTGAGGAGGAGGGGGCTGCTCAGCCCACCGGCAAGCCAGAGGAGGGCCTGGCAGGTGCGCTAAGGAAAGCACTTGGCTCTGAGGGTTGCTTCTCTCGCTGAGTTCACCGCAGGGTCCCGCCCACAACCCCACAGCAATTAGCCAGCCCTCATGACCCAGCCACCGACTGGGAGGCACAGCCGTGCTGGGTGTGAGGTAACAGACCACAGGCCTCGCTAATATTGTTGAAAACTGAGATTTTAATTGAATCACTCTTCCCGGCAGTGGACTCACCCCGAGTTTTCCAAATTCTCATGGCAGGGATCAGTGGCGTGGGTGGGAATGGAGGCCTGGATGCATAGCAACTGAATGTTGGCCTCAAGGGAGCCAATACTAGAGGAAAGTGGGGGCTGCTGTGACCACCTTGAGTCTCCGGGTGGGGAGCAAGTGCTTGGGAAAGCCAGGTGGTCCAATCCCCTCGTCCTAGGAATCACCCTGGGCAGCCTGATTGAACTGGTCTGTGTGGGCTCCAAGGAATTCGGATGTCAAGTAGAAATGGAGTTCTGCCACTGAAGGAGTCTGAACCTCTCTCTCCCACAGTTTTCCCCATCTGTGAAGTGGGCGCAACATTAGTGCCCGTTTACCCATGGGGGTGGGCTCTATTCAATAAAAATCTGCGTAAGGCTGGCTCAGCACAGTGCCAGTCTGAGGAATGCCCTCAGTGCTCGGTGCCTTCTCCACACCGCATCTTTTTCACCCATATTATGACACTGAATCCCTACCAACGCCCTGTGGTCTGAGCATGTCTCCGAACTCACTGAACAGATGAACAAACTGAGATCAGAGAAGTGAAGCGCTTGTGGCCACACGGTAAACCCGCATGCAGACTTGTCTGTCCTTCTCATTGCGCCACACCACCCGCACTGCCTCCTTCATTCATCTTGGCCCCCCATGCTGTATGCTCAGTGGACATTTAGGAGCATGTAGTTGTTCTTAAAACTCCATCACTTGCTCTTTCCCTTCCTCCTTTTTAAGTAAGCAGTATGCTTCTCTTTCAGAGATGCATAAGACCATTCAGTAGAACAAACAAGGCAGGGCTGAGGATGCTGCTAGGGCCAGTGGGGATGAGATGGTGCAAAAGAGGAGGCAGTGCAGGAGGAAGAGATGAACTTGGACTTGAATGCCTGGGGAAGACAGCAAGCAGCAGGACGGCTGAGCCTGTCTGATAAGGACAGAGCAGCATGAAATTAAACTGAGATTTACAAGATTTTTTAATTTTACCTCCTAAAACATGCCAGGGATGTTAAGGAAGACAAGGTGAAGAAGGAGATGGTAGCAGGGAACTGTGGTGGCGCCTGGCAGAAAAGAGCGTTTCCACACTGCCAAATGAGGGTGATGACATCTGCCCAGGAGGGTGGGTGCGAGATGACGGGAGAGGGTGAGGCCTGGCAGCTGGGGAGGGAGCCTGACACGTGGTGGCCGCTGCTGCTGTTACCTAGAGGCGGAGAGCTGCTGGGCCACACCGGACTGAGCCTACAGGTGTGTTTTCTGTAGCCGATCAGCATCTTTAGGGAAAACATCATAAACAGGTTAAGAGTATGAACTTGGAGCTAGACCTCTGGGGTGTGTGCCCTGGCTTTACTGCTCACAAGCTGTGTGACTAGAGGCAGTGACGTAACTGCTTGTGCCTCGGTTTTCCCCATCTGTAAGGTGGGGGTGAGGATAATAATAATCCATGATTCCTAGGGTTGCTGAAACCATTAAAGAGCGAAGCATCGAACGCAATGCCTAGCACACAGTAAGCACTCTATAACTTACTTTTTCATCATTTAAAAAATTAGAAAAATCCCTACTCATTTTATGACACCATGATATCCAAACCAGACAAAGAGACTATAAGCAAAGAAACTATAGCCCAATATTCTTCATGAACATAGACACAAAAATCTTCAACAAAATATTAAACCTAACCCAGCAACATCTAAGAAGGTGGATACATGAAGACCAACCTGGCTTTATCCCAGGAATGCAGGTCTGGTTTGACATTTGAAACATCATTCTGTAAAATTCACCTTATTTTTAAAAAGAAAGAAAATGCAAATGCTCCATCTCAAATCTAAATGATCCATCTCAACAAATGCAGAAAAAACATTTGATAAAACTCAGCATCCACTTATGAAAACTCATCACTCTGGGTACAGACAGAGAACTTCTGTAACCTGAAACAAGGCGTCTGTAAATAACCTATGGCTTACGTCATATGTAACATGAAAGAGCTAATGTTTTCCCCCTAAGGCTACTCTCACCACTGCTTTTCAATACTGTGCTGGAAGTCCTAGCCAATGCAATAAGGCAAGAAAAACAAAGAAATAGTATTCAGAAAGGAAGAGGTGAAGGTGTTTCTATTCAAAGCTGGAATAATGGCTTTTATAAATAATCACATGGACTTCCCCCCAGAAGCTCATAAAAACTAACAAATGAGTTCAGCATGCTTGCAACACACATGGCTAAAATAGTCAAGAAATCTATTGTATTTCTTTATACTGGAAAAGGTAATTTGAAATTAAAAATTAAAATTTAAGAAATAGATTTCAAATTCCCCTGAAGAACTCAAAGAACTGGCATTTTGCTCACGTTCCCAGAAGGCAGCATTTTTCTGGAGCTGAGGAATAGCTGCTTTGGGGATGAAATTAAACAAGTGACATGGCTACAACCTGAACATAAGAGAAGGCGCACATCAAAGTCCCCTTGCGTTCCGTTTCCCTGTTCACCAGCTCTCAAGTCCACCATGCACAGGTAACCACTGTTGTTAGTATCTTAGGGACTTGTGTGTTCTTTCAGTATGTCTTAGTGCATATGAAAGCAAATGTGAGTTGAGGATTTCAATGACCGTCCCCCATTTTTTACTCTCCCCCCTAAATAAGCACATTATACACATTGGCTATGTTTCCCCTTCTTCATTTTATGTTGTTCGTCCATAATAGTTTATATGAGGCTTCATCATTCTTTTATAAAGCTGCATAGGACTTCCAGTGTGCATCTTACCATAATTTATCTAATGGCTTCCCCTTCCAGAAGTTTGCACACACTCCAGTTCCAAACAGTCTCTATGCAGTGCCCCTAACTCACCTCTGTAACCTGTCTGGCCTTTCTTTGGGCACATTTGACCATAGGACTCGTGTAGAGTCCTGGGTTCCAGATTTGCGCTGACAAGGCTCTGTGCTGCTGTAGCTGGAGACACAACCCAAAGCTGGGACGCGGGTGTAGACCAGTGATGCAGCCATACTGGAGTCTGCCGGGGCTGGAGTCCAGCGTAGCAGTCGTGTAGCCCTGCAGTTTCTGCAGTGATCATGTCAGCTCTGCTTTGTGAGGCTGTAAGATCCATTGCCTTGCAACTGGGTGTGGATTTGAATTCTGTATCTTACGCTTGTTTGCTCTGAGACCTTCACCCGTCTGAGCCCCGATCTTCTCATCTTCAGGAAGAGGTCAGTCAAGGTTGGAAGTTAAGCAAGTGACCTCTGATACCAGGGCCTGCATTTCAGTCCCGGCTCCCCAGCCTGCTCGCCCGTGACCTTGGGCAGATTTTTCCCCCACTCTGAGTCTTAGCCTTCTCAGCCATGAGATGGGGCGGTAACAGTAGTGATCTCATGGAGTTGTTCTTGAGGATTAAATGAAATCGCAAGGAGATTTAGCACCAATCCTGGCACGTGGTTGTTGTCGCATACAGTAAGAGTTTGATCAGTGTTGTTAACCTTCCGGATCCTGCATTGTTGTTGTGGTGACTAGCAATAAAGCATGCATAAGCTTCTCACAGCCCTTCACACATTTATAGGAGTGCAATAAATAGTAACTTGCATTGTTTTATTGCCGGCTGTGTTCACGTGCTCAAGCCTTGTAAATGCTCCACAGCCACACATTACTTTATACATTGGTCTTTTCCATAAATGCACAGTTCCACTTAAAGCAAAATGAAATTCTGTGCCCTGGCAAAATGGAAAAGAATGATCCGATGGACTGAGCAATCCATTCCATCATAAGCCTGGGGAATCTGTCATCCTAAAAGAGTTGCCTGGGGATCCAGTGAGACACCAGAACCCGTGTGAATCCAGAACATGAAATCGACTTTAAGCAAAGGTGGCAAATGCAGACCTCTGAGCACCACAAGCAAGGTTGTCCGAGGCTGTGCAGCCAAGAGCATGAGCAGAAGGGGCCCCACTGCTGTAATCCCACGTGGATCTGAAACATGCAAGTGAAGGCAGCTAGGGGTTATCAGCCCGCAGGGTGTGCCGTGAAATGCTGGGGAAGGCGGAAGGGACATGCAGGTGTCTTGAATTCAAAAGCTGCCAGAGAGGCGGTCCGACCATGTAAATGAATGAAAAGGTCCGATTTTAAGAAATGTTTCTCGTACCCAAAGAATCATGCTTCCCTGCTGTTTTTCTACATGCGTGTAGCTCTCCTAGTCTCTTTGATTTCCCCTCAGTGACAGAGACATATGCACTAAAACAGGGAAAAAAAAAAAAACCCACATGCCCCTCGGAATAATTGCCGGTGCTTATATAGCACTCACTCGATGCCAGGGTGTCTTCAGAGTCTTCATATACATTCACTCATGTCATTCTCATGACGACTTTGACATTCTACGGAGCTTCCATTTTCCAGATAAGAATTCTGAGATGCTTACCCAAGGTCGTGCAGCTTGGAAACGACAGAGCAGTATCGAGAACTGCTGCCCAGCCCTGTTATAAGAAAACATCGGCAAATGTGTGATGACAGCTGATGACAGACATTCAGTGGAGAGGTGGGGGTGACAACAGCAGGGAAGATAGAGATCGGAAGAGCTAGAAGGCACCCCCAGCCCTTGCCTTTGCAGCCCATGGTGCCATGTCGCCAAACTGCTCCAAAAATCTAAAATCCAGATTGATATAGAAAATGTCCAACATTCCAATGTTGGCAACTAATTCAAAAAATTTTAAAACACCCTGGGAGCCAGCACTCTGGGAGCCAAGGCAAACATATCTGCAGGCTTGGCGTGGCCTCCAGGCTGCCAATGCCCAAACTGCACAGTGGGGAGAGCCATAAGAAGCACCAGAAAACCTCCAATGGGGTCACAGTTCATGGGGAATAAAATAGGAATCTAGAGGGAGGGGTGAGGGGTGATAGGGATGGAGCCCAGATGAATGTGTGACTGAACGCAGAACTCGGGGAACAGGGACTTGGCACACAGCGGAAGAGAAAGCTCCAAGAAATCCCACAAATTGCATGTTGACAAGATCTTGGATCAGAACTCCAGCATGGTTTGGAAGGAGAAAAGTCCTCAGACACCTGCCAGCATGGTGGGCTCAGGAGTCCCCGAGTTCCAGCCTTGTGGTTACCTGTCTGTGGGGCTCTGGCAGGGAGCTTCTCCCCCCCTGAGCCTCTGTGTTCCTGTCTGCAGAATGGGAATAGCAGTGCCTTTCTCATGGGCTGATCATTCAGGGCAAGCACAGGGCCCAGTGCCTAGCATTGCATGGTGACTTTTTTTTTTTTTTTGACACCCCTATTTTATAAAATGAGGCCTTTCTGAAGTGGCAGTGGTAGGAATGGCAGAGTCTCACCCACAACTTAAACTTTCCTATTTCTTGGGTCTCTTGTGAAATCACAGTGGCAGTGGGCTCTTAAGAGGAAAAGGGGAGGGGTCTGCATTGTAGCATGGCAGGTAAAGCTTCTTCCTGCATCGCCAGCATCCCATATGGGCGCCGGTTCAAGTCCTGGGTGCTCCACTTCCGATCCAGCTCTCTGCTATGGCCTGGGAAAGCAGTAGAAGATGGCCCAAGCGCTGGGTCCCCTGCACCCGTGTGGGAAACCAGGAAGAAGCTCCAGGTTCCTGTCTTTGGCCTGGCCCAGCTCCAGCTTTGGCAACCATTTGGGGAGTGAACCAGTGGTTGGAAGATCTTTCTCTGTGTCTCTCCCTCTCTCTCATTGTAACTCTGACTTTCAAATAAAGACATAACTCTTAAAAAAAAAAGGAAAGAAAAAGGGTGAGTAGGGGGAGAAGGAGTAAAGGAGAAAGGGGCTGGGGAATTTTAACACTCGGAGGGTTCGCCAAGATTTTTTGGTTTGTTGCGTTGGTATATAGGATGACTTTAGGTGGTACAAGTCTGTGGCATTAAATCCCTTTTCAGTTTTCTTAATCCTTCTGAGTCCATCAAAGAGAATAGCTCAGCTTGGTGCTAGTGTGTTTTTAACACCTTTTTAGTGTTTGCTAAATCTCCCTTTTTAACAGACAGAGCAGGTCTTAGGCTCAGCACCTTGGCAGACAACAGCGTCTACCTAGAATGTAACACCACTCATTTTGTTGTTAACTTTCACTTAATTTGAAAGTGGGGGTGGGGGGAGATCTATCCACCGGTTTACTCCGGGGGGGGGGGTGGAATCTATCTACTGGTTCACCCCCCCACTGCCCACAGCAGCCAGGACTAGGCCAGGCCAACGTCAGGAACCTAGAACCTGATCCAGGTAGTGGCAGGGGAAGCTGGATCAGAAGCAAAGGAGTCAGGACTCAGACCAGGCACTGGGACGCGGGGGTGGGCATCCGCAGTGGCACCCTGACTGCTGCACCCAGCTCCCACCTTTAGTGTTGCTCTTGTGTTCTCGTCTTGCTTACTGTTGGGGCTACCTTCTGTTTATGTCTGGAGCTGTTATTATTTGTGCCGTCCAGTACAGTAACCACTAGCCATGTGTGGCTACTGTGCATTGACATTTGACTAATACATTTTGAGAAAACTCAATTTTTCATTTCATTTCAGTTAATTTACAATTAAATCCTGACACTTGATTCAGTTATCAGAAAGCAACCATGTACTTGGGACAACTAGGGTATGTGAGTCTGGTCTTTCAACTGTTCATTTTCTGACATCCACGTAGAGGGCAAAGAAAAGTTAGCATCCATAGAGAGGTGCTGGAGGTATCAAATACACACCAGATTTGCAAGATTTAGCTTGAGGGAAAATGTTGAATATCTCTCATTAATCATTTATATTGATTGTATTGTGGATGTATATAGTTAAGTAAATTGCTAAAAGTTAATTTTTATTATGAGAAATGTTTTTAAATATATATATTTATCAGAAAGAGCATGAGAGAGAAAGAGAGAGAGAGTTCTTCTATCTGCTGGTTCACTCTTCAGTGACCACAATAAACAGGGTTGGGGCCAGACTGAAACCAGAAGCCAGGAACCCCACCGAGGGCTCCCACATGGGTGACAGGGGCCCCAGCACTTGGGCCATCTTCTGCTGCTTTCCCAGGTGCATTAGCAGGGAGCTGGATCAGAAGTGGAACAGCTGGGACTTGAACCAGCGTTCAGATATGGGATGTGAGCATTGCAAGCAACTTAACCTGCTCTACCACGACACTGAGCCCAAGAAAAGTTTTAATCTCTTAAGTGACTCCCATTAAATTGATATTGGATAGCAGCATTATTTAAAGTATAGTTTTAAAGAAAAAAAGGCAAATCACTTTCAAATAAAATGCAAAATAAAAATAGTACAGGTAAAACTGAGTTTTGATTGTGCAAAAGTGGTAAAAGTCAGTGTGTATCTTCGTCAGTTTTGGGTGCTGTAACAAAGTCCCATAGACGGAGTGGCTTATACACAACAGAAAGTATTTCCCACGGTGCTAGATGCCGGAAGTCCTGGCGCCAGGCCAGCAGTGGGCTCTGGTGAGGGCCTCTCCCGCGCTGCAGAAGGCCAAGTTCTTGTTGACTGCTCACATAGCAGGAAAATGGCAAGACAGCCCCCTGGGATCCCTTTTGTAGGGGCACCATTCCCATTCTGGAAGGCTCTGCCTTTCTGATCTAATCTCACCCCAAAGGCCCTGCCTAAGACCTGGGCACTGGGGAGTTAGGACTTCAATATATGAATTGGGGGAGGGGACACAAATATTCAGTCTATGGCCAGTCACTGTGAACACTGACCTGAAACAGGGCCCTCAGTGAAAAGCCCGAGATTGAGGGGGCAGCAAAGTTCCCACAGGGTATATAGAAAGCTACTAGGGACAGAGCTGGCATTTGCATCACACACACACATACACACACAGAGAGAGAGATCAGAAACCCAAACAAATGCCAAGTTTAACAATGGAAAGAAAGGTCATGAAAAAGAGAGCTTATTCAGGCACTTGACCTTGACCATGAGACCAAAGAAGGCTCCCCTCTGGAAGAAGCCATCGGGGCCAGTGTGGTGGCATAGCGGGCTAAGCCTCTGCCTGCAGTGCCAGCATCCCTTACGGATGCCAGTTCGAATCCCAGCCACTACAATTCCAATCCAGCTCTCTGCTAATGGCCTGGGAAAGCAGTAGAAGGTGGCCCAAGTGCTTGGGCCTCTGTATCCACGTGGGAGACCCGGAAGAAGCTCCTGGCTCCTGGCTTCTGATCGGCGCAGCTCTGGCCGTTGCAGCCATCTGGGGAGTGAACCAGCAGATGGAAGACCTCTCTGTCTCTCCCTCTCTCTGTCTGTAACTCTGCTCTCAAATCAATCTTGAAGAAGAAGAAAAAGAAGAAGCCATTGAAATGTGAAGGACGAGGAAGGGAGAGGGCAGGGAGCAAGCCGCCCTGTGACCCGGGGACAGAGGGGAGGTCAGCGCACAAAGCAGTGACCAGCATGGTGGCAGACACAGGCAGAGTGAAAACAGGAGGAAGAGCTTTGTTAAAGCCAGCAACTTGGCCCTGAGTTGGGACAACACGCGCTACAGTGTGAGAACCCGTGTCGCCCCCGGTGGCTTGTCGTCTTTCCCGCCTTGTTTGCCAGGATGGTTGGCAGTCGTTAGAGCAGGGGGAATAGCTTTGCTGCCACAGACATTTCTTAGCATTTGAAGCTAAGTGCAAAACAAGCTATCAGCCACATCATTTCAAACGAGGGACTCTACCCAGCCACACACACACACACACCACCACCACCACCACCACCAAACGAGTAGAGTAGCTGGCATCCTGTTCTCGCCACAGCCCTCGGCTTGCAGCACCCCAGGCCTCATGCTGGCAAGCACCAGCCTCCGCCTGTTGTCGGAGACGCAGCCGCTTCCCTGGACTGTGGTGGGGCCGAGCAGTCGCTGCAGAGAGAGCTCCAGAGGAGCAGGGCTGTGAGGAGGGTGGAGCTGGACAGTCCTTAAAGCCTTCAGAGGACCCACGCCCCTGACCCTTGTGGAACCTGCTTCTACATCGCGTCCATCTCCCATACCCAGGGTCCTTCCAGAACACCCCTTCTCCCCAGCAGAGGAGGCAACCCTGGTTTAGCAACCAGGAGGCATGCTCGGGTTGGAGTCCCAGTGCTGCAGCTTTGTGAGGTCCTGGATGGAGAATTTCCCTTTTCTTGGAGCCTCATGGGGGTACAGGGGTGATGATATTGACTTGCGTCATGTAGCGTGTTGTGTGTCTCTTCTTTCCATGCCAGGCATTCTTCTAGCAAGTAGGGGTGTGGGGAAGCAAAGAGGAATCCAGAGAGCTCCCTGCAGGCTGACACATTTTACCAGGGAGACAGGCAGCCGGTGAACAGGTGCACGGGGATAATAGGCACTCTGGTGACCAGAGCCAGGTCGGGAGCTACGCGAGATGGAGTGGTCGGGAAAGGGCTCTCCAAGGAGATGATGCTTGAGGTGAGACCTGAATAAGGGGAAGGAGCCAGCCAGGGGGATGCCCAGGGGAAAGGGCACGCCAGGCAGGGGGACAGCAAGAGCCCAGAGGTGCAAAGGGAGACCAGTGTGGCCAGAGAGCACTGAGCAGAGGGAAAGAGCCCGGTGAGGAGGGGCAAGATCTTGGGAGGCTCATGGAGCCTTTGTCCACAGTGAGGAGTTTTACTCTAAGTGTGGCCAGGAGGCTTCCAGGAGGCTTGGAAGCAGGTGACATGGTCCACTTTTTTTTTCCAAAAGTCTCTCTGGCTGCTGCAAAAGAATAGATGGGCAGTGGTGAGAGAAGCAGGGGAAAGGAGGAGGCTGTTGCAGGATGAGGACCTCCTGGGTGCTGGTGGGAGAGAGAAGCACAGGAGCACACCTGGCACACAGTCGGGGTGGGGGCCAGGGATCGTATCCACAGCCAGGCTCCCACACTCTCCTCCTACCCCACCCACCGTCTCCTTCCGTTTCCAAGTAAACCTGAGATGGCCAAGACAAATGAGCAAGCTACTGATGTCCTCGGATACCAAGGACGTCCTTGCCCTGCTCTTGGGGGCGGCTGGAAAGCACCTGTGGCACCATACAGAGCTGTCATCTTGATGGTGGCCGTGGGCAAGGCCTGCTAATGACCCCAGCTGCAGGCTGTTAAGAATCCTGAACGGAGAGAGGAGCAGGCTGTGGGCTGCAGTCGGACAGAGGCAAACCAGAAGGAGAGGGTCACCTTCAGCCCTGTTGTTTGACAAACGGATGGGACTGAGCCCCAGCCGGCCGGGCAGAGGGACGTTGTCACTGTGACGGCGTTCGGTTCTGATGACACAGAGTCCAGCAGGATGAGGCGGACATGGCCCCCGAGAGTGAGGTGGGAGACTCCAAGGACGTCTGGAGGGTGGGCAAAGACTGCTCAGCAAAGAGGGGAGAAAAGGCAGACTGCTCCTTGTGTCTTCTCGGTGTGGTGCTCCTGGCCAGCGGAGGCCGGCTCTGGGAGATAGGAAGACCTTTTTGTCTTTGTTAAATCAGTCTCAGCACCAAATGTCGGTCAGGTGCATGCCGGTCAACATCCTTTCATCTCAACCACTCTCACTTCCCTTCCTCTTGGGGTCTGAGCTATGGCCTCAGCCGGCCCGCAGCCAGCTGGGAACAGACCTTCCAGGATGTGGAATGAAGCCTGTTAGCTTCTCCTAAAAATCAGCACCTTCCCCTTAAGTAACATGCAGAGGCAAGCACATGAAAAATCCAGATTTCCAATGACTCCTGGGAAATTTTAAGGTCTGGACAAACTAGTCCCTCCCTGGGTGTCACCAAGAACCTAGAGTCAAGTAACAATAGCCTCCCTTTTTAAAAAATGTATTTATTTATTTGAAAGAGTTACAGAGAGAGAGAGAGAAGGAGAGACAGAGAGAGAGATCTTCCATCTGCTGGTTTACTCCCCAGATGGCCAGAGCTGCCAAGGCTGGGCCAGGCCAAAGCCAGGAGCCAGGAGCTTTATCTGGGTCTCCCATGTGGGTACAGGGGCCCAAGCACTTGGACCGTCTTCCACTGCTTTCCAGGCACATTAGCAGGCAGCTGGAAGTGGAACAGCCGGGACGTGAACCAGTGCCCACATGGGATGCCAGGATCGTAGGTGGCAGCTGTACACAGCTCGTGGTGATGGGCCTGGTACTATCCAGGTCCCCCAAGTCCCCATCACTCCCTGTTGCCCAACGCAAAGATTCTTCCTGCACCGGGCTTGTTTCTCTCACTTTTGTTTCCTGTAGGATTTTTAGTTTTCTCTTTTGATGCCTTCCTCTAATTTAGTGCTGCACATCGCACACAACACACACTTACCCACCCACACAAGCACCCCACATCCATTTACACCATCACACTTTTGGCCTTGGCCCCTCTCCAGTTATTCTAAATGCCTTTCCCAACAGGGGAAGGGAAGTCTGTAAGACCTGGATCTGAGTTCCCACTGGACTTTTCAGCTGTGGGTAGTTGACTTCTCTAAAATTCTACATCTAAATTGGTAAAATGAGGATGAGTGCTCATGTTGTTGGGGTGGGGGGATGCCTGAGACAAGGTACACGAAGTGCCTGGCACACAGTAGGTGGCTTAGCACGTAGAAGAGCTTATATTTTTGAGGTGCACATGGATTTCCTGTTGGATCCCCGACCTGGGCTCTTAGGGTTACATATGAAGGACCAGTTCTGTTTCATGAGGCCCCACTTTGTGCTAGGATTATAGGGAATATTAAAGGAGAGAAATACAAAGAATATAAAAAGTCCTTGCCCTTAGGGAGTTCACCCTCTAGTTAGGTGGAAAGGCAAATCAGTAATTGTAATAAATGTGACAAGTTCTGTAATAGGGGAGATGCCGGTGAGGGGGTGAGGTGGTAAACTCCTGTAGGGACTCAAAAGAAGAAGTATTTATCACTTCCTAGGAACATCATAAAGATACTGAGTTAGACCATGAATCCTTGACAATAGGCATAGAGTCTGAGTCTTCTCTTGAACTGTTATGCCTTGTGATGGGACCTGGCACGTGGCAAGGGACTTGTGATGGATGGATGGATGGGTGGATGGATGAGTGAATGAATGGGTGGGTGAGTGGGTGGATGGATAGATGAGTGCATGGATGGGTGGGAGTGTGGATGGATGGGTGGGTGGGTGCATGGGTGGGTGAGTGGAGGGATGGATGGATGGATGGAAGGATGGGTAGATGGATGGATGGATGGATGACTGCCTTCCTAACTTCATAATCTGTATACTAGCTACAGAGACTGAAGGCATCTTCATCATAACTACCATTACCACCACCACTACCACCATTTGCTGAGTACTTACTCTGAGTAAGCTCAGACCAAACACAGTGCTCCATGCCGCCTCCTTTACAACTCAGAACCGTGCTTCGAATGTTGGTATTTCTATCGTGCCCATTTGGTGGGGAAACTGAGACCCTGAAAAATGACGTGACCTGCCCGAGGCACTTCAGCAGGTGTGCAGAGCAGCTGAGCTGTGAGCTGTGTTCTGTGCTTGCCATGGGGCCTGCTGCAGACGCTGGTATTCAGGGCACAGGACAAGACAAATGCTGTGTCTACAGACCTCTGCCTCGGTTCACCTTCCCAGGCTGGTCTTCGCAGGCGTTCGGAGGACCTATGTCTTCCTTTCTGATTGAAGATGCTCCTGGTGTCCCCATCGCCCTCTCCCCAAGCAGATGGCTTAATTACCCGAAATTATTTTTAAGCAAGGACAGGTAGGTGAATTCCCTCTCCACCCAACACCTAGCCTGCAAAATGGAAATGGAGTTGCCTCTTTTTTCTTAGAGCAGCTTATTGTGATGCAACAATTTCTCTGGGAAAAAAAAAATGTGTCCTCTTCCACATCCTTCAAGGTGTCCTTTATCAGCTATAAGTGGACTCAATTTCAGTCAAGTGCACAGAATCCCAAATGCAGGTCATGTAGTGAGTGTTTTATTGATCACCTATTGTGTGCCAGGCAATGCTTGAAAAGGGTCATCCGCACTATTAGGTTAATTCTCATATAGCGCTGACCAACGTGCAAGTGAATTAACATTACACACAGCTCATCCACTGTGAAACAAGCTCAGAGGAGTTCCGTACCTTTCCCAAGCTGCTACTGGTAGGCAGGGCTGAAGACTAAAGCTACATTCTTGGACCTCAAACCCAGGGCTCATCATTCCTCTGTCTATACTTAGCTGTACAGGCAGGAATGACCTGCAAAATGGAGCCAGAGCTCAGAACCCTGCTAGCACATTCCTCAGCCATCCTTTGGTGAGCTGTGTGCTGGCTTCTGGTACCACAGGATGAGGAAGCCCATGTTCTCGGCTTTACAGGGGGCACAGTATAGTAGGAGAGATGAGAGAGTGCATGACATTACCCTGAAAACTGACGTGTGATGTGCTAGAGGATAGTCCCTCATACCCTGGAACAGCACGGACCACAAGACAAAGAGGAAAGGCGTCAACCCCAGACTGGGGGACTGGGGTAGGCAGCAGCGCTGGGGGTCAGGCGTGGTTATCATGGTAGATTTTCGCTTCTACCATCTGGATCTTACCTTGCTCCCTCCTAAGACCCAACGTGCAAGGTTTGCTCTGATCGGAGGCCGTTTCTTCCCCATACACATACACTGAACATCTCCTTCATATCATAATCACTGCTAAGAACTGGAGAAGAAAAAAAATAAATGAATGAACTATGCCCTTGCTTCCAGTAATTCTATGAACTCTTCAGAAGGTAAAATGAACAAACTGAAAATTTACTAGATTGTGCTATATACGTGTGTGTATGTGTAGAGCCATTTTTTTTTTAACTTCTTAAGGTGTCTATTGTATAGGGTTCAACCTACTATCATACAGCATAATAATTTATTCTTCTGGAGAAAAATCTTATGGAGGATAATGTTGGGGGATCAAGCCAGTAGCCACATATTGGTTTGTACCTCTGTAATATCCCCCACGTAGGGACATGGCTGAAACTTTAGAAACTAGGCTAATAGTCATTTACCCCATAATTTAATTAGCATTAGCTGAGTGCCTTCTACACCTTGGGCACTCTTCAAGGCACATTACATGAACTGGCTCCTACGATCCTTCTAAAGCCATGAAGTTGGTGCCTTTATAATCCCATTCTACAGATCAAGAAACGGAGGCACATCAAGTTGTAAGCAGCTCAAGGTCATGAAGTTTGTACTATATCAACCCAAGCTTCCAATCCAGACACCAAATCTGTGCTCTCGTCTACTGTACTGTCGTGAGAGGTGGGGACTCGTCTACTGTACTGTCGTGAGAGGTGGGTAATAGAGTTTTTAGGGCAGGCACTTGGTGGTGCAGTGGTTAGATTCCTTCTCGGGATACCCACATCTGGTATCAGAGTGCCTGGGATGGAGTTCCGGCCCCTCTGCTAAGGCACACACTGGGAGGCAGAAGATAACCACTCAAGTCCTGGGAGACCCAGACTGAGTTCCAGACTCCTGGCTGTGGGCTGCCCCAGCCCTGACTGTTGTGGACATTTGAGAAGTAAACCAGTGGATGGAAGATATTCATATTTCTCTCTCCCTCTCTCTCTCTTCCTCCCTCTTCCCCCCTTTCCTTCTCACTCTTTTTCCTTCTCCCTCTCCCGCTTCAAATAATGTGAAAGTAAGTAACATTTTTAAAAAGTAACAAAAGGCTCACCTGAGTAGGTGCGGCTCACACAGGATACTTTCTCTTTAAAAACAACAAAAGTGTGCTCTGACAGGACAGCTCCTTGGTCCCGAGGTCCTGCAAGTTCTGGTTACAGCCGCAGTCGCCCTCCTCTGAATGGCGCTGGGGGGGGCAGGATTGCAAAGGCTGCCCATGATGCAGATGCCCGACTGTTCCCGTGGGCTGGGTGGAGGTGTTTTCTCTGAGAAGGGGAATGGGGGCCATCCAACTCCCCTACTGGGAAAGCTAGCTTCAGCCCCACCCTGGACACCTGTAAGAGCCACAAACTGGCAGAGTGCTTTGCTTAGCTAAGCAGTATAGCTAAGCAGCTCGGGACCCCAGAATTGGGAAGAAGCCATTCTCCCCACCTCTGTGACATGGGCAGCGCTGCTGGGTTGTGGGCACTTGGAGTGCCGTGGACAGAACCTTCTCCCTCCCTGTTCAATTCACCGAGCAGCCACTGCTGTGTGTGGGCCTTGGTGACTCCGGCTGGCTCTAATAACTTCTCAGTCAGTTCTCTTGGGTCTTATTTTTTTTTTAAGATGTGCTTATTTGAAAGGCACCATTACAGAGAGAGAGTGAGAAGAGAGAGGCAAAGACAAAGATTTATCACCCACAGGTTCACTCTCCAAATGACCACAACAGCCAAGGCTGGGCCTGCCTGAAGCCAGGAGCCTGGGGCTCCATTCAGGGCTCCACGTGGGTGCAGGGGCCAAGCCCCTTTTTGTAAAATATTTATTTTGTTTATTTGAAAGGCAGGGTGTTGGAAAGAGGGAGAGAAAGAGAGAGAGAGAGAGATCGATCTTCCCCTAACTGGTTCACTCTCCAAATGGCTGTAACTGCTGGGGCTGGGCTAGGCTGAAGGCAGGATCCAGGGACTCCATCTAGGTCTCCCATGTGAATGGCAGAGGGTGAAGTACTTGGGCCATCTGCTGCTGCTTTCCCAGCCTCATTAGCAGGAAGCTGGATTAGAAATGGAGCAGCCAGGACCCAAACAGGAGCTCAGATACAGGACACTGGCATTGCAGGTGGCAGCTTAACCCACTGAACCACAACACCAACCCCTCTCTTGGCTTTTATAAGTATGCAATTATACTATCAACCAAACAATAGTAATAATAATTGTACCCTCTCAGATTGTTTTACCTTTTTAGTTTGACTTTGACTTTGGCTAACCTGTGGGTTTAGATTCTTTAGTGGTGGGGGGTGGTATTTATTAACAAAAGTGGTTTTACCAATAATATGTTATTAGAATGAAAACAACGGATTGCATTTTGGGGCACATACAGACAGAATGGCTCAGGGACAGAGGAACCAAGCCGGAGCTGAGATATTTCTGTGGTAACTCAGGCGTGCTGTGCTGACATCTGGACTAAGGGAAGATTTCTAAGGTGCCTACTGTGTGTCAGGTACCATGCAGGGGGCTAAGAATGTGGCCCTAAATACAGAACTCGACATGGATCTGCCCTTCTAGGACTCCTTGTGTTAGGACAGCCTAGGAAGGAGACAAGACAGAGTGCATAGAAAAGGTAGTTTGACAGAGTTAGCTGGATGTGGTCTTACAGGCAGGCAACAAAATGTTACTGCATGTCTCGAAACCTGCTTATGTAACCAATAAGGACCAGGAAATTGGCTGAATTTTTATTAGCTTCTGAAATCTATTAAAATCTATTCATCTGGAAAAAAGGAAGGAGGGGGATGGGAACAATGAACTTAGAATTCCTTTCTAAGTGTTTTTGAAAATGTGGATTCAAGAGACATTCACAGATATATTTTCATCTTCTGCTATCTCGCTCCCAATACCAATCAGGCTACCTCTGAAATACCTCATGATAATTAACATTTACCCAACGCTCTTCCAGTGTGCAAAGCTGTTTCACATGCATTGTCTCCTTCAGTCCCCCCAACAACCTTGGGAGCTAGCAAAGCAATTTCATCGAGGTTATCGCAATGGATTGTTGAATTCTCATCCCTCATTTCCCGGCGGTCCACACAGCAGCCAAGCCTGTCATTTTCCAGTTCCGCAAACACAGCCAAGCTTTCACACTTCCTTGATTTTGCACTGTGGCTCCCTCTGCCAAGAAAGATGCCCATCCCCTCCTCGATCGACCAGGCAGTGCCCTTAGCCATCCCAGGAAATCCTGGGCAGGAGAAGAGAAGGGCTTTTGTTTCCTGGGGCAGCTACTGAGGTCTGGACGTGCTGCAGGAGGGAGCACCCAACGATGGTGCCCACATGAGGGACAGACCAGCGGGTCAGTGGGCACAAGTCCTATGCTCCAGTCAGTTTGAGTGGCAGTAGCAGCAACATCCCAGAGCTTTCTCCCTGCTTAAAGAAGTAAAACAACCGACACTTTGCAGTCCTGGGATTAAATCCCGAGACTTCTTAGCTGTGTAACCTTGGAGAGAATCCTAATTCACCTTCTGCATGATACCCACCTGGGATGTGAAGGGAGCAGCAGCAACTGTTAAGTCTCTAGCTTATAAGAAGAGATGCTGGGGTGGGGGGAACATTACGATGTAGCAGGCTCAGCCAACTCCTGCAATGCCATCATCCCATACAGGCGCTGGTTCACATCCCATCTGCTCCACTTCTGATCCAGCTCCCTGCTAGTGCTCCAGGGAAAGCAGAGGAAGGTGGCACACGTGTCTGGACCCCTGCCACCCATGTGGATGACCTGGAAAAAGCCCCTGGCTTCAGCTGGGCTCAGCCCTGGCCATTGTGGCCATTTGGGGAGTGAACCAGAAGACTGAAGATCTCTCTCTCTCTCTCTCTCTCTCTGTCTCTCCTCCTCTCTGGAACTGTGCTTTTGAAATAAATAAATGAATCTTTCAGAAAAAAATAGCAGATGCTAGATGGAAATGATTATCTTTATCATTTTGACGACTTCCCTCATGGCACCATGAAGTAGAGAATCATTTATCGCCATCATGATTACTGCTGCAACCACTATTATTATTTACATTTTCTCTCCTCTCTAAGGGGGAAAAAACAAAAAATCACCTTGTTTTCCTGCTGGCACTTTCTCTGTCCTGTCTTGGGAGACTGTCATTGGCAGGATTATGGAAAAGGATGGGGACATCAATCTGTCATCCCTGGTGGCTGGGAAAGCTGGGTTGTCGGGGGCAGAGCAGAGTCATCCTGGGGGGGGGGGGCTGTACTGCAGGAAGAGACACCCACCCAGGCAAAGACCCTGAGTCGTGTGGCTGTGTCTGGAGGGCACCCAGCTATAGAGGTTCTCTCAGCCCATGCTGGGTGGACAGGGGTGGCAAGCAAAATGGCACAGGGACCAGAACCACAGCGGTGGCTCCTGCAGTGCACCCCAAATCCTCTGCATTGTCAGCACATTCACTTCTTTAGTCTTCACATCAATGCCAGGAAGTATGTTCTATTGCCAGGCCCATTGTACAGCTGAAGAAACAGGGAACTTCAGTAGCTTGCCCAAGGTCACAGTTATTAGTCCATCTTGTGCTGCCATAACAAAATACCTGAGGTTGGGTAATATAGAAAGAAAAGAGGTTTGGGCTTTCCTTTTTTTTTAAGATTTATTTATGTGAAAGGCACAAGTAAGAGAGAGAGAGAGAGAGATCTTCAATCTGCTGGGTCACTCCCCAGATGGCCACAAGAGCCAGGTCTTGGCTAGGAGCTCCACCTGGGTCTCACACATAGGTGGTAGTGACCCACGCACTTGGATCAGCATCTGCTGTCTCCCAGGCACATTAGCAGGGAGCTGGATGGGAAGCAGAACAGCGGAGATTTGTACCAGCACTCTGACATGGGATGCCGGTGTCACAGGTGGCGTTTTAACCTGATGCACCACGATGCCGGCCCTCAAGAAAAGAACTTCCTTCGTGATCCTGGTGACTGGAAAGTGCAAGTTGCACAGTGCTGGCCTCTGGTAAGGGCCCCCTGGCTGTATCAGGGAGCGGATGCCTGGGGAAGAGAGAGGCTCCATGGTGAAAGAGGAAGTGAGAGACTGGGCTGGGCTCATTTTCTAAACTTTTTACTTATTTGAAAATCAGAAAGACAGCAAGGCAGACAGAGAGAGATCCTGTCCACTGGCTCATGCCTCAGATGCCTGCAACAGCCAAGGCTGGGTCTGGCCAAAGCTGTGAACCAGGAACTCAAATCAGGTGTCTTATGTAGGTGGAAGGGACCCAACTTTTTGAACCATCACTGCTTCCTCCCAGGGTTTGCGTTAGTAGGAAGCCAGATCTGGAGGCTGAGCCAGGCAATCCAGATATCCCCAGTGGGGTCAACTACTCCAAACTCCCAGCCTCAATCGTTTCTAACAAATCCACTCTGAGAGACCAGCATTGTCTCATCAGCATCGGTGCTGATCCCATCTCCTCCTCCAGGGCCCCACCTCTTAAAGGTACAGTTCCTTGCCATACTATTACACTGGAGACCAAGCATCCAGCACATGCAAACCGCAGCAGCCACATGCAAGTGTGGATTAGATCTGAACCCAGCACCCACACTCATCACCACTGAGGCAGGAATGCTTCGCTTTGGATTTTATTTTTCCCCTGTGATGTTCGGCTATGTATCCTGAAGCCAGAAAAGAAGCAAACTGCCCCAAAGTCAGCAGGGCAGCAGCCCTCCTTCACCTGCTGGACTTGGCTGAGACAGCTCTGAGACTGCTCTCTCTGCTCCTCCCAGGGTGCAGAGGTAGGTGTTAGAAAGTCCCAAACGTAAAGCCATTTCCATATCACTGAGCCTCTGTGACCTACACATCACTGGGCTGTGTGCTTGGGCTGGAAACACAGAACACAATTTCTCCAGCCACAGAAAATTGCTCCCCAAGGCCCCCGGGTAATTAGACGTTGTCCTCTGGGCATGGTCTGTTCCCGGCCCGGCCGCGTCTCGCGACACAGGTGCTGCCACTTCCACCCCACTTGTGAATGCAGGTCCCGAGCTAGAACAGAGTGTCCACAGGAGTGTGGCCTCGGAGGGCGGGCTGCCGGGCCACGTGCACTGGGGAATTTTCTCCTGTTCTTGAACACCCAGATCCCAGGGAGCCTTCCCTCTGCTCACTGCAGAGGAGGAGGAAGGCTGGCATTTTGGGGGCAAGACGTTTTCTCCCAGCATCCCTGCCCTCTCCTGTTACAGATGAGGACGCTATGATACCAGGGCATACGTGAGAGTTTGCCTGGGGGCCTCTGATCCTCGCCTCCCTCCACCTCATCTCCCTCTGGAATGCCTATGGTTTGCACAACAATGAACAAGCTTCTGACTTAGTAAAACTGATGCTTAAAGCCCTTTGACTCCTCACCAGCTCAGGACAAATCCAAATCCGGTGTGGTAGCAAAGCCATTGGAATTGAGGCTGTTTTTTTTTTTTTTTAAGATTATTTATTTATTTATTTATTTGAGAGGTAGAGTTACAGAGACAGAGAGAGAGGTCTTCCATCTGCTGGTTCACTCCCCAAATGGCTGCAACAGCCAGAGATGGGCCAGTCTGAAGCCAGGAGCCAGGAGCTTCTTCCAGCTCTCCCATGTAGGTGTAGGGGCTCAAGCACTTGGGCCAGCTTCTACTGCTTTCCCAGGCCATAGCAGAAAGCTGGATGGGAAGTGGAGCAGCCAGGACTCGAACCAATGCCCATATGGGATGCCGGCAATGCAGGCAGAAGCTTAGCCCACTACAACACAGTGCCAGCCCCAAGGCTGTTATTTTTCTACCCCTTCTCCAGCCAGGCCTCCTTCTCAGCTTTCCCTCCAGGCAGAGGTGAGCAGATGACATAAAGTGGTGAGGTTAGTAGTGACAGCTAGAGCTAGAGAGCCACCCCAAGTGGAAGTGTGGGCCCAGCATGGCTTAGCCTTCTGATTCTCAAATGCAGCTCAAATCCTTGATTAGTTGTGAAATACTCCAATGTGTAAATATGGCAGGTAATTCAAAAGCCTTAACAATGCACCTGCCACCCACAATTATCTCACAGACCATCAGTCTGTGACCTCCACTCTATATCAAACTGCCATTGGCTCAAATGACCATGCTCTTGGCCTTGGCACGTTTCATTTCCTCCTGTCGGCACCCTTTGCTCCGCAGTCGCTTGATTGACTCTGGCTTTTATCATCACTGCACACACGCTGCTTCTTCCGAGAAGTCTTCCATGGTCCTCTAGGTTAGATCTCCTTCTTTTTTCTTTTCTTTTCTTTTCTTTTCTTTTTTTTTTTTAATTTTTGACAGGCAGAGTGGACAGTGAGAGAGAGAGAGAGAGAGAGAAAGGTCTTCCTTTGCTGTTGGTTCACCCTCCAATGGCCGCCGCGGCCAGCACGCTGCGGCTGGCGCACCGCGCTGATCCGAAGCCAGGAGCCAGGTGCTTATTCTGGTCTCCCATGGGGTGCAGGGCCCAAGCACTTGGGCCATCCTCCACTGCACTCCTGGGCCATAGCAGAGAGCTGGCCTGGAAGAGGGGCAACCGGGACAGAATCCGGTGCCCCAACCGGGACTAGAACCTGGTGTGCCGGCGCCGCTAGGCGGAGGATTAGCCTGTTGAGCCACAGCGCTGGCCAGATCTGCTCCTTCTGCAGTTCTCCCAGGGCATGTTCTCGTTCTGCCCTGTTGGGTGTCTCCCTGGGTTCCCTGCAGGACTAGAAACTGCAAGACAGAAACCAGTGCTTCGGGTTTACTGTGACATCCGCACTGTCGGCCTGACACAGTGCCCACCCGTGGTGGAAGGCAGGGCAGGGAGGCTGGTCTGAGTGGTCTTGGTGAAGATGCAGAATCCTCGTGCCAGCGTCTTCTTGGGTTGGGTTGGTGAATGGCAAAAATAACCTTCCCGAGCTCTCACCGTGTGCCAGCTGCTCCTGCAGATCCTTTATTTATGTAACTCACTTCTCCCAAGAAGTCGATGAGACAGGCATCAGTGTCCCGGTTTTACTGATGAATACTGAAACACAGAGCGGTTGAGAAACTTAGCCAAGATCCCAGACGTGGGAGTTGGCAAACTTGGGGTTCAACCCCGTGAAGTCTGGTTTCAGAATTGGGGCTTTACCCTCTCTGCTTTGCAGCAAGGAAAAGGCTCAGTTGTCCTGAGAGGGAAACTGTCACACTCCATGGGGAGTAACTGAATCATTGTTTCTGAGCAACAACTACGTGTCAGGTATGGTACGAGTGCCTTGGCGCTCATCAAGTTATTCAGTCTTCTTAATAAGTCCTGTGGGAAGATGTCCTTTCTATTGCACAGAAGAGGAACTGAACTAAGCATCTTGCCCAAGCGAGGATACGGGGAATTTGAACTTGGCTCCATCAACCATCCTAGGGAGGCAACAGGAAGGAGTCCCCCAAAGGCCCCCTAGAGACTATGGGTTTAGAAAGAAGAAGGCAGAGGGCGGGGTAAGATCAGTCATCGTGCGTGTACCAGGATGCCATGAAAGTGAGGGCACCTAGGTGGATGTTCCACAAGGAGAGCCTTGGGGAGTCCATCCGTCCATCGATCTGTCCCTCTTCAGTCCCAGTGTTAATGGAGTGCGTAGTCTTTGACATCCCTCTGATGGACAAGATACAGTCCTCGGATTACCACCCGTTTGTTGGGATCTTGAAAGAAATCATCACAAAACATGTTACATACTCTCGAAGAGGAGGTGCTAAACCCTCCACGTGGAGATCAGGGAGGCTCGAGGCAAAGGGCTGTATGTGGGGAAGACATTCCAGATGGAAGACATAGCCCATACCATGGTGGAGAGCAAGAAAGAGCATTGCACATTCAGGCAATGGCTCAGAAGATGAAATGCAAGGTGCACCTCTGTGGGGCAAGGAAAGGAGAAGACGGTGGCCATGCAAGGACCTTGCTTAGGCTTGACCTGTAGGGCAAAGGTCTCTGACCACTGAACCATAGGCCCACTCTGTGTGTGGCATGAGTGTGGGGAGGGGTTGGAGTATAAGTGTGTGTTCTGAAACCCTGGAAGACCTGGCCACAGTTAGCATTCATCCTCTCATGGGAAACCACCAAGTGCAGCTGAGTAGGGATTTCCCTCGTGAAGTGGGATGAGAGCTGTCCAGTTTGCTGGAGGCCCTGCCTGACCTCTGTTGCTGTTTGAGTTTGCAAGTCCTAGGGTAGAGACATTCAAGGGAGCAGGGAGTGTGAAACGACTCTTCCTGTTGCCTTGGGATGATGGATTTAGCAAGTTCTCGGTACCTTGATCCCAGGGAACAGCTCTTGTTTTCTGGGAGCCTGACCCCGGCTCAGGCACCCTTGGACACCACTACATGTATGCAAAACTGAATCGGGTTCAAATGGTTGATTCTGCTGCAAGACCTCTTCTGAGGGAACTGGTAGTCTCTCAATGATCTTGCTACCACATTAAGCACCAAATTAATTTTGACTTAATTTCCAATTACCCTTGGTGACATCACCTGATGAATTTTCTGCAGTAAATCCTTGGTAGTCTTCTCAGAACTGTTACCCAGCCCTTCTGCCTGCCACCCGTGCTGTGTTAATCACTCAGCAGATGTTTGAGAGATGCCACGCCATCATGCTTGTTATGGATGAGAAAGTGGGGACACAGAGAGGTGAAGTCAGTTGCCCAAAGTGACTCAGCTAGAAAGTACCAGAGGCAGGTTTGAATCTCAGCAACCTGTCTCCAAAATCTGTACTCTTTGCTGCTTATCTTTCTGGGATGAGAGTTAAGAGTCTTGGAAGTCTTGGAAGTTGGGAGTCTTGGAAGCGACTTCTGAATTAGCAAAGTGGTGGTGGTTATAGTTGTGCTTGGTTCTCATGGCATTGGCAGCCAAGGAACTCAGGGTGTGTAGATTAATCATAGCAACAAATTCTGGAACCTTCATCTATACTGGCTCATTTATTTTCTGGGTATCACATATCATTTCCTTTCTTAAGTTGAGACACTTGATTGAGACCTAATATGAGAAAGCAGTCGGGGACCCAGAACCAACCATCGACTGCTTGCAGTTTATATGTGGCCTTAGCTGGCGGGCAGCTGGCTGTCCCTAGGAAGCAGCCCCCTCCCAAGAGAGAAGCCCTACGGCTAGAAAGCCAGCTTGAGTCTTCAGGTGAAGAATTTTATTTTTAATGCATTTATTGTGCTGCCAGTCCTGGACTGTGTCGCTCACAGTCACACCTCCCTGCCTTTGCTCATAGCACCCCCCCCCCCCATTGTGCCCCATTGTGCCTTCTCCAGCCCCTCTCATGTGCCTGGGGAAAGGACCGGGCCTCCCGGGGCGTCACACTTCCTGCTCAGTCCCAGGGTCATCTTGCTAGTGGAGAAGATCCCTCACCGGCAGCCTCAACACTGGGAATGGCACGTTGTGCCTGCTCAGCATGTGCTATTTGAGTGAAAGAGGACATTCCTGAGAGAAGCAGGACTTACCAAGGGCCCCAGGGCTAGCAGGTAGCCTAGTAGGTAGCAGAATTCTACTGGAGCAGGAGAGGGTGTCAGGTCCTTGGGGACACAATTCATTCGTGTGTTCGTGCATCATTGCATCTCTAGGTCTGGTACAGTGCCTGGTGCATGGTAGGCAGACAGCTCGGTGTGCATTAGTTGAATGAACACATGAACGCCAACTTCCTTTAAGTCTTCCTTTGTCCTTGCCTACGTGGAAGAACAAGGCAGGGTCACAGAAAATGATGGCTTTGTGTTGGCTGCGTTTTGTATGCACAATTGATAAGCTATTTGCCCGCAGCTAAAAATACCCCTGGCAGCCATTGGATGGATGATGCTTAACGCAAGATGCTTAATCAAACAGCGACAACCCAAGCAAAGCCACAATTAGCCTCTGACACCGCAGTGAACTCCAGATGAAGCACCAGACGCCTATGACTTCCTGTTGGTCCTCTGGCACCCAGTGACCATCACCCTGGGCCCTCAAAACAGCGAAAATTAATGAGCAGCCTCTGCCCAAGGCAGGCACCAGCTGGAAGTCCGGGGACGCGCGATGTGGGCAGAAAGAGCACCCAGGACGGATGCAGTGGACAGTTAGCCCCTGGGAAGTACCATCTGACATGGGAGGTGGCAGTGGGGAGGTGATGGGCTTCCTCAGGTCTCTGTCGCTCACTCCTCGAGGTTCTTGGAAGCTACAGGAATCCTCCACAAGGAACCCTGCCCCCAACTTTCCTAACTCCACGTACATCCCAGCTGATACATACTGTTAAAAAGATTTCTATTTACTGGCCCACTCCCCTAGGCTAATTGTGGGAGCATCCCACAGGTGCACAGACTGGAGACAGGCAGGTGCACAGACTGGGCTCCAGAGTCTAATGAATCATTTTCAAATGGGTCCAGCTCACTGTTTCTGTCTAATCTGAGCAAGGCACTTAACCTCACTGAGCCTCAGTGTTCCTGTCTCTAAAATGGGCATATTAATGGCACCTCTCTCCTGATGTCATGTGAGGACTAAATTTAATATAAGCAAAGCTTCAAGTGAGTCACACACAGTAAGTGTTTAATAGCGGGAACTGTTGTTATTAAATGTACCAGCCTTGCTCAGCTCTTGGATAGCAGATGTCATAGGATAGGAGAGCTGGAATAGCCATTTGGTAACATGGCACACAACCTCACTTTTTCACTCTTCTGGACCTCAGTCTTTTTTATCTATAACACAGGGCTGAATATCATCTGCACTTTATTTCATAAAGGATTAAGTACTAGATACTTCATACAGCTGCTCCACATCTTATGATGGGGCTGCACCCAGATAAACTCGTCATAAGTTGGAAATGCATTCATGCCCCTAATCTACCAAACTTGCTAGGTTTGCAGCACAGCTCGCTGGAGAGTGTCGGTTGTACACGCTCACAATTGCGGGGCTGCTGCTCCTGCCCGTTATCAAGAGAGACCTGTCCCACGTATCAGTAGCCCAGGAAAAGATCACAGCTCAAAATCCCAGGTGCGATTTCCATTGAATGCAGTTTGCCTTCACACCACCATAAAATAAAAAAAAAATCATTGAGTCAAACTGTAAGACAGGGAGTGACTGTAATAGATGTTATGATACCAGATGTCGTACTGTGGGCATGACTTGATTTCAGTGCCTTGCACGTAGCAAACTCTTGATAACTGTTCGCTGTCTCTGAAAGAGTGGAGGGGACCTTCCTATTTCATCTTGTTTCCCCAAATTTAGCTTTTATTTTCTTTACTTGAAAGGCCAAGAGACAGATAGGGATGTCCCATCTGCTGGTTCACTCCCCAGATGTCTGCAACAGCCAGCCTTAGGCCAGGTGAAAGCTAGGAGCCAATAACTCCATCCAGGTCTCCCTCGTAGAAGGCAGGAGCCAGCCGCTTCAGCCATCTGTGCTACCTCCCAGGGTGTGCATTAGTAGAAAGCTGGAACTGGAAGCTGAGCCTTTGGAACCCAAGCACCGTGGTATGGGCTGTGAGTGTCCAGAGCCCTCTGTGCCAAGCACCGGCCCCAGTTTTGTACCTCTTCACCTTTGATCCTGCTGTTCCTCTCCCTGTCAAACCCCCACTCGCTTCACTAGATGTGAGCTCCGATCCTGTCATTACTATTGATTGGCCCATTTTAAAGATGTGGAAACCTCGAGAAGGGAAGTGGCTTGTTCAGGGAAACATAAGGGTAAATACGTCAGAGCCTAATGTAGCACAGGCACCTCTTTTTTTTTTTTCCCCAAAGAAACCTTTTATTTAAGGAATACAAACTTCATGCATTTCATAAGTACAACTTTAGGAATATAGTGATTCTTCCCACCATAGCCACCCTTCCACCCCACCTTCCCCCCCATTCCCAGTCCCATTCTCCGTTAAGATTCATTTTCAATTAACTTTATACACAGAAGACTAACTCTATACTAAGTAAAGATTTCAACAATTTGCACACATACACACACAAAACTGTTTGAGAACATGCTTCACAGTTCAGTTTTCATAATACAACTCATTGAGGACAGGTCCTACATAGGAAGTAAAGCACAGTGACTCCTGTTGTTGATTTAACAATTAACACTCTTATGTCATCACCCGAGGCTTTTGACATGAGCTCCCTAGGCTGTGGAAGCATTTTGAATCCACAATCTCCAACATTATTTAGACAAGGCCATAAGCAAAGTGAAAGTTCTCTCCTCCCTTCAGAGAACAGTACCTCCTTCTTTGATGGCCCTTTCTTTCCTCTGGGGTCTCACTCACAGAGATCCTTCATCTAGGACATTTTCTTGCCACAGGGTCTTGGCTTTCCATGCACCAGCATCTCTTGCCTCTCATTGGCTGAGTCTGAGAAATGACTTTTCCAGAGCCAATCCTCCCATCCCCAAGGAAGAGACCCAAGAGGCCCCTTCCTAGAATGTCCAGTGCTTCTTCCTCCTCACCTGGTTCAATTCATCCCCTTAGGGGCACTGGTCATCACATGGGTACAGAACTCTGACCACTTCCTGGGCACTATCTTGAGCCAGGCTTTGTGTGTGTGGTTCTCGCTGTTCTTCCCAGCAAACCCTTGGCCCAGGCACCATTCTTCCCCCTGGGTGTCCTGGTGAGGGCTCCGAAGCTCATTGTGTTGGTACAGATTTCCCAGGAGCACCAGATCTGGGAGACTTCCCAGTCCCAGACCTGCCAGACTCCAAAACGCAAGTCTCTCATCTCAAGCCACCTGTCCTTGCTGGTGACCCTTCCATTTGGTGTTTCCTGGAGAACCATCTGTCTGCCCAAGACTTACTCCTGCAAAGCCCTGCCCAACCTGTCTTTGTGAAAGACTCCCAGAGCTGCATCCAACACTTGGTACAGAACTTGACAGGGACTGTCAGGTGCCTTCCAGATGCTCCTCCCACCTACCAGCTGGGCTGAGTTGGGCAGGAAGCTTCCTCTCTATGGATATCCACTTCCTCCTTGGTCAATGGGGACTAAAAACTGCAATCCACCTGCACTGTTTTCTCCACAAGTCATTCCTAAGTCAACTCACCTTTTAAATAGATCACAATTATTTTTTATAAGCTAGCATTCATTTATCACTGCCCTACCTGGAAAAATTATTTCTCTACTACCATTTAAACTAAATGCATGACTTTTGAAGTGAAAATGTTCACCACATAAAATCATCTCTACAAACCACCAACACACAGTAGGTGCTCATAAGCAAATGAATTTTGGCACTGAGAGGTACAGTTTGAAAACTTTGGGATCTGTTGGCTGGCTTGGATGTGGTTTCACAATCAAGGTCTAGCAGTTGTCATGGTTACTGGATGAAGATGTCCCTGGTCAAAGAGGCAGAACCAATTCTGCTGCCCAGAGAAGGTCAATTGATTGGCAAGGCTGACTTTAGCCCTGCTGTCCGGATGCTGAGTCACTTCTGCTCATTGCCCTGAGTCAGGCTGCCCTGGGATGCAGCCATCTTAGCTCTTGCTGCCTGCTCTTTAGCACGAGGGAGCCTTGCTGAGTCTCAACTGGTTTTGGTCTACAATGGACACACTGGTTTGCCCATTTCTGAGAAAAGCTAGGAGGCTGTACCATGAATCCGAAGTGTGAGAGCAGTAGGACAAATACATGACATTTGCCCCACCTTGGCAGACATCACCAGTTCATCACGGCACCACGAAGCCCAGATATGTTTGAAAGAACAATTTCCAACATGGCATTCAGAGAGCCACCACCAATAGATTGAAGATGAAACATTTTTGCCATCACTGCCTTAGACTGTGCTCTCAGCCTTGGCATGAGATCTTATAAAAGCAGATACAAAGAAAGAGGGAAACACTAACCCAACCCTAGCTCTGGGAAGAACTCAAGTGCTTAAGTATGGATACAGATAGCTATAGGTTATGTAATATATGTCTGTAGGGTCTCCACAAGAAATATTGTAAAGAACACAGTTGTGAAGCTACAAAGAAAATAAGGATCAATGAAAATAGGAACTATCATTATAAAAATGAAACAAAAAAAAATGAAGGAGAGGGAGGGTGGGCAGGAGGGAGGGCGGGGTGAGAGGTACCACTATGCTTTTAAATCTGTATATATGGAATACAGAAAATGTGTTCACCTTATATAAGTTTAAAAATAAGATCTTTCAAAGAAAAGAACTAACATTTTAGAAGAAAAAGGCTATTTCACGCAGGGATGTGAGAGAAAACAGTCATCATGGAGTAATGGCTCTCAAGTGTCTATTTCCCTTGATGATGGCCAATGCCTTTCTCTCCAAGAAGGAAATCAAAGCGGGGGTACAGGGCAGAAAATGGCTGCAGCTGGAAGACTCAGAATCTCCTGACTGGTCTGCAGGGTTGTCAGTGCCTGGAATGAGCTGTGAAAGGAAACCAGAATCTTCTCTGGGATTCCTGGAGATCTTAGACTCTCTCCTATGCATCTCTAGCACAAGGTCTGGTCTCTAGTGGATGCTCCATAGTTGTCTGCTGAGCTGAACTGCTGTGTTTTCAAAAGTAACAATGGCTACTGCTTTCTGAGTGTTTATCATGTGCCAGAAGCCATGCTAAGTGGTCTCCACATACTGACTCAGATATCCTCCTAACAACTCAGGAGGGCACTGTTTGTTGTAATTACCCATTTCACAGATGCAGGAATGGAGGCTCATAGAGATTAGATCACTTGCTCATCGTTGGATGATTGATAAATGGTTCTTTGGGGATTTAAAGCCAGGCTGTCTGCTGCCAGAGAATATCCTCTTAACCCCCATGCTCCCAGCTCAGAAAGGTTCCTACTCACCCAAATATTTTGGGTGAGGCTCGGCATTCAAAGAGTAAAAAGACCAAATGGACCTTCAGAGTCCTCCCGAGAGCCTGGAAGGTTTCCCCCAGGGGTTGTCTTTCCTGTGGGATGGAGTCTTATCACCTAATAGTCAGTTTTGTGCCCCCAAATAACCAACTGCAGAAATAAAGCTCCTCATTCCCAAGTTTCTGCCATGGGACAAGTGAAACAGTGACAGACAAGGATGGACACTGGCCAGTGGGCAGCACCTCGGATGGGAGACACACAGTGGGACAGCCGCCTATGGAAACTTCCTCCATGCTCCTCTCCTAGGGGACACCCAGAGTTGAGACCCCTGAAGACCTCCCAGCACCATTCTGAAGCCAAAAAGACTGTACAATCATCCTTTAAGTTCCCCTTTTTCCACCCTAAGTTGGAAGGAGGGAAAGTAACAGCGATGGAGGTAACAGCTTTGCCCATCACACATTTGAGTCTCCACTCCTCAGCTTATCTGAGAGCATTGCTGACTTCTTGCCTAGGAGGCTAAGAAGTTGCTCTGCCTAAAAACATCCACCCCCGGGGATTCCCAAGAGCAGATAGGAACTCCGCTGGAATTGCTCAGGGTGCCAGAGGGCTGTGTCTTCCAGTACAAAGATAGGCTGCTATGAGAATGCACAGGAGTGAAATGAAGTCGCAGGGAATGGTGACTGAAGGAGTGAATGGCTGTCTTCTTGGAAATCCGCAAGAACATCATTTGGGTGCAGAGAAATAGGGTCTTCCAAAGGCTACACCATGAATTTCATTAGCCCAGATTAGCAATTGGGCCTCTTCAAAGCTGTATGACCTGACCAACTGTGCCCGTCCGTGACCTGCTCTTTGTCATATAATACCATTGCCATCAAAAGATATTCTTGATGTCTAACCTAAATCCTCCTGGAACTCAGGCTTGAGCTATTTTCCTTCCTACAAATTCTCTTAGCTTCCTTTCATGGAGAGGGAGAGACTGAGAGAGAGAGAGAGAGGGAGAGAGAGAGAGGAAGAGAGAGGGGGAGAGAGGGGGAGAGGGGGAGGGAGAGAGGGGGAGGGAGAGGGGGAGAGAGGAGGAGAGAGGGGGAGAGGGGGAGGGAGAGAGGGGGAGGGAGAGGGGGAGAGAGGAGGAGAGAGGGGGAGAGGGGGAGGGAGAGAGGGGGAGGGAGGGGGGGGAGGGAGGGAGGGGGAGGGGGAGGAAAGGGGGAGGGAGAGAGGGAGGGAGGAAGGGAGGGAGAGAGATAGTAAGAGGGAAGGAGGAAAGAAAATCGTGTTACCCTTTAAACTAGCATTTCTAGTTTTGGGAATTTATTCTACATAAATGCACAAAAGATGCTTAATAAAGCTTGATAGTGACCAAGAAACAATAACAACATTAAGTTATGTCCAGTGATAGATGAATATTTCATGAATATTATTGACATAAGGGACAAAATCTACAGTTATTTTCCAGGTGAAAATAAGTGAAATTGTGCAGTAGTATTATTGTATACTCACATTTTGTGATGACAGTCATTATTACGGATTATGTGACTATTATAGGCATATCAGCATCTGGAGGTGACATCAGATGGCTAACAAGCATCTGTTTCCACTATGTATTGCCACAGAGTGAACAACCCTAGAAACTTAGCATCTGAAAGCAGTAACTGTGGCTCATTGTCACTGCTTTGGGTGCTGGCTGGGCCTCTGCTGGGTTGCTCTGCCTTCTGGCATCTATGTAGTTGTGACTAGGGACAGCTGGGGATCGCAGGCACTTAGGGGCTCCATTGAGTGGACCCCCCAAGATGGCTCATTCCCTTGGCTGACTGTGGGTGCTGCCTGCCCAGCCTAGCTGTCCACCACAGCCCCTACCCATGGCCTCTCCAACTGGCACAGGCATCTCATAGGAGTGACAGCTGGGGTCCCAAGAACCAATGACCCAGCCTCAAAAGTCATACAGTAGCTCTCCTGCCATAGCCATTTGTCAAAAGTCAAGGAACTAGCTCCACTCCAGGACCTGGAGGCTACAAGAAGAGATTCCACAGGAAGGAGGTGTGGCATCTGGTGGCCATCTACATGGCTACCTGGAAGTGAGGTTTACATAGACTTCTGATTTCTCTTTATTTATTTGAAAGAGAGAGATCTTTCATCCACTGGTTTGTTCTCCTAGTGCCCATACAGCTCGATCGGGGCCAGGCCAGAAGCCAAGAGCCTTGACCTCGATCTGGGTTTCCCAACATGGGTAGCTGGGACCCAAGTATTTAAACCACCAGCTGCACTTCCCAGGGTGTGCTTCAGCAGGAAGCTGGAAATGAAACAGACCCCCAACTCAAACCCAGACGATCCACTGTGGGATGGGGGTTGTCCTGAGTGGTGTCATAACCACGTCATCAAATGCCCACCACACCCCCTTTCTGACTTCTAATGTAGAAGCTAAATCTGTAAGCTAAGGAGATGAGAAGCCTGGGTTAATAACCTGGCTCACCACCCTCTACCTGTGGACCTCAAACAACTTACTGAATCTCTCCGAACCTGAGTGCTTTCAAATCATAGTACCAACTGCACAGGGTACTGATGGAGATTGAGATATTAAGTAAGATGCTTCAAAGTGAAATGCTTGGGCTGGTGCCATGGCTCTACAGGCTAATCCTCCGCCTTGTGGCGCTGTCTCACTGGGTTCTAGTTCCAGTCGGGGCGCCGGATTCTGTCCCGGTTGCTCCTCTTCCAGGCCAGCTCTCTGCTATGGCCCGGGAAGGCAGTGGAGGATGGCCCAAAGTGCTTAGGCCCTGCACCCGCATGGGAGACCAGGATAAGCACCTGGCTCCTGCCTTCGGATCAGCGCAGTGCACAGGCCACGGCGGCCATTGGGGGGTGAACCAACGGCAAAGGAAGACCTTTCTCTCTGTCTCTCTCTCTCACTGTCCACTCTGCCTGTCCAAAAAAAAAAAAAAAAAGTGAATGCTCAGCAAAAGTGAGCTAATTATATTATGATGCACTGATAGTTTAATTTTTACAACTATGTATTTTGTGATTGAGAAAATAATTTTCTAAAACAGAAGGAAGTGCGGCAGCAGTTAGATACAAACTCAGAGCTCCCAATGAGAGCTCCGCCCCACAATCCAGCTGTTTCTTTCAAGGAAGCTGCTGGGACCCCTCAGTCATAACAGATGCAGAGAACACTTCTAGACGACTTAGACGCTTTCCCTCCGGGCCGGCAGACTGTTCCGTGCTGTGGACTGACAACTTGGCCCATGTCTGTCTCTCAGCCACTCCCCAACCCTCTCCAGGTTGAATACAGTAAGCTGCGAAGTACAGGAAATGAAGTCTCCCAGGACTATAACCAAGAAGCTTTGCAATCACAAAACACTGGCCTTATATTACCGCAGAGCTTCAACCTGCCCACTGACACCATTGACAGAAAGGATTTGCTTTCTAGAAGGTTTGGCATTTTGATCATGAAGTTTGCTGGGGTCAGCGTGCGTGCAATTGGCTGGGTTTCCTTAACGAGAAAGTCCTTGGGCCAGTTGGTTTGGGAGAAAAGCTGAGAAATGCAATTTCAAGCATGATGACTTGGGTTTCTTCGTTTACTCACCCTTTATTAATACACACAGACCCTGCCAATGCATCCTTGCTCTTGGAGAAAAACGTGCCACTGTGGAAATGAAAGGATTTTTTGATAGTGGGAATTGGGGCAAATGTCAAGCTCTAAGAGTTGAAGACTCCACTGCCTCATTTCTTCTTCAGAAAATCTGTACACAGGCCTGGTTCCCTCCCCGCCACCCCACGCCCTGACTCTCTACAGCTTATGTCTCTCTCTCGACCCTAGGATTTCCTAAGTGTTCATGATGTAGCCTTGGGGTGGGGTGGGGGCGAGGAACCACCTATACAAAACTCTGTGGGTTAGTTTCTCAAGAGAGGCAATTACTAGAACCTCAAGAAATGTCAAATATGAATACCTAGCAATTTCGTTTGGAGTTGATGGCTTGCCTGACTTAAAGCATTAATTAGGTGGGGCTGGAATATTTTAAAAGAGCTTTGATATGGAAAATTTTCAGCACTACGCTTCAAACAGGATCCAGCCGGGGAGGAAGACACCGTGGCAAAGCACCACTCTGCAGAATATACACCGAGGTACCTCAAAAAGTTCGTGAAGAAACAGACTTAGAAGATAACTATTTTTGTGCAAAAACATTTTGACGTCCGTGCATAGTTTTTTCAAAATATACGTTACCATAAACCTTTCTGAGGACCATGGATTTCAAACATTTTTGCACTGAAATAAACTGACTTTTGAATTCTATTTTCCCAGAGTTCTTGAACTGCCCACCTGTAGCACTTCTTCTGGGGAGGCCCAGCAAGTTCCTATAGCCTTAGAAGCTTGCAGGACAAGGGCGTGAGAGGGAATGTGAGCATTGCTTAATGGACAGAAAGCCAGGTCCTGAGAAATGAAGGCACTTAGCTAAGTCAGGGGCAACCTAGGGAACAGGAATCATGTCTTTCAGCTGAAAACCCTTTTCCCATGAGTGAAAGGAAACCAAGCAGATGGCCGGTGCCGCAGCTCACTAGGCTAATCCTCCACCTGCAGTGCCGGCACCTTGGGTTCTAGGCCCGGTTGGGGCACCGGATTCTATCCCGGTTGCCCCTCTTCTAGTCCAGCTCTCTGCTGTGGCCTGGGAAGGCAGTGGAGGATGGCCCAAGTGTTTGGGCCCTGCACCCATACAGGAGACCAGGAGGAGGCACCTGGCTCCTGGCTTTGGATCGGCGCAGCACGCCGGCCGTAGCAGCCATTTGGGGGTGAACCACCGTAAGGAAGACCTTTCTCTCTGTCTGTCTGTCTCTCTCTCACTGTCTAACTCTGCCTGTCAAAAAAAAAAAAAAAAAAAAAAGAAAGAAACCAAACAGACTCAGATGTCAGAGCCAGGGGTACCTTTCAGCTCCCCCACCTGCTCAGTTTGCAGTTTTGAGCAAATTTCCTAAAAACCCAAGCTCCAGTTTTCCTATCTGCTATTTGAGAAACTGTTCCCGTTTCCTTCTGTTCCATGAATATTCCTAGCTCATTCCCACCTCAGAGCCTTTGTTCTTTCCCATCCCCACTTCCTGGAAGCCTTTTCCATCCAAACAGATCCCTTCTCCTCAAACTCAGTTGAACTCAAATGTCACTTTTCAACCTAAAAATAACTCCCCATCAATGTGTCTCATCTTTTGGTTTTAATCCTCCTGGGATCATCGTCTGAAATTCTCTTGTACATCTAATAAAAGGATCTGTCCCCTCACTCTCCTATAAACCTGTGAGAAGAGGAGACGTCCGTTTTGTTGATTCCTGTGTCTCTAGCACCTGGTGTAGTCGATGCCCGATTAATATTGGTTGGGTGAATGGGCTGCCAGCAAATCAGTAGTGTTCACTGAGCACATTGTTCTAACCCCTTTAGAAAATCGTTCTCACCTAGTCTTCAAAATGGCCCTGTGAGGTGGACATTCTTGTTAGCCCTATTGTGTAAAGAAGGACTCTGAGGCATAATGAGATTGAATCAACTTCCCAGGGTCAAGAATCCAAAAGTAGTGGGCCGCAGCTGCACCCTGGGTGGCCCAGCCCCAGGCTCCCCTCCTGACCACTGAGCTCCCCTGCCCTTGGCTGAGGTCCATTAGACCTTGAATTCTGTGGAGCTCTGACAACGTGAGCGGCAGAGATGGGAAGGCTGAGATTTGACTTAGTCCCTCCTCGGAAGCCCTGCCTTTCTCTCTGCCCACCAGCAGGTGTAACGCCCCCGTGTGTTCCCATTCATCCCTGGGGTCCTTGGCCACCGACATGCTATTTCTGCACCTGAGTGTCCACAGCGCCAGTCCACATCCGCCTTGGGCCCATGCACAGAACTTTGCCCACTAAGAGAGGATGCTAAATACTTTTTGAAAGAAGTTCTGGATGAATAAAAACTTTCTGAAATGTGTCTCAACAAAACACAGCAAGGCCGTCTAATGAAAGAAAGTTGGTAAATGAAAAAAAATATGCTTTCAAAGCAAACAGAAATCATTACAAAGGCCTTTGCCTTAATAAACCCAACTCTTCATGCTTCCCCCACCTCTTTGGAGCATGCTGTTTCCTTTGCTTGAAACACTTTTTCCTCCCATACGTTTTGCCTTTGGGTCTTCCAATTCTCAGCGTGAACATCATTCCCTCAGCAAAGCTTTTTCTGATTACCACTCACAAATAATCCTTCCTGGGGTGGGTGCTTGGCATGGCAGTTTAGCTGCTACTACAGATGGCCATCTCCTGTGTCAGGGTGCCTGGATTCAAGTCCTGGCTCCCACCCCTAACTTCATTCACATCTGCTGGTTCATTTTCCAAATGCCTGCAATGGCCAGGGCTGGACTGGGTGAGAGCCAGAAGCCAGGAACTCAGCCCAGGGCTCCCACCTGGATGGCAGGAACCCAAGTATTTGAGCCATCACTACTGCCTCTCAGGGTCTGCACTGGCAGGAAGCTGGAGTCAGGCGTTGAACCCAGGCATTCAGATATGGGATACAGCATCTTAACTGGGATCTTAATGGCTTGGCTAAACACCCACTCCCAAATTTATCTTTTAATTCCATTTTTCCATGAACATTTTGAAATACCCTCAGGTATACCACCCCAGAGAAGTCTTCACATCTATATCTTCCTCATGGAGAGTCATAGCAAGAAATTAACTATAGTGGGTCATAATAGAAGAGCCTAAAACCAACTGACATGTGTATTACATTTAATATAATTGCTATGTAAAAGTCAAGATAAGTGGGCTAGATCTACATGCATCAACAAAAATGGGTGTCAGGAACATTGTTGAATGAGAAAAGCAGCATAGAAGAAAGCAAGAGTACAAATACTGTACCCAGAGTGCTGCATGTTGCCTGGAGACTGGTGTCTTAGTGAGGGCAAGCAGAAAGGAGAGAAAACAGTGGCCATGGAACCGTTTCAAAGGGGACTTCAGCTGTACCTACAGTGTCACTTCTTCAATAAAAAGCGAGCTGTGGGGACAGGAGTTTTATGCAATGGTTAAGATGCTGTTTTGGGTGCCTGCATCCCATATCACGGTGCCTGATTCGAGTCCTAGCTCCTCCATTTCTGATCCATCTTCCTACCAGTGTACAACCTTAAAAGCAGCAGGAGATGGCTCAAGTACTTAGATCTTTGCCACCCACATTGGAGGCTCCCATGGAGTTCATCTTCTGGTTTCTATCTAGCCCATCCCTGGGCTGTGAACCCAGGGCATTTGGGGAGTGAACCAGTGGATGGAAGATCTCTCTTTGTCTGTCTCTCTCTTTCTCTCTCTCTTTCAAATGAAGTTGTTAATTTTAAAATTAACAAATTGATAAATAAAAAAGAGCAGAAGCAAACATGGCCAAATGTTTAAACTTGCTGAAACTTGCCTGATGAGCACACAGGGTCGTGTGGGTAGATTTATTGTGATACGTTCTTACATGGCATGATTGCATGATTTTTTAAACTGTTACTAAGAAAGGAAGAACAAAGATGAGAGAGAGGGATCCCAGCTCTGCCACTGGACCTCAGATAAGGGATGTAAGCTCTCAGACCCTTTCTTGTAGGATAGGATTGGCCACGTTCAAATGTCAAGTTTGATTGTAACAATGAATGTGTAGAGTAACTTCCAGATATTACCCGTTGGAATATCATCTTGGAGTGAGTCTCTAATAACTTTCTAAATCCATCTTATTTGGAAGACTTTTATTTTTAAAACTGAAAAGAAATTAAGCGGATACATTTTCGAAATGAATCTGATTCCAAGAAAAACAATGCATTGCTATTGTTTGCACAAAACAAACCATGCACGCTGTATTGACCCAGATACAAGTAGATTATTTACTAACTGATTTCCTTGAGGAAATAGAAATTAGCTGTTGGAGAACAAGAATAGGAAGGAAGTTTGCGTTGCTCTATTATTTTTAATTTTGTACCAAGTATGTAGTTTGCATTGCTCTGCTATTGTTGTTAATTTTGTACCAAGTGTGTAGATTCCCTACTCCAAAAATAAGTCTATTTTATTTTAAACTTAATCTCCAGGTCATGATCTCCCCTGACCCTAAAATTCTAAATCCCCCTTATAAAAAAAAGATCCGGCCAGCACTGCGGCTCACTAGGCTAATCCTCCACCTGTGGCGCGGGTACCCCGGGAACCAGTCCCAGTTGGGGCACCGGATTCTATCCCGGTTGCCCCTCTTCCAGGCCAGCTCTCTGCTATGGCCGGGAAGGCAGTGGAGGATTGTCCAAGTGCTTGGGCCCTGCACCTGCATGGGAGACTGGGAGGAAGCACCTGGCTCCTGGCTTTGGATCGGCACAGCACGCTGGCCGTAGCAGCCATTTGAGGGGTGAACCAACAGAAGGAAGACCTTTCTCTCTGTCTGTCTCATTGTCTAACTCTGCCTGTCAAAAAAAAAAAAAATCCGGCCGGCGCCGTGGCTCAACAGGCTAATCCTCCGCCTTGCGGCGCCGGCACACCCGGGTTCTAGTCCCGGTCGGGGCACCGATCCTGTCCCGGTTGCCCCTCTTCCAGGCCAGCTCTCTGCTGTGGCCAGGGAGTGCAGTGGAGGATGGCCCAAGTGCTTGGGCTCTGCACCCCATGGGAGACCAGGAGAAGCACCTGGCTCCTGCCATCGGAACAGCGCGGTGCGCCGGCCGCAGCGCGCTACCGCGGCGGCCATTGGAGGGTGAACCAGCGGCAAAGGGAGGACCTTTCTCTCTGTCTCTCTCTCTCTCACTGTCCACTCTGCCTGTCAAAAAAAAAAAAAATCCAAGTTCCAAAAAGGTTCTTAAGAAGTTCTATGTCCAGTCTTCCACCCGCGTACACATACATAGCAGGAAAGCCCATGGCAGCCTTGTATTCTCCTTGCAGTTGGACAAAGTAAAGAACGTAGGGTATGGGATGAGGAGTCATAAGTTGGTTCCTGTCGTCACAGCTTACTCACCGTGTGCCTCTGAGTTCCTTAAGCTCTGTGAGCCCAATTCATTCCTAAAGTGTGGCTAGTGGCAGTACCACCTCGCCTGTTTGGGTGGGGAACACACAGAAAAAACAGGGATATGACTTTGCAGTATTGCGCACACTGTGTAAGAGGTGTGGTTGGTCACGCAGAGCTTGCTCCTCACAAGCGTTGTTTCAGTCCCTTTGACGTCCCTGGAAGTGCACCTGTAAACCTGTGCCCAGGGCTCTAGCAGCCAAGGAAGTCATCTTTGCTCCAGAGATAACCCCGATTCTCTTCTCTCCACAGCCAATATCTTGACAGTGATCATTCTGTCTCAGCTGGTGGCTCGAAGGCAGAAGTCCTCCTACAACTATCTCCTGGCCCTCGCCGCCGCCGACATCTTGGTCCTCTTTTTCATTGTGTTTGTGGACTTCCTGTTGGAGGATTTCATCTTGAACATGCAGATGCTCCAGTCCCCAACAAGGTCATAGAGGTGCTGGAGTTCTCCTCCATCCACACCTCCATTTGGATCACTGTGCCATTAACCATTGACAGGTACATCGCCGTTTGCCACCCGTTGAAATACCACACCGTCTCCTACCCAGCCCGCACACGCAAAGTCATTGTCAGTGTGTACGTTACCTGCTTCCTGACCAGCATTCCCTACTACTGGTGGCCCAACATCTGGACTGAAGACTACATCAGTACCTCCATGCACCACGTCCTCATCTGGATCCACTGTTTCACCGTGTACCTGGTGCCCTGCTCCATCTTCTTCATCTTGAACTCTATCATCGTGTACAAGCTCAGGAGGAAAAGCAATTTTCGCCTCCGCGGCTACTCCACAGGGAAGACTACTGCCATCCTGTTCACCATCACCTCCATCTTCGCCACCTTGTGGGCCCCCCGCATCATCATGATTCTCTACCACCTCTACGGGGCCCCCATCCGGAACCCCTGGCTGGTGCACATCGTGTCCGACGTGGCCAACATGCTGGCCCTTCTGAACACAGCCATCAACTTCTTCCTGTATTGCTTCATTAGCAAGCGATTCCGCACCATGGCGGCCGCCACGCTCAAGGCCTTCTTCAAGTGCCAAAAGCAGCCTGTACAGTTCTACACCAACCATAACTTTTCCATAACGAGTAGCCCCTGGATCTCACCAGCGAACTCGCACTGTATTAAGATGCTGGTATACCAGTATGACAAAAATGGAAAGCCTATAAAAATTTCCCCTTGATCCTGTAGGACTGGCACCAGATGCCTCTGTCTAATCCATTTCCAGATGGGAGCATGTCCCATCGCACAGCTGAACAGCTCTCCTTAAGAGTGCTAATCTGATTTCCTGTCTCCATAGACTGGTAGGTGAGGAAGGATGGAAGAGAAGAAAGGGGAGCATGGATCTCGTTTTTATTGACACGTTTGTTTTCACCAAGTCGTGTCGGCAGCCAGCCGCAGTTCCTGCCGGTTTGAAGATGCTGCTGGAGATTTGAAGTGTCATGCTGTGAGTGCTAAGGACACACAAGGTAGAGAAATAGTCTGTGACTTGGTACTGGCACCATCCACCGACACCGGGAACTGCTCATCTGTGTGACGCACCAAGCCACAGTAGCTGAGCCCACGCTCTTCTTCTGAGAGCCAAGGTCATCCATCGCTCCCCCGTGCCATTGCCAGCAGCTAACGATGCTGACTGATTTGGGACTTTTCCAAGGTACCCTCTGTCTTAGAGCAGGTTGTGGTCTTGAAGTGGCCCTGGCCCCCCACTCGTTGCAGAGTAAGTGACCCTATAGGGGTAGGGGAGTGTTGAATCTCATCCAAACCCTGGCCAGGACCTCCGAACCAACACAGCTAGTGACCCTCAGGCCTGAGGTCTACTCTGTAGTTTTCTATCTGCCATTATGTATAGTTTTTATCTATCTCCTCCAACACAAAGACCCTGCCTTGTGCGTGGGGAGAAAGGAGGAAATCTTGAGCCCAGAAAAACAAAAAACAAAGCCCACTCTTGCCATTGTTTGAATCCATCCAGTGTCAGCTGTATACAATCCCTTGGCTCCAATTGCTTCTTGTTATGATACCGCGTCTGCTTCCTGGAGAAGCCTTTCATGTGTACGGTTGCCAACCCTGCCCCCTTGCTTGCTGAAGCCCTCACCAAATTGTTTTATCTGAAGTGACTTCCTAACTGAATTTAATATTCAAGGGGCAGGAACTATAGCTCTCTGGTGTGAAAGGAGGCATTTTCAGCTCTGGCTCAGAGTCCGGCTGGCTTTCCCATTAGGCCACAAATGCAGACACAATTGACATGGAAAAGTGCCCTGGTGACTTCTTGTCTGGCCTTTAACACACATGGCTTGCAAGGGCTCTGCCAGTTCTTGGTGAGACTGTTTCACCCAGATCCTTGGCAAAATGATAGAATAGAACTTTATTATGTATTGATTAGCCCTTTGCCTGTTAAGGCAAGAAGAGGTCTAGGATGTAATGAATAGGGGTTTCCACACACATGCTGGATTCTATTAGCTCCCTCTGTGTCGAGTGATGTGTTTTGAAAGGGAAATCCGTGCTGGAGTTCCTCTTATTTTTATGCCTGTCCCAAATTCTCGGTGTTTGAAGTCATCCCTGTACTGGAAGAAATCTCTCTGACTGATTTGGGAATTGTATGATATTCTTGATGACCAAATAAACAGCAGATGGTCCACCTGGTACACTTGGTTCCCCAGGCTGGATCTTTACTGAATTTTGTCCCTAAATTGGAAGACATGTCTGTGCTTTTTAAGGGAATTTTCTATAAATGAATGAAATAGAAAAGGCCCTAGGGCAGTGCAAGCCCTACACTTTAGCCAATGCCCTCAATACTAACACAATATATTTTTTAAAAATTTATTTATTTATTTATTTATTTATTTATTTATTTGAAAGGCAGAGTTACAGAGAGACAGAGGTGGGGGGCAGCATGTCTTCCATCTGCTGGTTCACTCTCCAAATGGCTGCAATGGCCTGAGCTGTGCCGTTCCGAAGCCAGGAGCCAGAAGCTTCCTCCGGATCTCCTACGCAGGTGCAGAGGCCCAAGGACTTGGGCTATCCTCTACTGCTTTCCCAGGCCATAGCAGAGAGCTAGACTGTACATGGAGCAGCTGGGACTTGAACCGCACCCACATGGGATGCCGGCACTGCAGGCAGCAGCTTTATCCACTATGCCACAGTGCTGGCCCCTACAATAGCATTTCAATTCACATTAATCTTGATGATCTTAATTCCCTACTCCTTTTAAATGATTGTAGACCCAAATATTCAATTCTAAAGGCAGCGCAAAACACAGCAAACCTGACAGAGCCAAAGTTATCTTTCCAAAGTCCTCAGGGAAAGAGCCATGTTGGAGATCATAGTCCTATTCCCTTTAAAAAACCTATTGCAGTTAAGTTTTTTCCCCAGCATTGAAGCAGGTGGCTGTCTCTTTGTTTGAAAGCAAGACAGAATTGGCTTGTGTTTAGGGACCATATTGTCTGATCTGATTCTAACGTATCTGAGAATGTTCAGACCAACACGGGTTCCCATTAGTAGATGTTCATGAAGGCACTCAGCTAAGAGACAGACGCCTGTCTCGCCTCTCACTCACTCCCCAGGGCCTATGTTCATTGACTGCAATGGTGGGCAGATTCCCTCATGTCCCTTAACTTGCCTTTCTCTCTCCTTGTCTCTTGTTTGCCAAGCATGTGTAGTTGGCTATGTGTTCACTCAATTCCACCATACCCCTTTATGAATGAACATTGACCAAAGGCTACCTATACTGAATATATATATATATAATGTATTTATTTATTTATTTTTAAAAACATAGCTCTAAAAAAAGCTAGTTTGAGCTACATGTGAATGAGTAAAAGTGCAATATCTATAAATAGTAAGCATTTCTTTTTTAAGGATGTACATAAGATGGAAAATAAGTATGTGAGTCTCAGCTGTCTGTTCCACGTTCTTAGACTGTATGTAAAAGGTAATGGTTGATGTTTAACACCTGAGTGTGCATTCGAAATGTTTTCCTCAGATACTCGTTTATTTTAATGTCTTAATGTAATGTCTTTTCTTTGACTATATGTTATATTTTGCTAAACAATATTTTCTAAATTTCTGATTATTGAAGGCTCTCTAGTGATTTTCTGCTTTAAATGTGTAGGAATACCCATCGGGTTAATACGTTTCTCTAAAAGTTATTTCAGATCATCCATGGACTTTTAATTTATTATTATTTATCATAGTAATTATGGACAATAATGGAAAAGGATTGTTGGTTTTGTGTGTGTGTGTGTGTGTGTTCTTTAAGAACTTGTAAGACTTTTTTTTTTAGGCCAGTTTTAGAAATAAAGCCTTGAATTTTGAAGCCTGTCATGTAAACAGCTGCTGCTGATGGCACTCGAGTAATTGCCTTATCTTGGGTTTTGCCGTGCCTCTTTCAAAGACTGTTAACTTGTGTCTCCCTTGCTGTATGATTTGTGTCCTTGGCAGGGCACTGCAGCGACACTACACACGTACGTGCTGTGGCTTTTGATTGAGCAACTCACAGGCTGAAATAGCACATGGGAAAGGAGATGAGGGTGATGGCAGACAAACCATAGAGGACAGACCGTGAGCAGGCATGGACTTCCATTTGCAAACATTCCACAATTGGAAAAGGTTGCTTTGCACAGTTGGTACCTACTGGTCCCAACATGGGAAGCCCATCTGAAGTGAATAAAAAACTCTTACTGTTGGCCATTCCGGTTTAAAGAATGGAATAGGAAGTTATAGAAAAATAGTAAATGTTCATATTTTCTTAATTAGATAATTATATTGTGTTTGGAACTTGTTTTGTATTACAATAAATTCTAATATGGTGCAAAATTCATGTTTGGTATTCACGTGTATTTTCAAACAACTGCAGTACATTGATGCATTTTGTAATATTTTTAACTGATGGATCAAAATTGTATGCAATCAATGCAATGTGGATTTTGATATGTATATAGAAGATGGAGTGATTAGATCAAACTAATCAACATACCCATCACCTCATTTACATATCATTTTTGTGATGAGACATTCGAGGTTTACTCTCTTAATTGTTTTGAAGCACAAATGATAATTTATGAGTTTAGTCACCCTACTATGCAGTAGCTGTCAGAATTTATTCCCCCAGCAGAGCTGAAAGGTTGTATTCTTTTACCAACAGTTCCCCATCGCTTGCTCCCACCCACCCCAGCCTGCAGTAATCACCATTCTAATCTCCACTTCTATGAGTCTATAGAAGTGAGATCATGTGATATTTGGCTTTCTGGATTATTTCACTTGATTTACTATGTCCTCCAAGTTTCACACTGCTGATTAAAACTTTTAAGTGGATGTCTTAGTCACACATTGTGTTGGGTGCTTGGCAAAGACCAGATTCCACATGCCTCCTAAAACCACTGAACTCTCATGTCTGTCATCCTAAATTAGGCAGTGCATGGGATTTAAACCTAAATTCCCTCTTGACGGCACCCTCTGTACATCCTGAGACAATAATGGCTATAGGAGTGAGTGGAGATATGGCACAATAGCTCAGAGCTTGGACTTCGCCGTCAGTCATGGGACATTGTCCCAGCTCCACCATTCACCAGATGTATGGCCATTCACAAGTCCTTGAAGATCTCTGAAAGGCTGATCTTATCTAGAAAATTGTGCAAGTTTAAACTTTTATTTGTCTGAAAGTCAGACAGAGATCTCCCATTACCTGGTTCTCTTCCCCAAACGTCTGCAACAGCCTGGGCTGGGCCAGGCCCAAGCCAGAAGCCTAGAACTTACTCCAGGTCTCCCTTATGAATGGCAGGGACCCGGCTACTTGAAGCATCACCTGATGCCTCCCAGAGTATGCCTTAGCAGGGAATGAAGAGTGAAGCCAGGACTGGAACTGAGATGCTCTGATGTGGGATGCAGGTGTTGCTAGTAGCATTGTAACCACTGTGCCAGATGTTTGCCCCCACCCCCTAATTTTTAGTTCCCTGAAAGGTAACAGACATTCTTACAGTTAGCCAGCCAGGGCTTGGAGTCAGTTTCTGCAGGCTATGACTTTGCACAGTGTGACCTAGGTCAATGTTCTCAGTCTCGCTGAGTCTCAATTTTCTCTCTCTAAAATGGGCCTAACCATGATTCTAGTAGGTGCCTCCCGAGGAACTGATTGGTAGCAGAGCTTCAAAAAACCTGCCAGCTGTACATTATTTTACGGGTGAGGATGCTAGGCTTACACAGACGAGTGGTTTTGTGTAGAGTGGAGTCCAGGCCACTCAAGCCTTCATCCCTTTCACTCTACCTCATTGCCTTCTCTGCAAGATTCTGAGTCATCCCCTAAAAGAGCACATCATTTTTATGCCCTTTTTAGAGTTTGGTATATTGCATAGCTTTGCAGCTCTTCCAACCCTGGCCATTCAAGCATGAGATATATTATAACAGCATCATAATTAAAACACTCAGCTTGACCTTTCCCTGTGAGGTAGAACTTTTTCTAATTGACTCTATCTGGAATCCTTACCACAGCTCTCAAAGTCGCTATGCATTTTCCCACACAAACCACCATCAATTCTGACAGCCACCCACAAACTATTGTCACAATCCATCTTTGCATCAACTCAGAGAATGAAAGTGACTTACATGCTGGAGGGGAAGTGAAGAATTTTGGTGAGAGGGTCACGAGTAGAAACGGACGTGGCCACAGCAACCTCATTAATTTTGTTCACCAGCTCAGAGAGGCAGGGTAAAAGTGAGTTGATGGAGGTTGAACTGTTAAATAATAATCCTTTTATGAGTGCACTCAGCTAAAATGTGATGGCCCAGCCTCTCTGGAGGGTGTGCAATTAATCCAAGTACCTGCCAGACACAACAAGGGGCATAAGAGGCTCGCATCTACTGGGATAAATAGATACTGTGAATTTTCTGGGTTTATTGGGAGAATGTGTCACTGCCAAAAAAAGAAGAAGGAAAAAACTTTCTGATTAAGAAGGAGCAAATAGGGCCACAGGGAAGAGAGGTGCTTTCTCATCAGCGCTCTGCATGAGGTGTTAGCACAGCTATGAAGTTTTGTTACCTAGAAAGTGGCATCCACAACATTTCTCTCCACTGGAGATGGAGCCAGAGGAAGTGAGACTTAAGCTGAAGTCTTTGGCACCCAGATTAAACTGAACGATGAAATCTTCACAGCAGTGTCTACCAACTCCACACATGGTTTCAATCAAAGTCCTTAGAATCTGCTTCTCTAGATGTATTTCAAGATAGGTGTCTACCAACGAATCTTAAAATCCTGCCCAGTATTTCAATAGAAGAATACTGGGCACTGCCCAGTATTTCAATAGAAGACTTGAACCAAGAGATTGTTAACTAGAGCCTGAGCAAGATTAGTGGACCCAACAAGAGCTGCTGAGGCACCTAGGGACTAGGAATCACAAGACATCGCACCTGCCTGGGTGTATTGGGCAATGGGAGCAAAGAATGTAGATGGGGCTCCATGAGGGCTGAATCTTTGGAGGAAGGGCCTGCCAGCAAACGTGTGCTGAGGAGGAAGGGATGGGGCTACCCCTACCTCTCTCTTCCTTCCCTCAACACTGTGCTGAGGACCCTGACCAGCTAAGCTCAAAAAGAATCATCCAGGAAGACAGCTCAGATGAGATCCAGAGTAGCCAGACGCCAAGGCACAGTACAGTGAAGAACAGATCCAGGATCAAGTGAGAGAGGAACCATTGAAGAATGGCCATCAAAGGCAAGATTATTATTTTACTGTCACTGACTCACCTGTGAGCCTGAGAGGATCTTAGAGACTATTTTCCTCAAAGATCAAAATAAAGAAGTCAAGGTCCAAGAGATCCCCTTGCCCAAGGTCATGCAGCCAGATGTTAACATGGCCACTTTCCAATTATCTTTGTACACATTTCCCAGATAGCTCCATGGTTTTCTTTAAACCTTCATGGCTAGAAATTTCCCATATTAACTGTTAGCTCCCCTATTAACCAGACTGTCAATCAGATCATATTAAGGATGGAAATGTAGAGAGTCAAGGAGTGGGTACTCATTTAACAGCCACTTTGTCCTAGACACTCTTATAGTCATTTATCTGACTAATATTTATTATAATATACTGCATGTCAAGATCTACTTTAGGCATGGAGATTCATTAGTGAAAAGACAGGCAAGACTCTTGACCTTGTAGAAGTTACCCTCTAACAGGAAAAATGATGCAGGGAAAGCAGCTAAGACCATTTTGAGTAGTGATGCTTACTAGAAAGAAGCAATCCTGTAGCAAGTGGAGAGCAAGCAGAAACAGCATTAAATAAGACAGTTGAGGAAGATCTGTTAGAGAAGGTAGTGGAAGAACTGGATTCCAGATAGAAATGAGACAGTCATACAAAGAGCATTCCAGGCAAAATGACCAAAAAGTACTGAGAACGTGAAATGGGAATGATTGGGAGCCCTCAAGGAACATAAAAGACTACTATTGCTGAAGCATCATGATACAGACAGAGTGTGGTATGGAACCAGGCATGGAAAGATAGACAAGAACCAAATCATGTAGAGCTTTGTGGGCCCTGTTGAAGAATTTGGAGAGAAGCCATTAGGGAGTTTCAAGTAGGAGACTGGTGTGACCTTACCTCCTTACCTCCCTTAACCCTCACAACAACTCTGGAAAGGGACTGTTGCTACCTCCACTTTCCAGATGAGAAAACTGAGTCTCATGGAGATTAAATTAAATTTTTCTCCAGGTCATAGCAAGTGGTTTATGCATCAGTGTTCAATCCCAGTCCTGTCTGGTTCCAAGACAAGGTCACCGTGCTCATCGGCATCCCACACTCCCCTGAATTAACACATGACCCCATTAGCCTTTTCATCTCCCAAAGTTGATATTTAGGCTATTCTCCAGTTCCACTAATGAGGAGACAGAAATCACCAGGGCCTAATTCTGTGTGGTTCTAGCTCAGGACTCAATGTATGTGCTTGGTGAACTCTGGCAGAATGGAGTACAAGTCCTACAAGGGTGTAGCTAAAATAATACAGATTCTACTGGCAGAAAAGGCACAAAAAATGTATATACTTTTTAAAATTTTACTGCACAGCCCTCAATAATATTTTCATTGTCTTTTTGGCAAATGCATTTATACACAGATTTTAACTCTTGGTCTTTCTCCAGCTTAAACACGATCTCTTTAAAACAATTGTCCCTGTCTCTGTCCAAGGTACTGAAATCATTTGGCCACATTTCTTTGCTCAAAAACAGCAACATCTGCCCTAAGAAAATTTTATGAGTGGAAGTATAGATTTGCACTCAGACTTGGGACAAAATTATTTCCTTTATAAATATTTAAAAGGATATTTCATATAGAATCAATTTCCTCTAGGGCCTTGCTCCTCAAATCACGGTCCATCTATCAGCAGCATCTGCATTGCCGGTGACATTGCAAGAAATGGAGACTCACAGGCCCTACCTAGTGAGCCTGGTGAACCAGAATCCAAATTTTAATAAGATCCCCAGGTGATTAATATACACATAAAAGCTTGATAATCACTTCCCTGTGCAGTTTAAAACAGTAGTTGTTACACCCCTGGGAAGCTTTCAAAGATTCCAATGTCCAAGATAAAATCCAGGTGTCATGTGCTTTGAAGCTTCTCCAGAAGATTGCAATGTTCAGGCAAAAGTCTTTAAAGAAAACTTTAGGGATCATCATTGTCTCACAACAGGTTAAGGCACAGCCTGCAATGCCTCCATCCCATATCAAAGCCCTGGTTCAAGTCCTGGATGTCCGACTTCTCATCCACCTCCCTGCTAATGCCCCTGGGAAGGCAGCAGAAGACGGCCCAAGTACTTGGGTCTCTGCCATCTGCATGAAAGGCCTGGGTGGAGTTTCAAGCTCCAGCTGCAGCCTGGCCCAACCCTGGCTGCTGTGGCCATTTGGGAGTGTAAATTGGCAGATGAAAGATTTCCTCTCTCTCTCGCATCTCTTCCCCCTTCATTCTCTCCATCTCTCTCTCATCTTACCTTCTCTCTGTCACTCTGCCTTTGAAATAAATAATTTTAAAAGAAAATTTTATTTCAGAATCATAAATGGAAAATCAGTATCATCTACCACAAAAAAACCAGATTTTTAAAAGATGAAAAAGACTGTCAATAATTCTCAACATACATTGTGATCTCAACCTGATGTTTATTCTCTTGTTGAAAATAAAAGATGAATTAAAGGCCTCCTATCACCATCTTGAAACTTTCTCCTTAACCTGATCAGAAGGATTGATAGAAAATTAAAGGGAAACTCTTTCACAAAGTGCTTCAATATTACCAAAGCCAAGACTTGTGCTATCAAAACCCACTAGCACACCTCTGTGTCATGGGTGTTTTACATCAAGAAAAAGTGATGTAATAAATAAGAAGTCTTCTGCAGCTTCATTCTTAAAAAATTATTCCCAAATTTAGCTGCACTTGAGATTCACCTTATTTTATTTTAAAAATAAAAGCTATGTCCAGGCCATAAAAAAACCTATGTCCAGTTGAAAAACAAAAACAAAACTAACAAAAAAAATCCTTTGGCACAGTGGTTAAGCCACCACTTGGAATACCACTCTCCAATATCAGAGTGCCCAGGTTTTTGTCCCAGTTCCACTCTCAATTCCAACTTCCTGGTAATGTACATTCTAGGAGGAAGCAAGTGATGGTTCAAGTAGCTGGGTATGTACCACAAACATGGGAGACCTGGATTGAGTTCCAGGATCCTGAGCATTTGGGGAGTGGTTCAATGGATGATCTCTCTCTCTCTCTCTCTCTCTCTCTCTCTCTGTGAGTGTGTGTGTCTGTGTGTGTGTGTGTGTGTCTTTCTCCCTTCCCCTCTTTCTTGAAAAAATGAAAAAAAAAATCTATGTTCAAATCCTATCTCCAGATATATTAAATCAGAACAAAGGCATTGCAATTTTCAAAAACATTCACAGGGGATTCTAATACACAACCAAAAATGAGGACACTTGGTTACTTAGTAGCACTTGGTTGACTAGGAGAACCAGAAGGTCATAATACAATGCTTCCAAAGTATCTGTCATTTGACCATTTCAAAGATTCAGATTCCCTGACTGATTAAGGTCTCCCAGTGTATGCATATCTCAGTGTAGAGGCTTAAGGGTACTGGAACAAGTTGAGAAATAGATTCAAGAAATGAGCAAGTAGAGATCAATTATAACTCTATTATTGGAAGGATGAATTGGAGAACCTTACCTGGATCCAGAACTTCCTACTCAACCAGTTAAGATCTTGAATGAACCACCCATGAGACCACCTGGCACTACATAGAAAACCATTACCCAAACTGTTGCAAGCAGACTTTGTGGCTCCAAGCCCAGCCCTGCTGGAAAAAGACAGTTAGAGGTGGGCCCCCAGACCCTCCTCTGGAATCCAAGCCTGGAATGCAAACCAGTGAGAGCTCCTGTATGGAAGGCGGGAGCAAAGGAATAATTCCTCCCTCCTGGGGCTGGGCTAGCCTGATAAGTGGGGGAAGGGGTCTTGTTTTCTTATGTTGTGTTGCTTCTCCCAATGCTACAAATCAACCAAGGCCTTTCCTTGCCTTTGAGGGTGGGGTGAAAAAGAAGACCTGGAAGACGTTATCTTCCTAATACTTCTGAGAGTAGGATAAAGAAGCTCTGTTATGGGCTGAGGCAGAACTTTCAGAAAGAGAACATGGTTCCACCTACACTCACTCCTCATGACCTAGGGATTTCACTAAGTTGGCTCAGAGAATGTCACAACCCACAGGGAGACAGTCAGGTGTACTGCACTGTGAAAAGGCTTAGAGAAAAATATAAGAAAAAGTCCTCCTGACCCTCAAAGTAGGGCTGTTGTGTGCCTCCAGAGGCCTCAGCCCTGGTCTTCTCATTCTCCCAGCTGTCACACAGTTTTCTGCAGCTCTAAAATTTAAAAAAAATGATTTTAATTGACTTTGATTGAAATAAGAAGACCCAATCAATAGCACTTTTTGGTGTGAACAACAGTGGGGCCAATATCAGACACCTTGAAAGTGTTTTAACCCAAGAAGAAAATCTTCTGGTGCCAAAGGATGTGGGTCTTGTTGATCTAGGTTCAAGTCCTGACTCCACTACTTTCTAGCTGAATGATTTCGGACAAGTCACTTCCAGTCTCTGGGTTTCTGTTGCATCAGCTATAAAATGGAAATAACTATGGTACGTTTTTCAAGAGGGGTGATGGGAATTATTTATTATATTTTTTAAGTGTCTCATAAACTTATTAATATGTTATATCATTGGTTTGTTCCCTGGAACAGGGCAGAGAGAACACAATGCATTTCAGAACTTCTTTGAGAAGCAGAATTCACTAGAGTGACAAGGGTATTCCCAGGCGGAAAGGGTTAAGCTGTGTCATGTTCTAGTTCTCTGTCTTTTCCAAAGTAGAGAAAGTATATCACTCATTGCAGTCATCCAGTGACAGTTCCTGAAAAAGATGGAGCACCTAGGATCTGGAAGGAAGAAGCAGGCCATCTATCACTCCATACTCAATTTCAATAGCAAGGAAGGTGGCACCCAGCTTTACCTTAGTTCTCTCTCTCTCTCTCTCAAGTAGTTTTCCTCCATTGCTAACATGTGGAGTGAATCTTCAGCCTTCAGGGCGATGGGATGGCCACTGCTGACGGCCACTCCCAGGGTTGCTGCAATCATTTGGCTTCAGTGAGGCTCAAAATGGAAATAGTCTGGTTGCTGAGTGTTGATCCAGGTGACCTGTCCTCACTATGTCAAGTGTGTCTCTAGGGCTCTGAGAGAGGATACAAATAGGACAGCTGGAGACAAGGGCTCCTTGTTATTATAAATTAATCTTGTAAATATTTGATTTCTAAGAGGCTGTAAGGAAATGACTCCCTGTGGCTATATATGTATGCCTCTGAGTGCATCCAACTGACATGGCTGTGCCCATGAGGTCTGCAAGGGAAATGCCACAACCAGGAGGGAGAAGGACAGGGTCTTCCCTAAAGGGTGAGGTCATCACAGTCTGTCTTCAGGGAGAGGAGCAGGGCATCAGGCAGGAGGAAAGGAATAGGCCTGGGAAGGCAGGAGAGAGGGCTCAGCGTCTCCTTGTCTTGACTTGAGCAGTCCAGATAGATGTCTACAGGTTTCCCAGAGAGTGGATACTTAAGGTAGGGCTTGAATCCAGAAGAAAAAGGACTTCCTGAGACCCCACTAGTGCCACTACTGAGACAGCTGCCTGGAGAGGCAATCCTACTCTAAGGTTGTCTATCTCCTTAAAGTTCTCTTTGTTGGTTTTCTGTCATAGTTCCTAGCTTTCAGCAGAGTCCTCTTTAAAGATTTCTTCTTATCTACATTGCACTGAAATTTTAAATAAATGTGCATTTACCCCCAGCTGAGACTAGCACAGCTTTAGAAGTGGGACACACCCCCCAGCCTGCCCCCCCACACACACACAAAGGGAAAGTTATTCCAGCATAGGTATACCCCATCACTTCTCCATCAATAAGAGATCCTATCTGTGGCCATTCTGGGATGTGACGGCTTCCTCTCAAGAGCTAGGGAATTATCATACAGAGGTTTTAAAGATCTCTGATATGGATGAGTCTTACCAGCCTCCTTTGGTCCTTGGACTTCGGAATTAGCCAGCATCTCCTGGAAGCCATTAGAGATGCCGCTCCTTTTCCCATCTCTTCTCCCTAACTAACCACGTCTGAACAGATGCTATGTCAGTTCTCTCCAAGAACTTCTGAACTAGTATCTTTTCTTCCAAATCCCCACTAAATCTTAACAATAGTATCACTAATAAATGTTATTGGAAAGGAAAGTATAAGAAGAATGGGATTGGGAACTTAGGAATTCTACCAAATAATAAGACCAATCTCAACCCTTTACCTAATTGTTTCTCCCTCCTTTGTGGAATACAAAGCAACCATTTCTCCCTAGTTCATAATCCTCTTTAAATTTTCAACAAGTTCTTAAACTGCATCGCTTTCTCCTCTAATCCAAATAACTGTATTCTGTAACTCTTAAATTCTCTCTCACCTCTTTTTTGTCTGCAATACTGCAGTAATTCTTGTGTCTCTTTCCAAATTCACTCCAAGTACCAGTGTTATCTCCACTGCCCACATATAATTTCATTACTGGAAACCTATTTCTTTTATCTACTTTTCCATACTGAGATAGAAGGGCAGACAAAACTTAATCAGGGAAAATAATTTTAGATTAGTTTAGACAATTTTTAAATTAACTACAACAAGTTTAGAGCAGAGATTCTCCAGTTCTCTTTGTTGACAGCCCACTTTCAAATAGCAGAACCTTTTGGTACATACTCGAAGGGATCAACAGTATGAAAGTAAGTCTTACAAACTCAGCACTAGTTGCAACGCAACTGACTTCTGCAGAACAATTATATCTCATGCCTTCAACAAAAGCCTCCTCGCTTATTAAACTCATCATTCAATGGTCTTTCAGTGTGAGCTGTGTTTTCACCAGAAGCATTTACTGGTCTGTCTGTGCTTGCTGACACTTTCACAAAGAAAAAAATCTTATGACTTCTAGGTTTCCAGAATTCAACAAACCTAAATTTAACTGAATCAAAGAAAAGAGAGTGAAATAAAATAGTATGCATAGCAAGTGTTATCCTCCATGAGGGTATTTCCAAAAGCTCACGGAAAAAATTAAATTACATGATGAGCTTATTTTCCCATGAACTCTTTGAAAAAGTTATATTCTGTAACATGAGTGAATAAAAGAACGGAGTACAGAGGTCTATAACTAACTGAGCTCTGAGTGCCACATCTCAGCATGTGGGCATAGCAATTTGTTGGGAGTGATCCAGTGTCAGAAAAGTGTCAGAGTTTCATGTAACTTGTTCTCCAAACACAAGTCCGCTACTTCAATTGGTCTCTGATTGAGTAGATACAGGTAGTCCTTGACTTAATGATAGTTCAACTTGTGATTTGTTTTTCCTTTGCAATGGTGTGAAGATTATATACATCCTATACAAATCATACTTTGGATTTTAAATTTTGGGTTGTAGGTATGTGGTTCTATCCTCTGGTGATGCTGGGCATTGGTGGTGACCACACCTCCCAATCAGCCCTATGATTACAAAAGGAAGCAACTGATGCTCTATGGGTGTTCTGTGTTGCTGGGCTAATGCTAGGTAGGTTAGGAATTTTCAAGTTACGATAATGTCAGCCTACGATGAGTTTATTGAGACATATCCCAGGGGATACCTTTGCTATATATCATAAATTATTTTATTAATGGTTTAACTGACTTTCAAAGGCAATTTTTGTTATTTTCACCCTTGCTCATTCATTTTGAGC